>NC_138655.1:698200-999475 GCF_964273445.1 Streptopelia decaocto | reverse complement strand
GTCTTTGTCCCCGCCAGCCAATGAGGAGGCCGAGCGCTACAGCCTGAGGGAGGGGCCTCGGGTGTGCCCCGCGGAGGGCGGGAGCGCTGCCCTGACTGACGTTCCCTCTCAGCCAACCGAAGAGGAGATCCGCGGCGATTGCCAGCGCAATCCTCCAATGGGGACGCGCGGGCTGTGAGGCGCCGCTCGGGACGGACGGGCGGCGGGTGGGGCCTCACTGGTTGTTGTCGTCCGGTGCCCGAGGAAAGGTTGGACCGCTCGCTCGCCCGCTCGACCGCTCCGGGGGACTCCCAGGTCTCGCTCAGCCGCTCGCTCCGTCCCGAGCAGTCGGGGACATGTCGAGGTGGGCGGAGGCCCGGTGGGCCGGCGCCAGACGGCGGACGGCGGCCGAGGCACACGCGCCCTCCTCGAGCTTTCCCCGGAGACACCTCCACTTACAAACGCCCCGAGCTTGAAGGAGCTGTCACGGCGAGGAGGCCCCGCCGGGACCGAGAGCAGGAAACGCCGGTAAGCCCCGCTTCCCCCGCCGCCCCCGCTCAGAGAACCCCCGCGGACTACAACTCCCAGCGTGCACCGCGGCGGCAGCGCGGCGCCCGAGCGCCGCGCTGCCGCCGCGGTGCACGCTGGGAGTTGTAGTCCAGAGGGTCGGCGCCCAGCCCGCCGCGCGGGGCATGCCGGGACGGCGCGCCGGGCCCTTCAGGGCCGGGGCCGCCGCCCCGGGCTCCACAGCGCCGGGGAGCCCCCGGGAAGGGGCTGTTCCCGGCTCCATTTCCCTCTTTGTGGTGCCTGTGGCTCTTCCTCCTCCTCCCCCGTCCCCAGGTGGCGTTCCCCGTCCCCACCGCGCCCGCTTCCCTGTCAGGTACCGCAGGGCCGAGCCCCCCCCACACCCCACACCCCACCCGTGAAGGCGGGGGGGCCTTTGACCTGCTAATAATCCCCACAAGCCGGCCTCGCCGACCCGGAATTCTCCATTTTGCGGTTTCCCCGGCCAGGGTTTGCCCCTTGCCTCACCCGCTGCCCCCTCAGGCTTTGGCGCGGGGGCGCTTTGCTGTGGAAACGCGCCGTGAACCCCTAATACCCTCTAGATTAAGCTGGTTTAAATTAAGCCGACAAACCTCTCCACCCGTGTCCCCACGGGCGCCGAGAGGCGGCTCCTTCCCGCTCTGGCCGGCGCTGTGTGGAGCAGGAAGGGGCCGTCTCTCAGCACCGCTGACCGTTGTCCCAGCGAATGTTCCATTTTCTGCCCCTGCTCCTTGTGTGTTGGTGTTTTTTCCCTCCGGTCTTCCCCGCTCCATCTTCCCAAAGCGGCTCCCGAGCTCGCGCTGGAGCAGAAGGGTCGGGATGCTGCACAAAGACGCAGTTTTCCCCGATGTGGGAGACCGACCCGGACCGGGGGCGGCTGGTAAACCCAGTATCAGTGATTTAACGAGCTGGACGGAACCAGACACCGTCACAAAAGCGAGTCGGGGCGGTGGGAACTCGCCGTTCCACTGCGCCTGGGGATTTCCTTTCCCGCTTAGCCAGCTATCGATCGCGGCGACAGCCGATATTTGATGCCGGGTGGGGGTTGTGGAGCCATTTTCTGCTCTCTGGGGTGTGTGGGAGCTGCTTGCGGCTCTCCCGGTCACGGGACGAGCCTGGGGGTGCTCAGGGGGGACGTATCTTCCCCGGAGCCCTGGCACTGTGTCCACAGAGCCCTGGCGCTGCATCCCCGGCTATTTACGGCTCCTCCGGCTCCAGCGCCGCGAGGCCCCGTGCTGGGGAGGCAGCGGGAGCTCGGGCGCCTTCCCCCTTCATCTGCCCGTCCCCATCCCGCGGGGGCGGCACTGAACGCTGCCATCCTCCCAGTTAACCAGTTAACCAATTAACCAGCCCAGTGAGAGCCCGTGGAGGAGCCGGAGACCAGCTCGAGACTTGGCTGGGGCGCCCATATCACCCGCGGCAAAGCGGGTGCCGCATGCTCCCCCCAGCTTTGAGGGACAACAATGGCCAAAAACAGCCGGTGACCTCCAAAAGTGCAGAGGGGAGCCCCAGAACCCCCCGGCGCAGCTACTGCTGGTGCTGTGGGCAGGACCCCCGGCTGAGCTGCTCTTGGGGACGCAGCCACGTGGGACAACAGGGTGTCGATGGGGCACTGTTGTCACTATTCTGCCCCTACCCGGTGGAGCTGTCGGTTTCCCGGCGTTGCCTCTGGCTGTAGAACTGTTGAGGCTGGAAAATATCCCGGAGACTGCGAAGTCCCAGGTCCCCACAGGGCTGCGCAAACCTCCCCGGCCGCGAGGGCCTCAGCGCCGCTTTCTCCGCAGGATCCGCACGCTTTGCAGCAGCTGTCGCGCGGGGAACCGCTCCAAGAAGCTGAGACAATGAAGCTGTTGGAGAACTCGAGTTTTGAAGCAATAAACTCCCAGCTGACGGTGGAGACGGGAGATGCTCACATCATCGGCAGGTGGGTGCCGGGGAAATGGGGCCGCTTCGGCTCGTTTTTCCCGAAAACGGCGTCAGGAGGCATCACAGTTCGACAGCGTCAGCACTCGGTCCTGGAGCGGAGGGGACAGATGCTGCTGGCCTGTAGGATCATCGGGTGGTTTGGGTTCAGTGGGGCATTTGAGGATCACCCAGTGCCCCCCCTGCCATGAGCAGGGACATCTCACAGCTCAGGGTGCTCAGAGCCCCGTCCAGCTCTGGGGTGTCTCAGGGATGGTTCAGCCACCACCGCTCTGGGAACCTGGGCCAGGCTCTCACCACCCTCAGCGTGGCAAATTAATCCTTATATCCAGCCTGAATCTCCCTGCTTTAATTTAAAACCATCACCCCTTGTCCTGTCACAACAAGCCCTGCTCCAAACTCTGTCTCCATCTCATTGTCATGGCTTAACCACACTGGGACCACGCAGCCACTCGCTAATCCCCCACCCCAAAGTGGGGGACAATTGAAAGAGGGGAAGGGAAAAAACCTCGTGGGTCGAGAGAAGAACACTTGAACAGGACAGCAAAGAGAAAATAATAATAATGATAGAATATACGAAACAAGTGGCGTATGATGCAGTTGCTCACTTCCCACAAGCCCGGTAGCCCCTGGGTTCCCCAGCAGTGCTGTTTGCCCCCGGCCAGCTCCGGTTCATATCCAGAACACAATGTCCCACAGCGCGGAACGTCCCTTTGGCGCTGGGATCCGCTGTCCCGTGTCCCCTCCAGCTCCTCGTGCCCCACCAGGCTCCTCCGGAGGAGTCCTTGGCTTGGCACAAACATTGTCGGTGACAAGCAAAGCATCGGGGTGTTCCCAACATCCTCCTCGGCCCCAGGCTGAAACCCAGCGCCGCACCGGCTGCTGGGGGAAAATTAACTCTGTCCCAGCTGGAACCAGGACCCGGATCCGCAGGGATGTCTTCACTCAGATCAGGTTGCTCAGAGCCCCATCCAGCCGGGACCCTCCATGGACGGAGTGTCTACCTAAATCTCCCCTCTCTCAGTTTAAACCATCACCCCTTGTCCTGCCACCGCGTGCCCTTGTGAAAAGTCCCTCTCCAGCTCTCCTGCAGGTCCCTTTGGGTGCTGCTGGGGGCTCAGGACACAGGGGCAGGATCCCCCCAGTGCTGCTGGCGCTGCCTGTGCCCACGCTCCGGCGCTGGCAGCGATCCCAGCTCGGGGCTGTCACAAGACACTTGGTCCTTCGCCAGCCAAGGGCCTATTTTTAATCCTGGCTTAAGGATCCTTGGGGCGGGTTTGGCTGCCGTGCCGCGGGCAGGATTTGTGCCCTTCTCCTGAGCTCCCCCCGCGGGCTGAGAGCTCGGCGGCCCCGGGGGAGCTTGTGGGGGCTCTGGTGTCCCTGGAAGAGCCGCTCAGCTCCACCAGCCTCTTGGGGTAAATATCTATATGGCTTTGTGTACATACGTGAACATATACATACATACATGTCACTAAATGGGTTTGTGGCTGCGTTGCGCAGATCCCAGACCGGCTGTTGCAGGGAAGGTCACTCCTGGGGACAGGAGATCTTTTGGTCACCCCATGCGAGTCCCCGGCGCTGCCGTGGCGCTGGCCAGGAGCACCGCGGTGCCACCGGGCCGGCGGCAGGACCGGCCTCACGCCGGTGCCGCGTCTGTGTCCCCAGGATCGAGAGCTACTCGTGCAAGATGGCCGGTGACGACAAGCACATGTTCAAGCAGTTCTGCCAGGAGGGGCAGCCCCACGTCCTGGAGGCCCTGTCGCCCCCCCAGACCACAGGGATCAGCCCCAGCAGGTACCGCGGGACGGGGGGTCGGGGTTCGTGGAGGGAACGAGCCTTTGGTGGGGGCTGCTGTCGCGTCTGTGGGGCTGGGCCGGCTGATCTGAGTGGTTATTGAGCGATAGAATTGTGTTGCTTGGAAAAGCCCCTCACGATCATCGGGTCCAACTGTTCCCCCACCCCCAGCACTGCCTCCTGTCCTGAGAACCTCATGTCCGTCTGTCCAACCCTCCAGGGCTGGTGACTCCAGCACTGCCCTGGGCAGCCTGTTCAATGCCCCACAGCCCTTTGGGGAAGAAATTGTTCCCACATCCAACCTCAACCTCCTTCTCCAGCCCCTCACCAACTCCGTTCCCTTCTCTCCACTCACCCCAGCACCTCAAGGCCTTTCTTGGCATGAGGGGCCCAGAACTGCCCCCAGTATTCGGGCCAACCCCCAGGTCCCAGCACAGGGATGGTCACTGCCCTGGTCCTGCTGGCCACCCCAGTGCTGGTACCAGCCAGGATGCTGGTGGCCTTTTTGGCCACCTGGTTCGTGTCCAGCATCGTCCCTCCCGGCCCTTGTCCCCCCCAGGCTCGGTAAAAGCCAGAGCGGCGATGAAGAGGGACCCCTGAGCGACAAGTGCAGCCGCAAGACCCTCTTCTACCTGATCGCCACCCTCAACGAGTCCTTCCGGCCCGACTACGACTTCAGCGCGGCCAAGAGCCACGAGTTCAGCCGGGAGCCCAGTCTGAACTGGGTACGTGAGCCCAGCGCCCCAGCTTGCCCAGTGGCCACTGGCCACCTCGCGTGTCCCCTCCACGGTCACTGTTGGGCTCTGGAACTGGAGGAGGGACGGGGAAGATGAGCCATGTGGGGTGTGGGAGGGACATGGTGGGCAGGAGTGCAGGTGGGGAGCAGGAAGGCAGGAGTGCAGGCAGAGAGCAGGCAGCAGGCAGGTGCAGGCAGGGTGCAGGCAGCAGGCAGGTGCAGGCAGGCAGCAGGCAGGTGCAGGCAGGCAGCAGGCAGGTGCAGGCAGCAGGCAAATGCGGGCAGGCAGCTGGCAGGGTGCAGGCAGAGAGCAGGCAGGTGCAGGCAGGGAGCGGGTAGGCGGCAGGCAGCAGGCAGGTGCAGGCAGGGTGCAGGGAGCAGGCAGGTGCAGGCAGAGAACAGGCAGGTGCCGGCAGGGAGCAGGCAGCAGGCAGGTGCAGGCGGGCAGCAGGCAGAGTGCAGGCAGGGAGCAGGCCACAGGCAGGTGCAGGCAGGGAGCAGGCCACAGGCAGGTGCAGGCCACAGGCAGGTGCAGGCAGCAGGCAGGTGCAGGCAGAGAGCAGGCCACAGGCAGGTGCAGGCAGGGAGCAGGCCACAGGCAGGTGCAGGCAGGGAGCAGGGCACAGGCAGGTGCAGGCCACAGGCAGGTGCAGGCAGCAGGCAGGTGCAGGCAGCAGGCAGGGAGCAGGCCACAGGCAGGTGCAAGCAGGGAGCAGGCCACAGGCAGGCGCAGGCAGAGAGCAGGGAGCAGGCAGGTGCAGGCAGCAGGCAGAGAGCAGGCCACAGGCAGGCAGCAGGCAGGTGCAGGGAGCAGGCAGGTGCAGGCAGAGAGGCCACAGGCAGGTGCAGGCAGCAGGCAGGGAGCAGGCCACAGGCAGGTGCAGGCAGCAGGCAGAGAGCAGGCCACAGGCAGGTGCAGGCAGCAGCCAGGTGCAGGGAGCAGGCAGGGAGCAGGGAGCAGGCCACAGGCAGGCGCAGGCAGCAGCTCCCTGGTCTCACAGGTGGTGAACGCCGTCAACTGCAGCCTCTTCTCCGCCGTGCGGGAGGATTTCAAGGCGCTGAAGCCGCTTCTGTGGGACGCTGTGGACGAGGAGATCTGTCTGTCTGAGTGTGACATCTACAGGTGAGGGGACAAGGACGCGTGTCCCAGCGTGACATCCGCAGGCACTGGGCGTGACGTGGGCAGTGAGGGGACAGGCACTGGCTCTGGCCCCGTTCCCACACGCTGACCTGCACACAGGGTGATTTTTCACTCAAAAGTCCCGTTTTGGTGTGTGAGGACCCACCGCTGGCACGGGGCTGCGTGTCCCCTCCCAGTCATGGGGGACCCGCTGCTGTCCCCTCCCTGTCCCCTCTGTTGTCCCCTCCCTTGCAGGACATCCAGCCCCCGTGCTCCCTGGGGCAGCAGCTGCGCTGCCAGCTGCGTCTTGTGCTCCTGCCAAAGCCTTTTCTCCTTCTCCTTCTCCTTCTCCTTCTCCTTCTCCTTCTCCTTCTCCTTCTCCTTCTCCTTCTCCTTCTCCTTCTCCTTCTCCTTCTCCTTCTCCTTCTCCTTCTCCTTCTCCTTCTCCTCCTCCTTCTCCTCCTCCTCCTTCTCCTCCTCATCCTTCTCCTCCTCATCCTTCTTCTCCTCCTCCTTCTTCTCCTCCTCCTTCTTCTCTTCCTCCTCCTTCTCCTTCCTCTCCTCCTCCTTCCTCTCCTCCTCCTTCCTCTCCTCCTCCTTCCTCTCCTCCTCCTTCCTCTCCTCCTCCTTCCTCTCCTCCTCCTTCCTCTCCTCCTCCTTCCTCTCCTCCTCCTTCCTCTCCTCCTCCTTCCTCTCCTCCTCCTTCCTCTCCTCCTCCTTCCTCTCCTCCTCCTTCCTCTCCTCCTCCTTCCTCTCCTCCTCCTTCCTCTCCTCCTCCTTCCTCTCCTCCTCCTTCCTCTCCTCCTCCTTCCTCTCCTCCTCCTTCCTCTCCTCCTCCTTCCTCTCCTCCTCCTTCCTCTCCTCCTCCTTCCTCCTCTTCCTCCTTCCTCCTCTTCCTCCTCCTCCTGACACCCCGCTTCCCGTTGCAGCTACAACCCCGACCTGGACTCGGACCCCTTCGGGGAGGACGGCAGCCTCTGGTCCTTCAACTATTTCTTTTACAACAAGCGGCTCAAGCGCATCGTCTTCTTCACCTGCCGCTCCATCAGGTCAGCCCCGCGCCACGGCCCTAACGTCACCTCAAAAAGTGTCACCCCCCGCGAGCCGTGTCCCAGCCGGGGAGGAGCCCCCACCCTGGCGACCCCGCGGTGGATCCGTGCTGGGGAACGCGCCTGTGCCAGCGTTGGCACAACCAGAGCCTGGTTCCAAACACGTCACCAAAGGATGAGCCGAGGGGAGATGTGGTCCTTGGGGACACAGTGGCCTGTCCCCTGGCGCTGGAGGGGACATACTGGGGGAGAGGAACCCCTTGGGGACACTGCCTGCAGCCAGCCCCACTTCCTGTGGGTGCAGAGACCTGGGGCAAGGATCAGGGTGTCCCCATGGCCGTGCCATCGCGGTGTCACCAGTGGGCACTTGGGACACCCCAGGGCGAGGATCGGGGTGTCCCTCTGGCCGTGCCATTGCAGTGTCACCAGTGGGCACTCAGGAGCCCCCCGGGGAGGGGATTGAGGTGTCCCCGCTGCCGTGGTGACACCAGTGGGCACTCAGGAGCCCCCTGGGGAGGGGATTGAGGTGTCCCCGCTGCCGTGGTGACACCAGTGGGCACTCAGGAGCCACCCAGGGCGAGGATCAGGGTATCCCCGTGGCTGTGCCATCGCATTGTCACCAGTGGGCACTGAGGACCCCCCCGGGACGAGGATCAGGGTATCCCCGTGGCTGTGCCATCGCGGTGTCAACAGTGGGCACTTGGGACCCCCCGGGGTGAGGATCAGGGTGACCCTGTGTCCATGCCATCGTGGTGTCACCAGTGGGCACTTGGGACCGCCTGGGTTGAGGATTGGGGTGTCCCTGTGTCCGTGCCATCACAGTGTCACCAGTGGGGGCACTCAGGAGCCCCCCCGGGGTGAGGATCGAGGTGTCCCCGCTGCCGTGGTGTCACCAGTGGGCACTGAGGAGCCCCCCGGGGTGAGGATCAGGGTGTCCCCATGGCCATGCCATCGCGGTGTCACCAGTGGGCACTGAGGAGCCCCCCGGGGCGAGGATCAGGGTGTCCCCATGGCCATGCCATCGCGGTGTCACCAGTGGGCACTCAGGAGCCACCCGGGGTGAGGATCAGGGTGTCCCCATGGCCATGCCATCGCGGTGTCACCAGTGGGCACTTAGGAGCCACCCAGGGTGAGGATTGGGGTGTCCCTGTGGCCGTGCCATTGCAGTGTCCACCAGTGGGCACTCAGGAGCCACCCAGGGCGAGGATCAGGGTGTCCCCATGGCCGCGTCACTTGGGACCCCCTGGGGAGAGGATCGGGGTGTCCCCATGGCCGTGCCATCGCGGTGTCCCCGGCGGGTGGTGACACGTTTTCCCGCAGCGGGTACGCGTACACGCGGACGGAGCCCGGCACCGAGCTGGACATGGAGCTGGGCGAGGAGGACACGGAGAACGGGGACAGCGGGGACACCGAGAGCGGCAGCATCGAGGAGGAGAGGTGCGGGGCGGGCGCCGCGGCGCGGCACACGGGGACGGGGCGTCCTGGAGGGGTGGGGGGCTCTGGGGGGACCGGGGGCCTCGGAGCTGCTGCTGTGGGGGGGTCATGCAGAGCTGGGCGGAGACTGCGGGTCCCCATGGGCCCCCCACTCTGTGCCCCCACTCCTGCTCTGTGCCCCCTCTCTGTGCCCCCCACTCTGTGCCCCCCCTCCTTTCTATGCCCCCCTCCTTTCTGTGTCCCCCACTCCTTTCTGTGCCCCCCACTCTTGACCTGCTCCCCACTCTATGTCCCGCACTGCATGCCCCCCCATTACTCTCTGTGCCCTCCTCTTGCCCCGCTCCTCTCTGTGCCCCCGGCTCTGTGCCCCCAACTCCCACTCTGAGCCCCCCCACTCCTCTTTGTGCCCCTCCTGCTCTGTGCCCCCACACTCTGCGCCCCCCATTTCTCTCTGTACCCCCCCACTCTGCGCCCCCCATTTCTCTCTGTACCCCCCCACTCTGTGCCCCCCCATTCCTCTCTGTTCCTCCCACTCTGTGCACCCCACTCCATTCTGTGCCCCTAATCTGTGTCCCCCACTGCTCTGCGCCCCCCCCGCACCCTCATGTCCCCCCTCTGTGCCCCCCCATGCTCCCCCCTCCTCTCTGTGCCCCCCATGCCCCCCTGCACCCCATGCCCCCCCCTTGCCCCCGGGATCCCCCCAGCGCCGCCGTCTCTTTGCCCCCAGGGTGCCGGTTCTCTGCGTGTGAGCCCCCACCCAGCAGTTCTGCACCCCCCCCGCTGCCGCCCCCCCCGCGCACCCCCACGTACACTGGACCCCCCGACTCCACAGCCCCACGGACTGAACGCAGCCGAATCCTCGCTCCGGCGCCGCCGAAACCTCCGCGTCCCCCGCCGCGGCGCTGCCGGACCCACCTGTGCCCCCCCACGCTGGGGGGGCCTGATGGCGTGGGGGGGGCCCCGAGAAGCTTTGCTGCACTTTATGGCCGATGCACTGACCCGCCAGCCCCGGCGGCACCGGGACCCCCCCGAGCACTTGTCCGTCCCGCCCAGCGCCGGGGTCCCCAGCGGCAGCGGGGGGGACCCCAGCGCCCGTCCCCCCCCCGGACACAGCCCCCCCAGACTGTCCCACAGAAGAGTCCGTTCGTTTCAAAGAGCTTCGCTTCGCTCGCCCTCCCACCCTTGGTTTTTTCTGCTGTTTCGGGTTTTTTTGCTTGTTCTGGTTTTGGTTGTTGTGGCACTGGTGTCCTGCGGGGGGGGTCCCACCCGGGGGGTGACCCGGAGCCCCCCCCGCCACCCCCAGGGTGGTTTTGGGGGGTTGATTTTGAAGCCACCGTTGGTTTTTGCCGGCGTGGAGGTGGCGTTGGCGGTGCCGGGGGGTGTTGGCAGTACCGGCGGTTGTTCTGGTGCTGGGGGGGCACTGGCAGTGCCTGGGGGGTGTTGCAGTGCCAGGTCCCCTCAGCTCTTGCCGGGGGCTGTTTTTGCCCCCGCAACTTTGGCTCAACCGCATCCCCGCCGTTCTCCCCATCCCGCTCTGCGGTGACGTCCCCCCCCGGTCTGCACAGATTTTGGGGGGCCGGGTCCCCCCCTCTGTATTTTGGGGGGAGCTTGGCTGAGCCCCCCAAACCGTGTGGGTCTGAGCTGCCCCCCCCAAGAGGAGCCGCCCTGGTGGGGGCAGCTGGTTTGTCACCGCGGTTGTTCCCTGGTCACCCCTGGGGACACACTGAGCCTGCGGCTCCCCCGCGTGTCCCCCCGTGTCCCCCCGCCCCCACGGGCTCCCCAGCCCCGTGGGCTGTGGCCGGGTGACACCTCTGCTACCGTTGTCCCCTCGTCCTGCACCGCCTGCCCCCTCGGGGACCCCCCAGCGATGTCCTGTCACACCAATAAAGTTTTTCTGTCATTCGTCTCCCCATCCTTGGGGACACAGGGGCTGGGGGGGGGATCACAGGGGGTGCGGGTGGTGACAGTCCCTGGTCCCTGCGCCGCCGCGGCTCCCGGCCGTGCTGCCAGCTCACTGGCCTGCATTAACGAGCCAACTCCATCTTCCTTCGTTAATAGATGATCAATCGCTGCTGGCTGCAGGGCTGGGGGGGCTCATCCCGTCCCCACGCTGTCCCCGTCACCACGAGTGACCCGGGGCCGGCGCCTTTGGGTTTGGGCTTAGAAACACCGGATTTCATCCGGCGCTTGTTCCGAGGGTCGGTCCCGCTCCGGCGCCCCCGCGGCAGCCGCGTGGTCTCTACCCTCGCGTCCAGTTGTCGCTTTGTCCTCTATTTTATCACTTTATCCTCTATTTTATAATTTTATCGTCCGTTTAATCACTTTGTTTTGCTGCTCCATCGTCTCTCGAGTCAGATTTAAGGGGTTTTGGCTCTTTGCTCGCTGGATGTTCTGCAGGTTTCATTGCCGAGCTCTCGGAGCCACAGTTCCCAGTGCCGTTCCCACTGCGGTGAATCCTGCGGCACATGCTGTGCCAGGAACGCCGGGAACGCCGGGACCAGAGCTCGTGCCGTCGCTTGTGAGATTCCCCAAAGAATGGGCTTTTAATATGAGGGTTTTCGGGGTGGAGAAACCACGAGAACAGCACCGGGACCGAACCGGGGACAGCATGGGGACCGCACTGGGACCAAAGTGGGGCTGAACCAGGGACAGCACTGGGACCAAACTGGGACAGCGCCAGGACTGAACTGGGACTGCACCAGGACTAAACTGGGCACCAGGACCGAACTGGGACAGCACCAGGACCGAACTGGGACTGCACCAGGACTAAACTGGGCACCAGGACCGAACTGGGACTGCACCAGGACCGAACTGGGACTGCACCAGGACTAAACTGGGCACCAGGACCGAACTGGGACAGCGCCAGGACCAAACTGGTACTGAACCAGGACTAAACTGGGCACCAGGACCGAACTGGGACTGCACCAGGACTAAATTGGGCACCAGGACCGAACTGGGACAGCACCAGGACCGAACTGGGACTGCACCAGGACTAAACTGGGCACCAGGACCGAACTGGGACTGCACCAGGACTAAACTGGGCACCAGGACTGAACTGGGACAGCACCGGCACCACACCGGGGACAGCATGGGGACCGCACTGGGACCAAAGTGGGACTGAACCAGGGACAGCACTGGGACCAAACTGGGACAGCATTGAGAACTGCACAGGGACCAAAGTGGGACTGCACCAGGACTGAACTGGGCATAGGGACCAAACTGGGACGGCACCGGGACCAAACTGGGACAGCACGGGGACCGAACTGGGACTGCACCAGGAATGAACTGGGCACCAGGACTGAAGCAGAGCAGCGTGGGGACGACTACATAGGGACAGCACCGGGGACAGCACCGGGACTGAACTGGGGCAGCACCGGGACTGGAGCGGAGTAATGTAGGGACTGCATAGGGACACCACTGGGACTGAACTGGAACAGCACCGGGACCACACGGGTGTCAGCAGCAGGACCCCGGTCCCCCCGGGGCCTTGGCCACCCCGAGCCCCGCCGTGGGGCCACGGCTGTGGGAACAAGTGACCCGGGGGGACCCGGGAGCGCAAGGGGCAGCCCCGCGGTGCGGGGAGCCAGGGGCTGGCCGTTCTGACCTTCGTCCCGCCGAGGAAGGGCTGGGTGGCGATGGGAGGGTCGCAGTGACAGCGAGGTGGTCACGCGTGGGGTCCCCGGGGGGCGGGGACACGGGGAGCGGCCGCCCCGCGCCGTGACCGCCCGGGGGCACCCGCGTCCTCCCGCTCGCACTAGGACCCGGCGGCGCCGCAGAGCTGGGGGGCGGAGCCCAGTCGGGGCGGGGCAGCGCAGCCTCCAATCCCAGAAGCCGTTTCTCCGCCGGGTCCTCCCCTTTCGGCGGCCGTTCTGTAGCAGACGGGCGCTCATTGGCTCTCGGGCACGCCCATCACGCCGGGAGGCGCGCCGGTAGCTAGGTGACGCCCGTGGTGCGGAGGCGGGCGGCATGGCGGACGCGGCGGTGGAGGCCGCGCTGGCGGAGCTGGCGGCGCTGCTGGCCCCGGCGGCGGGCGCGGCGGCGCGGGCGGGCGCGGCGGCGGCGGCGCTGGCGCTGTCGGGGGACGCGGCGGGGCGGCGGCTGCTGGCGGCGCGGCCCGAGGCGCTGGCGGCGCTGCTGGAGCTGGCGGCCGCGCCGGGCCCGCCCGCGGCCCGCGATGCCCTGGGCTGCCTGCTGAACGTGTCGGCCGAGCCCGCGGCGCGGGAGCCGCTGCTGGCGGCGCTGCCCGCGCTGCTGGCGCTGCTGCCGGCCGGGCCGGCCTGCGGGCTGCTGGCCAACCTGTGCCGGGAGCGCGGCGCCGCGCGGCGGGTGCTGCGGGGCCTGCGGGAGCGCGGGCCCGGGCTGGCGGCGCTGCTGGACGCGCTCGGGGCGCCCCGCCCGCCCGCGGAGCTCGGGCCGCTGCTCTGCAACCTCAGCCGGCTGCCCGAGGGCCGCCGCGCCCTGCTCGACCGCACCCGGTACGGCCCGCGGGCGGCCCCCGGTGTACGGCCCTCCCGGGGGGACCGGCACGGGGTGATCGCTCCGTGTGTCCCCCCGGTGTGACTGGCACGGTGTGACCATCCCGGTGTGATCACTCCGTGTGTCCATCCCGGTGGGACTGGCACGGGGTGACCGGCCCGGTGTGATCACTCAGTGTGTCCATCCCGGTGTGACCGGCCCGGTGTGATCACTCTCTGTGTCCCCCCGGTGTGAGATCAGCCTGGTGTGACTGTCACGGTGTGACCGGCACGGTGTGATCACTCCATGTGTCCATCCCGGTGTGACTGTCATGGTGTGACCGGCCCAGTGTGATCACTCCGTGTGTCCATCCCGGTGTGACTGTCACGGTGTGACCATCCCGGTGTGATCACTCCGTGTGTCCCCCCAGTGTGACTGTCACGGTGTGACCGGCCCGGTGTGATCACTCCGTGTGTCCCTCCCGGTGTGACCATCCCGGTGTGATCACTCTGTGTGTCCCCCCGGTGTGACTGTCACGGTGTGACCGGCCCAGTGTGATCACTCCGTGTGTCCCCCCAGTGTGACTGTCACGGTGTGACCGGCCCGGTGTGATCACTCCGTGTGTCCATCCCGGTGTGAGATCAGCCCGGTGTGACTGGCACAGTGTGACCATCCTGGTGTGATCACTCCGTGTGTCCATCCCGGTGTGACTGGCACGGTGTGACCGGCCCGGTGTGACTGTCCGTCGTGTCCGTCCCTGGTGTGACCATCCCCAGTGTGTCCATTGTAGTGTGACAGTCCCCAGTGTGTCCATCCTGGTGTGTGACTGTCCCAGTGTGACCATCACAGTGCGACTGTCATGGTGTGATCACCCGGTGTGACTGTACCGGTGTGTCTGTCCCCGGTGTGACTGTAATGGTGTGTCCATCCTGGTGTGTTACTGTCCCGGTGTGTCTGTCCTGGTGTGTGACTGTCATGGTGTGTCTGTCCTGGTGTGTGACCGTCCTCGGTGTGTCCATCCCAGTGTGACCGGCCCGGTGTGACTGTCATGGTGTGATCACTCAGTGTGTCTGTCCCGCTGTGTCCATCCCGGTGTGACTGTCACGGTGTGACCGGCCCGGTCTGATCACTCCGTGTGTCCATCCCGGTGTGACTGTCACGGTGTGACCGGCCCGGTCTGATCACTCCGTGTGTCCATCCCGGTGTGACTGTCACGGTGTGACCGGCCCGGTGTGATCACTCCGTGTGTCCATCCCGGTGTGACTGGCACAGTGTGACCGGCCCGGTGTGATCACTCCGTGTGTCCATCCCGGTGTGACTGGCACAGTGTGACCGGCCCGGTGTGATCACTCCGTGTGTCCCTGCTGGTGTGAGATCAGCCCGGTGTGACTGTCACGGTGTGATCACTCCGTGTGTCCCCCCGGTGTGACTGGCACAGTGTGACCGGCCCGGTGTGACTGTCTGGCGTGTCCGTCCCTGGTGTGACCGTCCCCAGTGTGTCCATCCTAGTGTGACTGTCCCGGTGTGACCATCACAGTGCGACTGTCATGGTGTGATCACCCGGTGTGACTGTACCAGTGTGTCTGTCCCCAGTGTGACTGTCCCGGTGTGTCCATCCTGGTGTGTTACTGTCCCGGTGTGTCTGTCCTGGTGTCTGACCGTCATGGTGTGTCCGTCCTGGTGTGTGACCGTCCTCGGTGTGTCCATCCCAGTGTGACCGGCCCGGTGTGACTGTCATGGTGTGATCACTCAGTGTGTCTGTCCCGGTGTGTCCATCCCGGTGTGATTGTCACAGTGTGACCGGCCCGGTGTGATCACTCCGTGTGTCCATCCCGGTGTGAGATCAGCCCGGTGTGACTGGCACAGTGTGACCATCCCGGTGTGATCACTCCGTGTGTCCCCCCAGTGTGACTGTCACGGTGTGACCGGCCCGGTGTGATCACTCCGTGTGTCCCCCCGGTGTGACTGGCACAGTGTGACTGTCACGGTGTGATCACTCCGTGTGTCCCCCCAGTGTGACTGTCACGGTGTGACCGGCCCGGTGTGACTGTCCGTCGTGTCCGTCCCTGGTGTGACCATCCCCAGTGTGTCCATTGTAGTGTGACCGTCCCCAGTGTGTCCATCCTGGTGTGTGACTGTCCCAGTGTGACCATCACGGTGTGACTGTCATGGTGTGATCACCCGGTGTGACTGTACCGGTGTGTCTGTCCCCGGTGTGACTGTCATGGTGTAATCACCCGGTGTGACTGTACTGGTATGTCCGTCCCCAGTGTGACTGTCATGGTGTGTCCATCCTGGTGTCTGACTGTCATGGTGTGTCCGTCCTGGTGTGTGACTGTCCCAGTGTGTCCATCCCAGTGTGACGGTCCCCAGTGTGACCATCACGGTGTGACTGTCATGGTGTGATCACCCAGTGTGTCTGTCCCGGTGTGTCCATCCCAGTGTGACGGTCCCCAGTGTGACCGCCCGGTGTGCCGGTCACGGTGTGACCGCCGGTGTGCCCGTCCCCGCAGGCGCTCGGTGCAGCGGCTGCTGCCCTTCACCCAGTACGGGGACTCCACTGTCCATCGCCGCGGCATCGTGGGCGCCCTCAGGAACTGCTGCTTCGAGCACGGTGAGGGCTCCGGCACCGGGACCGGCACCGGGACCGGCCTCTGGCCCTGGGGGAGCTGGGATGGGCTTCGCACCCACCCTGCTGTGCTGCTGGGCTTTAGACTGGTCACGCTGCCTGGGTTTAGCCAGTGCGGGCGGCAGGGCCAGGTTTAGCCAGTGTGGGTGACAGGGCCGGGTTTAGCCAGTGCGGGCGGCAGGGCCGGGTTTAGCTGGTGTGGGTGACAGGGCCGGGTTTAGCTGGTGCGGGTGACAGGGCCAGGTTTAGCCAGTGCGGGCGGCAGGGCCGGGTTTAGCCAGTGTGGGTGACAGGGCCGGGTTTAGCCGATGCGGGCGGCAGGGCCGGGTTTAGCCAGTGCAGACAGCAGAACTGGGTTTAGCCGGTGCGGGCGGCAGGGCCGGGTTTAGCCAGCGCGGGTAGCAAAACCGAGTTTAGCCAGTGCAGACGGCAGGGCCGGGTTTAGCCGGTGCAGACAGCAGAACCGGGTTTAGCCGGTGCTAAGCAGAGCTCCCACGACATCAGCCTGTCCCCGTTTCTCTTGGTGGCACCGCAGCACGCAGGAGCCTGGGGGACGTGCAGGAGCCTGGGGGACGTGCAGGAGCCTGGGGGACGTGCAGGAGCCTGGGGGACGCGCAGGAGCCCGGGGGACGTGAAGGAGCCTGGGGGGTGTGCAGGAGCCTGGGGGACGCGCAGGAGCCTGGGGGGACGTGCAGGAGCCTGGGGGACATGCAGGAGCCTGGGGGGTGTGCAGGAGCCTGGGGGGTGTGCAGGAGCCTGGGGGGTGTGCAGGAGCCCGGGGGACATGCAGGAGCCTGGGGGACGCGCAGGAGCCTGGGGGACATGCAGGAGCCTGGGGGGTGTGCAGGAGCCTGGGGGACATGCAGGAGCCTGGGGGACATGCAGGAGCCTGGGGGGTGTGCAGGAGCCTGGGGGACATGCAGGAGCCTGGGGGACGCGCAGGAGCCCGGGGGACGTGCAGGAGCCTGGGGGACGCGCAGGAGCCTGGGGGACGCGCAGGAGCCTGGGGGACGCGCAGGAGCCTGGGGGACATGCAGGAGCCTGGGGGTGTACAGGAGGCCGGGGGACACAGCCCGGCCCCCTGGACACAAGGGTGTCCCCCACCCCCAGCGCTACAACGGGGACAGGCGCTGGGGGCCCGGCCGGTGCCTTCGCGTCGCTGGGGGCTCCTTTTGTGGGCAATCGTCCACCCATTGCCCCTCAGCTCCCCCCCCGTGCCACTGGTGGGGGTGAGCGGTGGGATGGGGGCTCAGCGGGGGGGCGGGGGCTGCGCTGGGCTCCGGGGGCTCCTCTGACCCCCCTTTCTCCGCAGAGGATCACGAGTGGCTGCTGAGCGAGGAGGTCGACATCCTGCCCTTCCTGCTGCTGCCCCTGGCCGGCCCCGAGGAGCTCCCCGAGGACGACATGGAACGTGAGGGGGGTCGGGGGGCGGCAGGGGGTGTCCGGGGGCTGCCGGCTGTGTGCCCCCCCCGCTGAGGCCGCCTGTCCCCCAGGGCTGCCCCCCGAGCTGCAGTACCTGCCGCAGGACAAGCGGCGCGAGGAGGAGCCCGACATCCGCAAGATGCTGCTGGAATCCATCATGCTGGTGGGTGCCGCGGGACGAGGGCGAGAGCCGCGTCCTGGCCGTGGAAATTGGGGACATGGGGGTCCTGGGGACAGCAGGGTGACCATGAGCCAGCACTGGCCCTTGTGGCCAGGAAGCCAATGGGACCTGGGGGGGGTTAGAAGGGGGTGGTCAGTAGGTCAGAGAGGTTCTCCTGCCCCTCTGCTCTGCCCTGGGGAGACCACACCTGGAATCTTGTGTCCAGTTGTGGCCCCTCAGTTCCAGCAGGACAGGGAACTGCTGGAGAGAGTCCAGCGCAGCCACCAAGATGCTGGAGGGAGTGGAGCATCTCCCGTGTGAGGAAAGGCTGAGGGAGCTGGGGCTCTGGAGCTGGACAAGAGGACACTGAGGGGGGACTCATTGCTGGGGATCAAGATGGAAAGGGGCAGTGTCAGGAGGATGGAGCCAGGCTCTGCTGGTGACAACCAGGGACAGGACAAGGGGCAATGGGTGCAAACTGGAACACAGGAGGTTCCACTGGAAGAGGAGAAGCAACTTGTTGGGGTGAGGGTGGCAGAGCCTGGAACAGGCTGCCCAGGGGGTTGTGGAGTCTCCTTCTGTGCAGACATTCCAACCCCTGGACACCTTCCTGTGGAACCTCAGCTGGGTGTTCCTGCTCCGGGGGTTGCACTGGATGAGCTTTCCCCAGCCCCTGACACTCTGGGATGGTGTCACTGTGTGTGGGTGACACCGAGCCGGGGTGCTGGCACCGGGGCACCCGCGCAGCCGCAGGGATGGTCTGACGGGTGTAGCAAACGCTCCCGTGCCGATAGGCCCAGGCAGGATCTCACAGCAAAACATATTTTATTAACGATTTTGCAAGAGCGGGTGTTGTCCCTAAAGGTCGGTGCACGGAACAGGGCAAAACTGACTTTTAAATGCAGGACTCAGTTTGCATTCCAGGATTAATTCAAAGAGACTTTGTTTTACCCCAAGGATTCATAGTGCGATGTCTGTCTGTCCTTCCCTGCTGGGGTCAGGTCCCCAATTGGGTAAAGACACGTTCCTGTGTTAAACGTTCGTGCATCGGGGACCTCGCGGAGCTCAGTGAGGGACAATGGGCTGAGAGCGGCTCTGCACGCCCAGGGGTGTCCGTGGCCACCATGGGGGGCTCGGTGGCCACTGCGGGAGCTGGTAGCGGGTTCTGGTGGCAAAGGCGACCAGCGGTGTCCTGGGCTGCGGGACAAGGGGCCTGCACGGCACCGGAGCAGGGAGGGGACACAGTGGGGACACAGTCAGCCAGGGTGGTGAGGGGACCGGAGCTTCTCCCCGGGAGGGACCGGGGATGGTCCGGGCTGGAGGAGCGAAGGCTGAGATGGGAAACGAGAGACAACTTCTCCCCGAAAGGGCTGTGGGGCATTGAACAGGCTGCCCAGGGAGCCCGATCCCTCACGCCAAGAAACCCTTGAGGTGCTGGAGCGAGTGGAGAGAAGGGAGCGGAGCTGGTGAGGGGCTGGAGCACAAGGGTGATGGAGACTGAGGGACCTGGGGGTTCAGCTGGAGAACAGGAGCTGAGGGGAGACCTTCTGATCTCTGAACTGCCTGAAAGGAGCTTGGAGCCAGGGGGGTCGGGCTCTGCTCCCCAGGAACAAGCGCCAGGAGCAGAGGAAACGGCCTCAAGTTGCCCAGGGGAGGTTGAGGGTGGATGTGGGAACAATTTCTTCCCCAAAGGGCTGTGGGGCATTGAACAGGCTGCCCAGGGCAGGGCTGGAGTCACCAGCCCTGGAGGGTGGACAGACGGACAGGAGGCTCTGAGGACAGGGCTGTGGCTGGACTGTCCCTGCTGTCCCCACGCCGCGGCTCTGTCCCCGCAGCTCACGGCCACCAGGGCCGGCCGGCGCACGGTGAGGGACAGGGGGACGTACGTGGTGCTGCGGGAGCTGCACCGCTGGGAGCGCGACCCCCGCGTGCTGAGCGCCTGCGAGAGGCTCATCCAGGTCAGCAGCGTCCGGGGGGACAGCAGGGTCCTGGGGGGACAGCAGGGTGCTGGGGGGACAGCAGGGTCCCCAGGGGGGGCAGCTGGGTCCCTGGGGGGGACAGCAGGATCCTGGGGGTACAGAAGGGTTCTGGGGGGACAGCAGGGTCCCCAAGGGGGGCAGCTGTGTCCCTTGGGTGGGACAGCAGGGTCCTGGGTGGGACAGCAGGGTCCGGAGGGGACAGCAGGATCTCCAAGGCGGGCGGCTGGGTCCCGGGAGGGGACAGGAGGGTCCTGGGTGGGACAGAAGGGTTCTGGGGGGACAGCAGGGTCCCCAAGGGGGGCAGCTGTGTCCCTTGGGTGGGACAGCAGGGTCCTGGGTGGGACAGCAGGGTCCGGAGGGGACAGCAGGATCTCCAAGGCGGGCGGCTGGGTCCCGGGAGGGGACAGGAGGGTCCTGGGTGGGACAGAAGGGTTCTGGGGGGACAGGAGGGTCCCCAAGTGGGGCAGCTGTGTCCCTTGGCGGGGACAGCAGGGTCCTGAGGGGACAGGAGGATCCCCAGGCAGGGCGGCTGGGTCCCTGGGGGGACAGGAGGGTCCTGAGGGGACAGCAGGGTCCTGGGGGGGACAGGAGGGTCCTGGGTGGGACAGAAGGGCTCTGGGGGGCCAGGAGGCTCCCCAAGGGGGGCAGCTGTGTCCCTGGTGGGGACAGCAGGATCCTGGGGGGGACAGGAGGGTCCTGGGTGGGACAGAAGGGCTCTGGGGGGCCAGGAGGCTCCCCAAGGGGGCAGTTGTGTCCCTGGTGGGGACAGCAGGGTCCCGGGGTGCAGAGCTGCTCCCAGGCTCTCTCTTCGCTCCCCACGGGGCTGTGGGGCCGTGGGTGGGGGTCCCACCAACCCGTCACCCTCCCGGGCCAAAGGTGCTGATCGGGGACGAGCCCGGGCCGGGGCTGGAGAACCTGCTGGAGGTGACGGTCCCCGAGGACGTGGAGCAGCAGCTGCAGCGCCTGGACCGCCAGGAGGAGGAGCGCTGGCGGGAGGAAGAGCAGCGGGCGGCGCGGGGCTCCACGGCGCACCCCCCGGAGCCCCCACGGTGAGGGGCTGCCGGCCCGGCCCCCCCAGCCGGGACACCGGGGACCTGCAGGGACAATCCGACCCCCCTGCTCCTCCCAGCTGCTGGGGGAGCGAATTTGGGGTCCTGGGGGCACAATGCCCCTCATCCCCCCAGCTCTGCCCTGGGATGAGGCTGAGACGCGCAGGGGGTGCTGCCCCCTGCCCCCCCGCCGTGGGGCTGCCCCACTGCTGCACGGGCTCCCCCCAGGGCTGCCGCAACGTGACTCGCAAAATAAAAGGTTTCTGGCCCAAAACTGCGGTGGCCCCCAAGGGAGGGTGAGGGGCGCTGGGGGGGGTGGGCTCCGGTCTGTCACTGTCACTGTCACCGCGGGTCCCCTCCTCCTGCCCCGGCCATGGGTGCTGCAGGGGGGCACAAGCTCACCCCCCACCCACCCTCGTGATCCCCCTCCTGTATGGGGCACCCGGGGGTCTGGGGGCTGATCCCCCTCCTGGATGGGGCACCCGGGGGTCTGGGGGCTGATCCCCCTCCTGTATGGGGCACCCGGGGGTCTGATCCCCCTCCTGGATGGGGCACCCGGGGGTCTGGGGGGCTGATCCCCCTCCTGTATGGGGCACCCGGGGGGCTGGGGGCTGATCCCCCTCCTGGATGGGGCACCCGGGGGTCTGGGGGCTGATCCCCCTCCTGGATGGGGCACCCGGGGGTCTGGGGGCTGATCCCCCTCCTGGATGGGGCACCCGGGGGTCTGGGGGTCTGATCCCCCTCCTGGATGGGGCACCCGGGGGTCTGGGGGGCTGATCCCCCTCCTGGATGGGGCACCCGGGGGTCTGGGGGCTGATCCCCCTCCTGGATGGGGCACCCGGGGGTCTGGGGGCTGATCCCCCTCCTGTATGGGTGTCACGGAATATTGCAGGGAGCCACCCCGAGGTTAATTTAAGGGACAGCAGAGTCCAAAACAACTGTTATTAAACCGGTGAGAAACAGGGTTTAGGGCTCCAAAAGTGACTTGAATACAGGTTCGGGTATCAGTTGAGGAAAATGATGAAGGGGCAGCAGCCAATACACCAGGCGGTCCATGGGGCGCATGCACGTGGCTGCACCAAAACAACGCCGGAGCCGGCCTGGTCCCGGGGAAATACACACTTGCCCGAACACGGTGCAGGATTATATTTCTTTTTAAAGAGATACGCGCACTCGTGGTGAGTACGGGAAGTGCACACTCGCGATTCCGCGAGGGTCAATTTATAATACACTCGCAATCCTGCGAGGGTCACTTTACTTACACGTGCAAGCGTGCACGGAATCCTACGCGTGCTGATGTGGAAGCACGGGAGGAAAATACACTCGCGATTGTGCGGGGAAATAATTTCAAGTACCCGGTGGACGGCAAATGGCCTTTATTGTCAAGTAACACAGGCTGAGATACCTTTGGTTCACAGCGTCATTCCGCTTGCGTACATCACGCACCCGTACCTATGGACGGAGGGGTTACTGCCTTTCCGTACAGCGCGAGATCTTCCGGCCGCCAGACCCCTAACTGCCTACATTTCCCCCTCCCTATGCAAAACTAAATTAGCTAAAATGTAACAGTCTGAAAAAATGTTGTGCCTCTACCTTAGTGCAATATTTTGTGAATAAAGCGACTGAAGTGAACAATAAGGCACTATAAATTAGTTAAAACTAGGAGGTAACAGCATGCAATACTGCATAAATAATCTTTAGAGTTATACTTCATAACATGAGCACCAAGGCACCATAAACTGGTGAAAACCAGAGTAGTGGTTAGTAACGGAATGTAACTGGGGATAACACTGCAGGAGTACTTATGTGGTTCTTCATATTAGTAGATATACTTCTCTGAAATAAGAAAAGGAAAAGAAAGAAATAACACATTTGAAAGAAGTTGCTGCACCTGCAAAAACGCTCTTTGAGCTTACTATGAAATACAAGAAGTGCACCCTTCTGTATCTACATCTACATCTATAGCTGCCTGTTTACAGTAGTTGCTGGCGTTCGATCAGCATGATGTCGACTCGCTGCAGCCGGCTGTGAACAAACGCCACGAGCTTATTCAGCGTGCAGGCTCCGAAGATCAGTGCTAACAGGACATAGCGATGGGCCGCCGAGGTAGATATCGGGGGTTAGCCATGGTGAATGGCTGAACCATGACTCAAACCATCCCTGCGGGGCTCCTCTATCTGTTTTTCCCTCTGTTCTCGACCCTCCCTATGTTTGGCCATCGTGTCTCTGACAATCCCTGTGTTGTTCGCATACACACAACATTCCTCCCCTCGCTCTGCACAAAGTCTGCCTTGTAAAAAGAAGAGATCCAGTTCTTTACGATCTTGTAAAGCAACTTCGGGCTTCCGTGACTTTTCCAAAGCGGTGATGGATTGTACAATTCGGACCAAATCTTCATCCGCTGCTGCTCCGAGGGAATGGAAGTTTTGATTCTGTTCCACTGGTGCTGCTGTTCCCATTCCCACTCCTGCGGCCAGCAGGGCAGCTACGCTCAGAGCCCTAACGGGTTCTCGCTTTTGTCTGTGACCCGAAGGTGAAGGGGATTGATGGTCAGGCATGTATTCTTTGGGATGGTACACGATTCTCGGAATAATCAGTACCTGTATGCAAAACTCACTGTTTTGATGAAGCACACTAAGAGACACACATGGCGTAACTCCAGTGTTTGAACATACCCATTTGGCATGGCTGGCAGGAACCAACCAAAGGGCTTTCGATCCCTTTTCTAGCGTGAACTCATTCGCACATAACGCCTTTTTCTTCGGGGGTACTTTACCGACACATGTGCCTTGCCCTGATACGTTTTCCGTTGTTATTCCCAGGTTGTTCGTGGCGTTCCACAGACATTGCGGTGGCTTAGACCCGTGTACCAGTTCTGGTTTAGAGGGTATACCTATTGCTTCGTAAAAGGGGGGCTTCCCGTCGTAGCAAAGCCAGCAATTTTCTGTCATATTTGGATTGGTGGAATTCAAGAGCTGGTATGTTGAGTTCAGCAAATTCCATAGGGGTTGCACTTCAAGTTCCACCGTATTAAATGTCTTGGTACTGTCTAAGGGCTTGGATGCTTGTGGGCTAAGAGCCGGGTTAGGCCCAAGTGCCTGGGGTGTTTGTAGCTCGACCTTGATGATTTGTATTCGTGTTTCTGGATCTTTGGAAGGGGTGCAAAGAAACACTGACCACGTTTTCCCCACAACCCAACCCACGTTGTTCGGCTTTTGGATCTTTAAATGTAGATAGGTGCAGTTACCTCTTTGGTCCAGCGTTGCATTGAGCGCAAATATGGGAGGGGTACACCCTCTTGGTCCCAAGCTTACTTGCAGAAATTTGTCCTTTTTTTTTTTGCTTGTTACAGTGGTCTCACACCCCCCACAGCAAAACCCCAGACAGTCGCAATAACTCTTTCCTGAGTTTGAACTATGGCACCAACATATTTCCCATAACGATTCAGATGTGAGAAACAAGTCATGGAATGTAACTGTGAAAGTCGGAGCACCTGCTGTTATGTTTTCCCCAATCACTCGATCGTTCGAGGCGTCCCGTAGGATCCACTTGATTGGCCGATGGTGAATGTAATCTGATTCTACTTTACCTGTAGCAACAAGGCCCAGAATCAAGATCACACAGAAGTGTGGCAGCTTCCGTGCTCGGCAGCCGCTTCGCTGCCGTCTGGGCTCTGTCAGCGCGGGACTCTCCGGCTCGGACACGACTCTTGCCGGCTTGTTGACGTCTCTTGTCACCGGGGTGCACGGGTCACCAGGGCGTCCGATGATCCCGTCCTGCAAACAGAAACGCAGTTTTCATTAGTTTTAGTCTGAAGATCCAGTTTAATGGACGTAAGCGGACGCCGGGTTCGGGAGCGCCGCGCTCCACGCGGGGTTGGCATCATTGGGCCGCCTCGTGTCCCGAGTGGGACAGGGCTGTGCACGGCCCGTCTGCCCTCTCCCCGTCTGCCCGCTCCCCGTCCCGTTTCCCCGGGTCTGGGGTCTGCGTTCCCTGCCGAGGTGCCCCCTCCTTCCGCAGGCCCAGCACGGGCCTCTGGGGCGGTTTTGGTGTGGGGGGCGCTGCTGACGGATCCCCCAGCTGAGGGCAATGTGCTGTGACACGGCCTGCCTGGCCACATTTAAAACACACCATCACGTTGGCTGTTGCGGTGCGAACAGCTGCCTGGACCGGGGCCAGGTGCTCTTCTCTCGCCACACGTTTGATCACGGCCGCGCCGCTGGACCCGCTGGCAGCCTTTGGTTACCGAATGGCACTGCTGGCGCAGGCGTTCTGCCGCGACCGGGCCTTTTGCCTCCGCGGGCAGCGCCGAGGAGCCGATCGCTGCCTGGGGGTGAGCTACGAACTGCGTGAAGCTCTCGCTTTCACCCTGTGTTATTGTGGACCATGGCGATGTTTGGCAATAGCTCTGGAGGCCGTGCCAATGGCCTCTCTGGCTGCACGTGGAGTGGCCGTAACTTCTAGAGCCCGCGAGCCCTGGGCCTGTGCCCGGGGGGTGATCATCGCTGGGTCCCAGCCCATCAGCGCTGCAGGTCGGGGCCGTGCAGCGGGTGATCCGCCCCGGTTCAGCGCTGCAGGTCGGGGCCGTGCAGCGGGTGATCCGCCCCGGTTCAGCGCTGCAGGTTGGAGCCGTGCAGCGGGTGATCCGCCCCGGTTCAGCGCTGCAGGTCGGGGCCGTGCAGCGGGTGATCCGCCCCGGTTCAGCGCTGCAGGTTGGAGCCGTGCAGCGGGTGATCCGCCCCGGTTCAGCGCTGCAGGTTGGGGCCGTGCAGCGGGTGATCCGCCCCGGTTCAGCGCTGCAGGTTGGGGCCGTGCAGCGGGTGATCCGCCCCGGTTCAGCGCTGCAGGTTGGAGCCGTGCAGCGGGTGATCCGCCCCGGTTCAGCGCTGCAGGTTGGGGCCGTGCAGCGGGTGATCCGCCCCGGTTCAGCGCTGCAGGTTGGGGCCGTGCAGCGGGTGATCCGCCCCGGTTCAGCGCTGCAGGTCGGAGCCGTGCAGCGGGTGATCCGCCCCGGTTCAGCGCTGCAGGTCGGAGCCGTGCAGCGGGTGATCCGCCCCGGTTCAGCGCTGCAGGTCGGAGCCGTGCAGCGGGTGATCCGCCCCGGTTCAGCGCTGCAGGTCGGAGCCGTGCAGCGGGTGATCCGCCCCGGTTCAGCGCTGCAGGTCGGAGCCGTGCAGCGGGTGATCCGCCCCGGTTCAGCGCTGCAGGTTGGAGCCGTGCAGCGGGTGATCCGCCCCGGTTCAGCGCTGCAGGTTGGGGCCGTGCAGCGGGTGATCCGCCCTGGTTCAGCGCTGCAGGTTGGGGCCGTGCAGCGGGTGATCCGCCCCGGTTCAGCGCTGCAGGTCGGGGCCGTGCAGCGGGTGATCCGCCCCGGTTCAGCGCTGCAGGTCGGAGCCGTGCAGCGGGTGATCCGCCCCGGTTCAGCGCTGCAGGTCGGAGCCGTGCAGCGGGTGATCCGCCCCGGTTCAGCGCTGCAGGTTGGAGCCGTGCAGCGGGTGATCCGCCCCGGTTCAGCGCTGCAGGTTGGGGCCGTGCAGCGGGTGATCCGCCCCGGTTCAGCGCTGCAGGTTGGGGCCGTGCAGCGGGTGATCCGCCCTGGTTCAGCGCTGCAGGTTGGGGCCGTGCAGCCTCCGCACGGCTCCGGGGGGTCCCCCCGCCGGGCTGGTCCAGCCGCTCCGGCCGCATCACCCGAGTCCAGGCGATGCTCCCGGGGGTCAGCACCACCTGTTGCCCCTCAGGAGGCAGTGGCGACCCGGTTCAGGGAGAGCACGGCGACCACCCCCAGGTCGCCAGGCCATCAGCTCGCAGGCACCAATGTGGTGAACGGCAAATGGCGTTTATTGGCACGTGAAACTGGCTTATATACATTCGGTTTACGTCATCACGCAGCAGGGAGGAGCGGGGGGGGGTTGGATTGTCCCTGCAGGCCCCCGGATGTCCCGGCTTGGGTCGACCCCGCGTCCTCCCGCTCGCACTAGGACCCGGCGGCGCCACAGAGCCGGGGGGCGGGGCCCAGTCAGCACAACCTCCAATCCCAGCCCTTTCTCCGCCGGGCCCTTCCCCTTTGGCGGGCTCTCGGGCACGCCCATCAGCGGTGGCGCGAAGAAGCGTAGCGAGCGGCACGGGTCGCAACAGCGACCCCAGCCGGGACACCCGGGGACCTGCAGGGACAAGCCGCCCCGCCTCCCCGCTCCCCCCTGCTGCTGGGGGAGCGAATTAGGGGTCCTGGGGGCACAGCGCCCCTCGTCCCCGCAGCTCTGCCGGGGGATGAGGCTGAGACGTGCAGGGGGTGCTGCCCCCCCGCCGTGGGGCTGCGCCACTGCTGCCACGGGCTCCCCCCAGGGCCGTGTCCCCCCTCGCTGAGGCCGCCTGTCCCCCAGGGCTGCCCCCCGAGCTGCAGTACCTGCCGCACGACAAGCGGCGCAAGGGGGAGCCCGACATCCGCAAGATGCTGCTGGAACCCATCATGCTGGTGGGTGCCGCGGGACGAGGGCGAGAGCCGCGTCCTGGCCGTGGAAATTGGGGACATGGGGGTCCTGGGGACAGCAGGGTGACCATGAGCCAGCACTGGTGTAGGTAGGTAGTTAGGGTCTGGCGGCCGGAAGATCTCGCGCTGTACAGAAAGATAGTAGCCCCTCCCTAGGTAGGTAGGAGTATGTGAGGCAAGCAGACGGACGTGACGTTGTAAACCTAAGGTATATAACGCTGTGATATCTGTTAATAAACGCCATTTGCCGTCCACCACATTGGTGTCTGCGTGCTGATGGACCGAGCGACCTGGGGTGTGGTCGCCATGCTGCCGTGCTGCTCCTGAACCAGGTCGTCACTGCCTACTGAGAGGCAACACACTGGCCCTTGTGGCCAGGAAGCCAATGGGACCTGGGGTGGGTTAGAAGGGGGTGGTCAGTGGGTCAGAGAAGTTCTCCTGCCCCTCTGCTCTGCCCTTTAGTTCAGATACTATCAGGATATACTTTGGGAACATATACATACATACATATATGATATATACAGCCACACCACCCTGAGAACACCCGATCTCATCTGCTCTGGGAAGCTAAGCAGGGTCGGGCCCGGTCAGTGCTTGGATGGGAGACCAGGTGGGAACAGCGGGTGCTGTGGGCTGAGCCAGCACTGGGCCTTGTGGCCAGGAAGCCAATGGGACCTGGGGGGGGTTAGAAGGGGGGGGTCAGTAGGTCCACCAAGTACTGATTACAAAAAAGAGTGAGGGAATTCTACGCTTCAAGCTACGGAAACGCCTGGGCCGAGGCCCCGGGGCCTCGGCCGCTCTCCCCGCCGGAACTCACCGGGCTCCAGCAGATGAGCGAGTCGGTGTTGCTGCCGCCGCCCCCTCCCGCCGCCGCGCCAGGCCCGTCCATGGCACTGAGGGCTCCAGGGCCCCGCACCCCCGCCAAGCCGCCGCCAAGGTGCGCGCCGGGGCGGGCGGGCTGCCCGTGGCCGTACACGACCACCGCCATCTTGGGCCGCGCCGTGACGCGCCCCGCGCACCCGCCTCCTCCTTCCCCGCGACGCACATGCGCAGTGTCGAGCCGGCTGCGCTGACGGCAGTCCACTATGCGTGCTTCTGCGCATGCGCAGCGCGCCGACGCCCGCTCCCCACGCAGCAGGGAGGAGCGGGGGGGGGGCGGATTGTGGTCAGTGGGTCAGAGAGGTTCTCCTGCCCCTCTGCTCTGCCCTTGAAAAGAGGGTTTAGCTCAGATACCATCAGGATATACTTGAGGAACATATATATATGTAATATATAGAGCCATACCACCCTGAGAACGCCTGATCTCATCTGATGTGGGAAGCTAAGCAGGGTCGGCCCCGCTCAGCACTTGGATGGGAGACCAGGGGGGAACAGCGGGTGCTGTGGGCCACGGAAACGCCTGGGCCGAGGCCCCGGGGCCTCGGCCGCTTCTCCCCGCCGGGACTCACCGGGCTCCAGCAGATGAGCGAGTCGGTGTCGGGATCCTCCACCAGCGTCCAGAGTTTGCTGAGGAACGCGGGGACGTTGCTGCCGCCGGCGCCGCCGCGCCAGGCCCGTCCATGGCGCTGAGGGCTCCGGGGCCCCGCACCCCCGCCAAGCCGCCGCCAAGGTGCGTGTCGGGGCGGGCGGGCGGCCCGGGGCTCAGAGGCGGCGGCGGGAACGGGCCGTTGGTTGCGCACTAAACCGCCCGGGGTCCAGTATGGCGGCCGCCTCCGTGAGGCGCAACGCCTCCTCCCTCCCCGCGATGCGCATGCGCAGCGCGCCGACGCCCGCCCGGTGCTTGGCAGTGCGCATGCGCGCGGTGCAGCGCTACCTCTCCCCTTTGACTCGCGCTCAGTAATTATTCCCCCCCCGCCCCTCCCGGAGCGCGGCCTCCCCTCCCCCTCTTTGTTTCCCCCTCCCCCCGGTGGGCGCTGCTGGGCGGGGTCCTGGGGGGGACAGCAGGATCCCCAGGGAGGGCAGCTGGGTCCCTGGTGGGGACAGGAGGGTCCTGGGGGGGACAGGAGGATCCCCAAGGGGGGCAGCTGGGTCCCTTGGAGGGGACAGCAGGGTTCTGGGGGGGGACAGGAGGGTTCTGGGGGGACAGCAGGACCCCCAAGGGGGACATCTGGGTCCCTGGGAGGGGACAGCAGGGTCCTGGGCGGGGACAGGAGGGTTCTGGGGGGACAGCAGGATCCCCAGGGGGCGCAGCTGAGTCCCTGGGCGGGGACAGGAGGGTCCTGGGGGGGACAGGAGGATCCCCAAGGGGGGCAGCTGGGTCCCTTGGAGGGGACAGCAGGGTTCTGGGGGGGGACAGGAGGGTTCTGGGGGGACAGCAGGACCCCCAAGGGGGACATCTGGGTCCCTGGGAGGGGACAGCAGGGTCCTGGGCGGGGACAGGAGGGTTCTGGGGGGACAGCAGGATCCCCAGGGGGCGCAGCTGAGTCCCTGGGCGGGGACAGCAGGGTCCTGGGGGGAGACAGCAGGATCCCCAGGTGGGGCGGCTGGGTCCCTGGGGGGGTACAGGAGGGTTCTGGGGGGACAGCAGGGTCCCCAAGGGGGGCATCTGGGTCCCTGAGGGGGGACAGCAGGGTCCCCAGGGGGGGTGGCTGGGTCGCTGGGTGGGGACAGGAGGGGTCTGGGGGGAACAGAAGGGTTCTGGGGGGACAGGAGGGTCCCCAGGGGGGGCAGCTGTGTCCCTTGGGGGGGACAGCAGGGTCCCCAAGGGGGGTGGCAGGGTCCCTGGAGGGGACAGGAGGGGCCTGGTGAGGCATCTGGGTCCCCAAGGTGGGCAGCTGTGTCCCTTGGTGGGGACAGCAGGGTCCTGAGGGGACAGCAGGATCCCCAGGTGGGGCGGCTGGGTCCCTGGGGGGACAGGAGGGTCCCTGGGAGGGGACAGGAGGGTCCTGGGTGGGACAGAAGGGCTCTGGGGGGCCAGCAGGGTCCCCAAGGGGGGCAGCTGTGTCCCTGGTGGGGACAGCAGGGTCCCGGGGTGCAGAGCTGCTCCCAGGCTCTCTCTTCGCTCCCCACGGGGCTGTGGGGCCGTGGGTGGGGGTCCCACCAACCCGTCACCCTCCCGGGCCAAAGGTGCTGATCGGGGACGAGCCCGGGCCGGGGCTGGAGAACCTGCTGGAGGTGACGGTCCCCGAGGACGTGGAGCAGCAGCTGCAGCGCCTGGACCGCCAGGAGGAGGAGCGCTGGCGGGAGGAAGAGCAGCGGGCGGCGCGGGGCTCCACGGCGCACCCCCCGGAGCCCCCACGGTGAGGGGCTGCCGGCCCGGCCCCCCCAGCCGGGACACCGGGGACCTGCAGGGACAATCCGACCCCCCCCGCTCCTCCCGGCTGCTGGGGAGCGAATTTGGGGTCCTGGGGGCACAGCGCCCCTCATCCCCCCAGCTCTGCCCTGGGATGAGGCTGAGACGCGCAGGGGGTGCTGCCCCCTGCCCCCCCGCCGTGGGGCTGCCCCACTGCTGCACGGGCTCCCCCCAGGGCTGCCGCAACGTGACTCGCAAAATAAAAGGTTTCTGGCCCAAAAGCGCAGTGGCCCCCAAGGGAGGGTGAGGGGCGCTGGGGGGGGTGGGCTCCGGTCTGTCACTGTCACTGTCACCACGGGTCCCCTCCTCCTGCCCCGGCCATGGGTGCTGCAGGGGGGCACAAGCTCACCCCCCACCCACCCTCGTGATCCCCCTCCTGGATGGGGCACCCGGGGGTCGGGGGGCTGATCCCCCTCCTGTATGGGGCACCCGGGGGTCTGGGGGCTGATCCCCTCCTGGATGGGGCACCCGGGGGTCTGGGGGCTGATCCCCCTCCCGGATGGGGCACCCGGGGGTCTGGGGGCTGATCCCCCTCCTGTATGGGGCACCCGGGGGTCTGGGGGCTGATCCCCCTCCTGGATGGGGCACCCGGGGGTCTGGGGGCTGATCCCCCTCCTGGATGGGGCACCCGGGGGTCTGGGGGCTGATCCCCCTCCTGTATGGGGCACCCGGGGGTCTGGGGGGCTGATCCCCCTCCTGTATGGGGCACCCGGGGGTCTGGGGGCTGATCCCCCTCCTGTATGGGGCACCCGGGGGTCGGGGGGCTGATCCCCCTCCTGTATGGGTGTCACGGAATATTGCAGGGAGCCACCCTGAGGTTAATTTAAGGGACAGCAGAGTCCAAAACAACTGTTATTAAACGGGTGAGAAACAGGGTTTAGGGCTCCAAAAGTGACTTGAATACAGGTTTGGATAGCAGTTGAGGAAAATGATGAAGGGGCAGCAGCCAATACACCAGGCGGCCCATGGGGCGCACGCACGTGGCTGCACCAAAACAACGCCGGAGCCGCCCTGGTCCCGGGGAAATACACACTTGCCTGAACACGGTGCAGGATTATATTTCTTTTTAAAGAGATACGCGCACTCGTGGTGAGTACGGGAAGTGCACACTCGCGATTCCGCGAGGGTAAATTTATAATACACTCGCAATCCTGCGAGGGTCAATTTACTTACACGTGCAAGCGTGCACGGAATCCTACACGTGCTGATGTGGAAGCATGGGAGGAAAATACACTCGCGATTGTGCGGGGAAATAATTTCAAGTACCCGGTGGACGGCAAATGGCCTTTACTGTCAAGTAACACAGGCTGAGATACCTTTGGTTCACAGCGTCATTCCGCTTGCGTACATCACGCACCCGTACCTATGGACGGAGGGGTTACTGCCTTTCCGTACAGCGCGAGATCTTCCGGCCGCCAGACCCCAACTGCCTGCATTTCCCCCCTCCCTATGCAAAACTAAATTAGCTAAAATGCAACAGTCTGAAAAAATGTTGTGCCTCTACCTTAGTGCAATATTTTGTGAATAAAGCGACTGAAGTGAACAATAAGGCACTATAAATTAGTTAAAACTAGGAGGTAACAGCATGCAATACTGCTTAAATAATCTTTAGAGTTATACTTCATAACATGAGCACCAAGGCACCATAAACTGGTGAAAACCAGAGTAGTGGTTAGTAACGGAATGTAACTGGGGATAACACTGCAGGAGTACTTATGTGGTTCTTCATATTAGTAGATATACTTCTCTGAAATAAGAAAAGGAAAAGAAAGAAATAACACATTTGAAAGAAGTTGCTGCACCTGCAAAAACGCTCTTTGAGCTTACTATGAAATACAAGAAGTGCACCCTTCTGTATCTACATCTACATCTATAGCTGCCTGTTTACAGTAGTTGCTGGCGTTCGATCAGCATGATGTCGACTCGCTGCAGCCGGCTGTGAACAAACGCCACGAGCTTATTCAGCGTGCAGGCTCCGAAGATCAGTGCTAACAGGACATAGCGATGGGCCGCCGAGGTAGATATCGGGGGTTAGCCATGGTGAATGGCTGAACCATGACTCAAACCATCCCTGCGGGGCTCCTCTATCTGTTTTTCCCTCTGTTCTCGACCCTCCCTATGTTTGGCCATCGTGTCTCTGACAATCCCTGTGTTGTTCGCATACACACAACATTCCTCCCCTTGCTCTGCACAAAGTCTGTCTCGTAAAAAGAAGAGATCCAGTTCTTTACGATCTTGTAAAGCAACTTCGGGCTTCCGTGACTTTTCCAAAGCGGTGATGGATTGTACAATTCGGACCAAATCTTCATCCGCTGCTGCTCCGAGGGAATGGAAGTTTTGATTCTGTTCCACTGGTGCTGCTGTTCCCATTCCCACTCCTGCGGCCAGCAGGGCAGCTACGCTCAGAGCCCTAACGGGTTCTCGCTTTTGTCTGTGACCCGAAGGTGAAGGGGATTGATGGTCAGGCATGTATTCTTTGGGATGGTACACGATTCTCGGAATAATCAGTACCTGTATGCAAAACTCACTGTTTTGATGAAGCACACTAAGAGACACACATGGCGTAACTCCAGTGTTTGAACATACCCATTTGGCATGGCTGGCAGGAACCAACCAAAGGGCTTTCGATCCCTTTTCTAGCGTGAACTCATTCGCACATAACGCCTTTTTCTTCGGGGGTACTTTACCGACACATGTGCCTTGCCCTGATACGTTTTCCGTTGTTATTCCCAGGTTGTTCGTGGCGTTCCACAGACATTGCGGTGGCTTAGACCCGTGTACCAGTTCTGGTTTAGAGGGTATACCTATTGCTTCGTAAAAGGGGGGCTTCCCGTCGTAGCAAAGCCAGCAATTTTCTGTCATATTTGGATTGGTGGAATTCAAGAGCTGGTATGTTGAGTTCAGCAAATTCCATAGGGGTTGCACTTCAAGTTCCACCGTATTAAATGTCTTGGTACTGTCTAAGGGCTTGGATGCTTGTGGGCTAAGAGCCGGGTTAGGCCCAAGTGCCTGGGGTGTTTGTAGCTCGACCTTGATGATTTGTATTCGTGTTTCTGGATCTTTGGAAGGGGTGCAAAGAAACACTGACCACGTTTTCCCCACAACCCAACCCACGTTGTTCGGCTTTTGGATCTTTAAATGTAGATAGGTGCAGTTACCTCTTTGGTCCAGCGTTGCATTGAGCGCAAATATGGGAGGGGTACACCCTCTTGGTCCCAAGCTTACTTGCAGAAATTTGTCCTTTTTTTTTTTGCTTGTTACAGTGGTCTCACACCCCCCACAGCAAAACCCCAGACAGTCGCAATAACTCTTTCCTGAGTTTGAACTATGGCACCAACATATTTCCCATAACGATTCAGATGTGAGAAACAAGTCATGGAATGTAACTGTGAAAGTCGGAGCACCTGCTGTTATGTTTTCCCCAATCACTCGATCGTTCGAGGCGTCCCGTAGGATCCACTTGATTGGCTGATGGTGAATGTCATCTGATTCTACTTTACCTGTAGCAACAAGGCCCAGAATCAAGATCACACAGAAGTGTGGCAGCTTCCGTGCTCGGCAGCCGCTTCGCTGCCGTCTGGGCTCTGTCAGCGCGGGACTCTCCGGCTCGGACACGACTCTTGCCGGCTTGTTGACGTCTCTTGTCACCGGGGTGCACGGGTCACCAGGGCGTCCGATGATCCCGTCCTGCAAACAGAAACGCAGTTTTCATTAGTTTTAGTCTGAAGATCCAGTTTAATGGACGTAAGCGGACGCCGGGTTCGGGAGCGCCGCGCTCCACGCGGGGTTGGCATCATTGGGCCGCCTCGTGTCCCGAGTGGGACAGGGCTGTGCACGGCCCGTCTGCCCTCTCCCCGTCTGCCCTCTCCCCGTCCCGTTTCCCCGGGTCTGGGGTCTGCGTTCCCTGCCGAGGTGCCCCCTCCTTCCGCAGGCCCAGCACGGGCCTCTGGGGCGGTTTTGGTGTGGGGGGCGCTGCTGACGGATCCCCCAGCTGAGGGCAACGTGCTGTGACACGGCCTGCCTGGCCACATTTAAAACACACCATCACGTTGGCTGTTGCGGTGCGAACAGCTGCCTGGACCGGGGCCAGGTGCTCTTCTCTCGCCACACGTTTGGTCACGGCCGCGCCGCTGGACCCGCTGGCAGCCTTTGGTTACCGAATGGCACTGCTGGCGCAGGCGTTCTGCCGCGACCGGGCCTTTTGCCTCCGCGGGCAGCGCCGAGGAGCCGATCGCTGCCTGGGGGTGATCTACGAACTGCGTGAAGCTCTCGCTTTCACCCTGTGTTATTGTGGACCATGGCGATGTTTGGCAATAGCTCTGGAGGCCGTGCCAATGGCCTCTCTGGCTGCACGTGGAGTGGCCGTAACTTCTAGAGCCCGCGAGCCCTGGGCCTGTGCCCGGGGGGTGATCATCGCTGGGTCCCAGCCCATCAGCGCTGCAGGTTGGGGCCGTGCAGCGGGTGATCCGCCCCGGTTCAGCGCTGCAGGTTGGGGCCGTGCAGCGGGTGATCCGCCCCGGTTCAGCGCTGCAGGTTGGAGCCGTGCAGCGGGTGATCCGCCCCGGTTCAGCGCTGCAGGTCGGGGCCGTGCAGCGGGTGATCCGCCCCGGTTCAGCGCTGCAGGTTGGAGCCGTGCAGCGGGTGATCCGCCCCGGTTCAGCGCTGCAGGTTGGGGCCGTGCAGCGGGTGATCCGCCCCGGTTCAGCGCTGCAGGTTGGGGCCGTGCAGCGGGTGATCCGCCCCGGTTCAGCGCTGCAGGTTGGAGCCGTGCAGCGGGTGATCCGCCCCGGTTCAGCGCTGCAGGTTGGAGCCGTGCAGCGGGTGATCCGCCCCGGTTCAGCGCTGCAGGTTGGGGCCGTGCAGCGGGTGATCCGCCCCGGTTCAGCGCTGCAGGTTGGGGCCGTGCAGCGGGTGATCCGCCCCGGTTCAGCGCTGCAGGTTGGAGCCGTGCAGCGGGTGATCCGCCCCGGTTCAGCGCTGCAGGTTGGAGCCGTGCAGCGGGTGATCCGCCCCGGTTCAGCGCTGCAGGTTGGGGCCGTGCAGCCTCCGCGCGGCTCCGGGGGGTCCCCCCGCCGGGCTGGTCCAGCCGCTCCGGCCGCATCACCCGAGTCCAGGCGATGCTCCCGGGGGTCAGCACCACCTGTTGCCCCTCAGGAGGCAGTGGCGACCCGGTTCAGGGAGAGCACGGCGACCACCCCCAGGTCGCCAGGCCATCAGCTCGCAGGCACCAATGTGGTGAACGGCAAATGGCGTTTATTGGCACGTGAAACTGGCTTATATACATTCGGTTTACGTCATCACGCAGCAGGGAGGAGCGGGGGGGGGTTGGATTGTCCCTGCAGGCCCCCGGATGTCCCGGCTTGGGTCGACCCCGCGTCCTCCCGCTCGCACTAGGACCCGGCGGCGCCACAGAGCCGGGGGGCGGGGCCCAGTCAGCACAACCTCCAATCCCAGCCCTTTCTCCGCCGGGCCCTTCCCCTTTGGCGGGCTCTCGGGCACGCCCATCAGCGGTGGCGCGAAGAAGCGTAGCGAGCAGCACGGGTCGCAACAGCGACCCCAGCCGGGACACCCGGGGACCTGCAGGGACAAGCCGCCCCGCCTCCCCGCTCCCCCCTGCTGCTGGGGGAGCGAATTAGGGGTCCTGGGGGCACAGCGCTCCTCGTCCCCGCAGCTCTGCCGGGGGATGAGGCTGAGACGTGCAGGGGGTGCTGCCCCCCCGCCGTGGGGCTGCGCCACTGCTGCCACGGGCTCCCCCCAGGGCCGTGTCCCCCCTCGCTGAGGCCGCCTGTCCCCCAGGGCTGCCCCCCGAGCTGCAGTACCTGCCGCACGACAAGCGGCGCAAGGGGGAGCCCGACATCCGCAAGATGCTGCTGGAACCCATCATGCTGGTGGGTGCCGCGGGACGAGGGCGAGAGCCGCGTCCTGGCCGTGGAAATTGGGGACATGGGGGTCCTGGGGACAGCAGGGTGACCATGAGCCAGCACTGGTGTAGGTAGGTAGTTAGGGTCTGGCGGCCGGAAGATCTCGCGCTGTACAGAAAGATAGTAGCCCCTCCCTAGGTAGGTAGGAGTATGTGAGGCAAGCAGACGGACGTGACGTTGTAAACCTAAGGTATATAACGCTGTGATATCTGTTAATAAACGCCATTTGCCGTCCACCACATTGGTGTCTGCGTGCTGATGGACCGAGCGACCTGGGGTGTGGTCGCCATGCTGCCGTGCTGCTCCTGAACCAGGTCGTCACTGCCTACTGAGAGGCAACACACTGGCCCTTGTGGCCAGGAAGCCAATGGGACCTGGGGTGGGTTAGAAGGGGGTGGTCAGTAGGTCAGAGAGGTTCTCCTGCCCCTCTGCTCTGCCCTTTAGTTCAGATACTATCAGGATATACTTTGGGAACATATACATACATACATATATGATATATACAGCCATACCACCCTGAGAACACCTGATCTCATCTGCTCTGGGAAGCTAAGCAGGGTCGGGCCCGGTCAGTGCTTGGATGGGAGACCAGGTGGGAACAGCGGGTGCTGTGGGCTGAGCCAGCACTGGCCCTTGTGGCCAGGAAGCCAATGGGACCTGGGGGGGGTTAGAAGTGGGGGGGTCAGTAGGTCCACCAAGTACTGATTACAAAAAAGAGTGAGGGAATTCTACGCTTCCCCCACCGGAACTCACCGGGCTCCAGCAGATGAGCGAGTCGGTGTTGCTGCCGCCGCCCCCTCCCGCCGCCGCGCCAGGCCCGTCCATGGCGCTGAGGGCTCTGGGGCCGCGCACCCCCGCCAAGCCGCCACCAAGGTGCGTGTCGGGGCGGGCGGCCCGGGGCTCAGAGGCGGCGGCGGCGGGAACGGGCCGCTGCCCGCGCATTGATCCGCTCCGCAACAGCATGGCGGGCGCTCCCTCAGGCGGCGCCGCCTCCTCCTCCTCCTCCTCAGGCGGCGGCGCCGCCTCCTCCTCCTCCTCCTCAGGCGGCGGCGCCGCCTCCTCCTCCTCCTCCTCAGGCGGCGGCGCCGCCTCCTCCTCCTCCTCCTCAGGCGGCGGCGCCGCCTCCTCCTCCTCCTCCTCAGGCGGCGGCGCCGCCTCCTCCTCCTCCTCCTCAGGCGGCGGCGCCGCCTCCTCCTCCTCCTCCTCAGGCGGCGGCGCCGCCTCCTCCTCCTCCTCCTCAGGCGGCGGCGGCGCCTCCTCCTCCTCCTCCTCAGGCGGCGGCGGCGCCTCCTCCTCCTCCTCCTCAGGCGGCGCCTTCTCCGGCCCCGTCATGCGCGTCCCCCCTCCTGCCCCGCCCTGGCGGGAATCCCGCGCTGCGCATGCGCACTTGTGTCGAGCCGGCTGCACTGCCGGCAGTCCACTATGCGTGCTTCTGCGCATGCGCAGCGCGCCGACGCCCGCTCCCCACGCAGCAGGGAGGAGCAGGGGGGGGGCGGATTGTGGTCAGTGGGTCAGAGAGGTTCTCCTGCCCCCCTGCTCTGCCCTTGAAAAAAGGGTTTAGTTCAGATACTATCAAGATATACTTGAGGAACATATATATATGTAATATATACAGCCATACCACCCTGAGAACACCCGATCTCATCTGATGTGGGAAGCTAAGCAGGGTCGGCCCCGCTCAGCACTTGGATGGGAGACCAGGTGGGCACAGCGGGTGCTGTGGGCCACGGAAACGCCTGGGCCGAGGCCCCGGGGCCTCGGCCGCTTCTCCCCGCCGGGACTCACCGGGCTCCAGCAGATGAGCGAGTCGGTGTCGGGATCCTCCACCAGCGTCCAGAGTTTGCTGAGGAACGCGGGGACGTTGCTGCCGCCGGCGCCGCCGCCGCGCCAGGCCCGTCCATGGCGCTGAGGGCTCCGGGGCCCCGCACCCCCGCCAAGCCGCCGCCAAGGTGCGTGTCGGGGCGGGCGGGCGGCCCGGGGCCCAACATGGCTGCTGCCTCCGTGAGGCGCCCCGTCACCTCCTTCCCCGCCTCCTCCTTCCCCGCGATGCGCATGCGCTTCCCCCCTCCTGCCCCGCCCTGGAGGGAATCCCGCACTGCGCATGCGCGCTTGTGCCGAGGAGCCGGCTGCGGTGTACCGGCACTCCCCCATGCGTGCTTTTGCGCATGCGCAGCGCGCCAACGCCAGCCCAGTGCCTGGCAGTGCGCATGCGCGCTTGTGTCGAGCCGGCTGCGGTGTGCCGGCAGTCCACCATGCGTGCTTTTGCGCATGCGCAGCGCGCCGACGCCCGCCCGGTGCCTGGCAGTGCGCATGCGCAAGGCGCCGCGCTACCTCCCCCCTTTGACCCGCGCTCAGTAATTATTCCCCCCCCGCCCCTCCCGGAGCGCGGCCTCCCCTCCCCCTCTTTGTTTCCCCCTCCCCCCGGTGGGCGCTGCTGGGCGGGGTCCTGGGGGGGACAGCAGGATCCCCAGGGAGGGCAGCTGGGTCCCTGGTGGGGACAGGAGGGTCCTGGGGGGGACAGGAGGATCCCCAAGGGGGGCAGCTGGGTCCCTGGGAGGGGACAGCAGGGTTCTGGGGGGGGACAGGAGGGTTCTGGGGGGACAGCAGGACCCCCAAGGGGGACATCTGGGTCCCTGGGAGGGGACAGCAGGGTCCTGGGGGGGACAGGAGGGTTCTGGGGGGACAGCAGGATCCCCAGGGGGGGCGGCTGGGTCCCTGGGTGGGGACAGCAGGGTCCTGGGGAGTACAGGAGGGTTCTGGGGGGACAGCAGGGTCCTGAGAGGGGACAGCAGGACCCCCAGCCGGGGGGGCTGGGTCCCTGGAGGGGACAGGAGGGTCCCCAACAGGAGCAGCTGGGTCCCTGGGAGGGGACAGCAGGGTCCTGGGCGGGGACAGGAGGGTTCTGGGGGGACAGCAGGATCCCCAGGGGGGGCATCTGGGTCCCTGGGAGGGGACAGCAGGGTCCTGGGGGGGGACAGGAGGGTTCTGGGGGGACAGCAGGATCCCCAGGGGGCGCAGCGGAGTCCCTGGGAGGGGACAGCAGGGTCCTGGGGGGAGACAGCAGGATCCCCAGGCGGGGCGGCTGGGTCCCTGGGGGGGTACAGGAGGGTTCTGGGGGGGCAGCAGGATCCCCAAGGGGGGCAGCTGGGTCCCTGGGAGGGGACAGCAGGGTCCTGGGGGGGGACAGGAGGGTTCTGGGGGGACAGCAGGATCCCCAGGGGGTTGGCTGGGTCCCTGGGAGGGGACAGCAGGGTCCTGAGAGGTACAGGAGGGTTCTGGGGGGACAGCAGGGTCCTGAGAGGTACAGGAGGGTTCTGGGGGGACAGCAGGGTCCTGAGAGGGGACAGCAGGATCCACAAGGGGGGCAGCTGGGTCCCTTGGAGGGGACAGCAGGGTTCTGGGGGGGACAGCAGGATCCCCAGCTGGGGGGGCTGGGTCCCTGGAGGGAACAGGAGGGTCCCCAACAGGAGCAGCTGGGTCCCTGGGAGGGGACAGCAGGGTCCTAGGGGGGGACAGGAGGGTTCTGGGGGGACAGCAGGACCCCCAAGGGGGGCATCTGGGTCCCTGGGAGGGGACAGCAGGGTCCTGGGGGGGGACAGGAGGGTTCTGGGGGGACAGCAGGACCCCCAGGGGGCGCAGCTGAGTCCCTGGGCGGGGACAGCAGGGTCCTGGGGGGAGACAGCAGGATCCCCAGGGGGGGCGGCTGGGTCCCTGGGGGGGTACAGGAGAGTTCTGGGGGGGCAGCAGGATCCCCAGGGGGGGCAGCTGGGTCCCTGGGGGGACAGCAGAGTCCTGAGGGGACATGAGGATCCCCAAGGGGGGTGGCTGGGTCCCTGGTGGGGACAGGAGGGTCCTGGGGGGGACAGGAGGATCCCCAAGGGGGGCAGCTGGGTCCCTGGGAGGGGACAGCAGGGTCCTGGGTGGGGACAGGAGGGTTCTGGGGGGACAGCAGGACCCCCAAGGGGGGCAGCTGGGTCCCTGGGAGGGGACAGCAGGGTCCTGGGCGGGGACAGGAGGGTTCTGGGGGGACAGCAGGATCCCCAGGGGGGGCATCTGGGTCCCTGGGAGGGGACAGCAGGGTCCTGGGGGGGGACAGGAGGGTTCTGGGGGGACAGCAGGATCCCCAGGGGGCGCAGCGGAGTCCCTGGGAGGGGACAGCAGGGTCCTGGGGGGAGACAGCAGGATCCCCAGGCGGGGCGGCTGGGTCCCTGGGGGGGTACAGGAGGGTTCTGGGGGGGCAGCAGGATCCCCAAGGGGGGCAGCTGGGTCCCTGGGAGGGGACAGCAGGGTCCTGGGGGGGGACAGGAGGGTTCTGGGGGGACAGCAGGATCCCCAGGGGGTTGGCTGGGTCCCTGGGAGGGGACAGCAGGGTCCTGAGAGGTACAGGAGGGTTCTGGGGGGACAGCAGGGTCCTGAGAGGTACAGGAGGGTTCTGGGGGGACAGCAGGGTCCTGAGAGGGGACAGCAGGATCCGCAAGGGGGGCAGCTGGGTCCCTTGGAGGGGACAGCAGGGTTCTGGGGGGGACAGCAGGATCCCCAGCTGGGGGGGCTGGGTCCCTGGAGGGAACAGGAGGGTCCCCAACAGGAGCAGCTGGGTCCCTGGGAGGGGACAGCAGGGTCCTAGGGGGGGACAGGAGGGTTCTGGGGGGACAGCAGGACCCCCAAGGGGGGCATCTGGGTCCCTGGGAGGGGACAGCAGGGTCCTGGGGGGGGACAGGAGGGTTCTGGGGGGACAGCAGGACCCCCAGGGGGCGCAGCTGAGTCCCTGGGCGGGGACAGCAGGGTCCTGGGGGGAGACAGCAGGATCCCCAGGGGGGGCGGCTGGGTCCCTGGGGGGGTACAGGAGAGTTCTGGGGGGGCAGCAGGATCCCCAGGGGGGGCAGCTGGGTCCCTGGGGGGACAGCAGAGTCCTGAGGGGACATGAGGATCCCCAAGGGGGGTGGCTGGGTCCCTGGTGGGGACAGGAGGGTCCTGGGGGGGACAGGAGGATCCCCAAGGGGGGCAGCTGGGTCCCTGGGAGGGGACAGCAGGGTCCTGGGTGGGGACAGGAGGGTTCTGGGGGGACAGCAGGATCCCCAGGGGGTTGGCTGGGTCCCTGGCAGGGACAGCAGGGGGTCCTGGGAGGGACAGGAGGGTTCTGGGGGGACAGCAGGGTCCCCAGGGGGGGTGGCTGGGTCGCTGGGTGGGGACAGGAGGGGTCTGGGGGGAACAGAAGGGTTCTGGGGGGACAGGAGGGTCCCCAGGGGGGGCAGCTGTGTCCCTTGGGGGGGACAGCAGGGTCCCCAAGGGGGGTGGCTGGGTCCCTGGAGGGGACAGGAGGGGCCTGGTGAGGCATCTGGGTCCCCAAGGTGGGCAGCAGGGTCCCTTGGTGGGGACAGCATGGTCCTGAGGGGACAGCAGGATCCCCAGGTGGGGCGGCTGGGTCCCTGGGGGGACAGGAGGGTCCCTGGGAGGGGACAGGAGGGTCCTGGGTGGGACAGAAGGGCTCTGGGGGGCCAGGAGGCTCCCCAAGGGGGCAGTTGTGTCCCTGGTGGGGACAGCAGGGTCCCGGGGTGCAGAGCTGCTCCCAGGCTCTCTCTTCGCTCCCCACGGGGCTGTGGGGCCGTGGGTGGGGGTCCCACCAACCCGTCACCCTCCCGGGCCAAAGGTGCTGATCGGGGACGAGCCCGGGCCGGGGCTGGAGAACCTGCTGGAGGTGACGGTCCCCGAGGACGTGGAGCAGCAGCTGCAGCGCCTGGACCGCCAGGAGGAGGAGCGCTGGCGGGAGGAAGAGCAGCGGGCGGCGCGGGGCTCCACGGCGCACCCCCCGGAGCCCCCACGGGGAGGGGCTGCCGGCCCGGCCCCCCCAGCCGGGACACCGGGGACCTGCAGGGACAATCCGACCCCCCCCGCTCCTCCCTGCTGCTGGGGAGCGAATTTGGGGTCCTGGGGGCACAGCGCCCCTCATCCCCCCAGCTCTGCCCTGGGATGAGGCTGAGACGCGCAGGGGGTGCTGCCCCCTGCCCCCCCGCCGTGGGGCTGCCCCACTGCTGCACGGGCTCCCGCCAGGGCTGCCGCAACGTGACTCGCAAAATAAAAGGTTTCTGGCCCAAAACTGCGGTGGCCCCCAAGGGAGGGTGAGGGGCGCTGGGGGGGGTGGGCTCCGGTCTGTCACTGTCACTGTCACCGCGGGTCCCCTCCTCCTGCCCCGGCCATGGGTGCTGCAGGGGGGCACAAGCTCACCCCCCACCCACCCTCGTGATCCCCCTCCTGGATGGGGCACCCGGGGGTCTGGGGGCTGATCCCCGTCCTGTATGGGGTACCCGGGGGTCTGGGGGCTGATCCCCCTCCTGTATGGGGCACCCGGGGGTCTGGGGGCTGATCCCCCTCCTGTATGGGGCACCCGGGGGGTCTGGGGGCTGATCCCCCTCCTGGATGGGGCACCCGGGGGTCTGGGGGCTGATCCCCGTCCTGTATGGGGTACCCGGGGGTCTGGGGGCTGATTCCCCGTGTTGGTGCCACTGGGGGTCCCAGGGTGTCGATCCCCTCCCGTGGGGGGGTACCCAGGTACCCCTGGGTCCCTGTGTGGGTCCCTGGAGGGAGCCCATGTCCCCCCATGGGCTGGTGGTGACATCGTGGAGGGGGGACAGGGTGGGGAGGGGTGGGGGTCCCCAGCTGCAGCGTGTGTCGTGCTGGGGGGGCAGGGGTGAGGCTGGGTGGGGGTCCCCTTGTGTGGGACACCCTGGGTGGGGGTCCCTGCTGTGGGACCCCCTGGGTGGGGGTCTCCATCTATGGGTGCCACGGGTGGAAGTTGGGGATGGGGCCGGGGGCTCCCCGCTGCGGGACACACTTGGGTGGGTGTCTCCACCTGTGGGACGTGTCTGGCTGGGGGTCCCCACTGTGGGACACCCGTGTCCCAGCCCCACGCTTGGGGACACCCCGGAGTCCCTCCAGGTGCCTCGCGCTGCCCCACCCTCCCCAGCGCGGCGTGGGGGGGGGCGACACACACGCTGTCTCCCGGGCGGGACCCACGGCCTCGCGTGGGGGACACGGGGACAGGGAGGGACCCCCGGGTGTTCCTGTTTTGGGGACCCCACCCCGCCACCCGCGCCCCCTGGCGGAGCCGCGCGGCCACGGCGCCCTCCCCTCCGTGCGCATGCGCGCGAGCCACCGCCCATGCGGGGCGGGGTCTTAGCCGAGGGGGCGTGGCCCTCTGGAAATTGGGGCGTGGCCATAGGGCGTGCGCACCCGGAAGCGGCGGAGGGCGCTGAGCGGTCCCGGCCGGGCGGTGAGTGCGGGGTTCGGGGCACCGGGCCGGGGGGCGCGGGGCTGCCCGTTCCCGGCCGAGCGGGGGCGCTGCGGGGCCTACGGGGGCGCCGTTCCCCGGATCCCCCGGCGGCCGCGGGAAAAGTCTGAAATGTCCCCCCCAAAGCTCGTCTCGCTGCCGGCTGGGCCCGGCTGGGCCGGGCGGGCGGGCGGGTTTAAGCCCGGCTTTGCCAGGCGTGGCTGCTGGAGGCGCCGCTCCCGCGCTCCTCACCGCGGCTTTGGGGACACAAATCTGGAGCACGGCCCCGGCATGGGGGTCGTCAATGGGGCGCCCACCGGGAGTTCATTAATGGCGTGCTCACGTGGGGTTCATTAATGGGGGGCCACCTGGTGTTTGTTAATGGGGTGCACACCTGGGGTTTGTTAACGGGGCGCTCACCGTGGCCTCGTTACCGGGTGCCCACCGGGGTCTCGCCAGCCAGCGCCATCCCGCCGAACCTGGGGGTCGTGGTTCCCCGTGGGAAGAGCCGTTTTCCGCTGCCGATCGCTGTCCCGTCCGCAGGTGCAGCAGAGGGAGCGGCGCCCGGCTCCCCGGCTCTGCAGCACGGTGCCGGCACCCATGGGAGCGCGGTGCCCCCGCCTGCCCGGAGCCGGCGCTCCACCGCGCCCAGGGCTGCCGTAGAGCGGCTCCAGCGCCGCGAGCAGCGTCCTCGGGGGAGCCAAGGCAGCGCGTGAAAATAGGTTCACCGGGGCTCCCGGGGCCGGGGGACGCCGCCGCCTGCCTTCTGCTGGCCGGGAGGCTGAGGACACGGAGCATGACGGAGTCACGGGTCAAACGTGAGTACGGGCGCCCCGGCTGCTCCTCCGGCGCCGTCACCGGCTCCGGCACCGCGGTTCTGCGCCATGGGGCCGGCCGGGAGCGCACTGGCGCTAATCAAGCCCAAGTGCCCCCGCGGTGCCGGGGGGGAGGGAGCGGTTCTCCCCGCGCAGTAATTCCCTGCCCTAGAAATTAATCTCGGGCCTTGGCTTTGCTGCAAATTGCATGAGCTTAAATAGTCGCTAAACTGCTCTAAACCCTTGTGCGTTTCCTAAATGAATCCCAGCCAGCTTGGAAATGAATCGCTGGGGTTTGTTGGTTTGTTTTTTTAATAACGAATATTCTGGTTTCTGGAGCCCCAGGGTGGGATGGGGGGGGGCACAAGGATCCCCCTCCCCAGCAGCACCAGCTCACGGTGGCTTCACCGTGACTGTGGGACCAGCGTCTCCGTGATCCCCCAACCTTGGGAAATGAGACCCCGGTGGTGGCTTTGGGCTGTGGGTGGGACCGTGTGGGACAGACGGACAGACAGCAGCTCCTCCTGCCTGCTGGCACCTTCCCATGCGCCCCGGGTGCTGCCCCCTCGGTGCCGGGTGTCCCACAGATCTCGGTGTCCCCACGTGAAGCCGCATCCTCGGATGAGCGGCCGTGGTGTCGCGGAGGCCACGTGCAGCCTTGGCCTGCTCTGGAGCTAATTAAGCTTGTTACGACACGGCCCTAATGAGGAGCGCCCGTCCCCTGAGCCGCTGCCTGTCCCGGCTCCCAAACCTTGGGTGCTGAGCATCCTCCCGGTGCCCGGAGCCGCGGTCACCGCGGTGCCGAGCGTCCTCCCGGTGCCCGGAGCCGCGGTCACCGAGGTGCCGAGATCCTCCCGGTGCCCGGAGCCGCGGTCACCGAGGTGCCGAGATCCTCCCGGTGCCCGGAGCCGCGGTCACCGCGGTGCCGAGCGTCCTCCCGGTGCCCGGAGCCGCGGTCACCGCGGTGCCGAGCGTCCTCCCGGTGCCCGGAGCCGCGGTCACCGCGGCTCCGGGCACCGGGAGGATGCTCAGCACCGCGGTGCCAAAGCGATATCTGGAGGGTCTGCGGTTCAAACGCACCCGTGGGACAGGCAGCCCAGCTCGGGGATGAGGATGGTGGGGATGAAGGAGCCCGTGGGGTAGGGAAGGGCGCGCACAGGGGCGTTGAGTTAACAGTGAGTTATTGGGGGGCTGAGCCCCCAGGAAGGTGCTGGTTGAGCAGGAAACAAAAGGGCCGGTGAGGTTTAATTGAGCCGCACGGGGCTGGTGGAAGGACGGGTGGAAACACCCTTGGGCGGCTCTTTGTCCCGGTGGGTCCGGGGGTGTCCGGGGGGGCAGAATCTCTGCCATGTGCCCGTTCTGCCCAGGACTCGCCACGACGCTGATGGACGCCACGACGGACAAGGCGCCGCTGGTGCAGGAGCAGATCTACAAGGCGCTGTGCGAGCTGGGGGCGTCGGAGCCCGAGGAGATTCTCAACGCCTGCGACGAGTACCTGCGGCAGCACGACAAGGTGGGGGCGCCGGGGGTGGGTTGAGGGGGGTCCGGGGTGCGGCGCTGGAACCGGCGGGTGAGGAAAAGCCCCTCAAGGTCATGGAGTCCAACCATAACCCACCCTGTCCCTGCCCCCTGTCCTGAGAACCTCATGTCCGTCTGTCCAGCCCTCCAGGGCTGGTGACTCCAGCACTGCCCTGGGCAGCCTGTTCAATGCCCCACAGCCCTTTGGGGAAGAAATTGTTCCCACATCCACCCTCAACCTCCCCTGGGCAACTTGAGGCCGTTTCCTCTGCTCCTGGCGCTTGTTCCTGGGGAGCAGAGCCCGACCCCCCTGGCTCCAAGCTCCTTTCAGGCAGTTCAGAGATCAGAAGGTCTCCCCTCAGCTCCTGTTCTCCAGCTGAACCCCCAGGTCCCTCAGTCTCCATCACACTTGTGCTCCAGCCCCTCAGCAGCTCCGCTCCCTTCTCTCCACTCGCTCCAGCACCTCAAGGGTTTCTTGGCGTGAGGGGACCCCAGGGTTCGGGTTTGACCCCCGCAGGGTTCAGGTTTGGCCCCCCCAGTGCCCACCACAGCAGCTCCATGTGGGGTCCATCATGTTTTGGTGGCCATGGCGCAGCCCACCTGGCCTGACCAGCTCTCCCGGTCCCGTTCCAGCTCGCCTACCCGCACCGCGTCATCATCCTGAAGGCGATGGAGACCGTGGTGAGGAACAACATTGCGCTCTTGGACAAGAGCACAGCGAAGGTCGTTATCTTCCTGGCGTCTAACGAAATGACCAAGTCGAAGGTACGAGCCGGGGGTCTCGGCCGGGCCCCCGCTGCCCCGATGCTGTTGGTGCGGTGGATGCTGCGTGTCTGGGTGCAGCGCAGTGACCAGGACCCTTTTGGGGACGGGAAGAGCTGGTTCTGTGCCACATGGCGGGGAGCAAGGAGCAGGGGAGGGGTTCGGGCTGCGTTCCTCTATGGGGAGCGATGAGGATGCTTTGCGGAGGGGTTTCTTCCAGCAGAGCGTGTGAACGCAGCCAAACCAGATTGGGGTGCTGAGAAGCCCCTGGGCAGGCGGCGGGTGCTGGAGCGGGGGGCGAGGGGTCCATCTGAACCCGGAGCCCGCCGTTCGTCCCGCCCGGTCCGCGGCGGCGTCCGTGTGTCTGTCCCGACGCCGTTCCCCGTCCGCGGCAGGATGTGATCCGGGACTGGCAACAAGCCGCCAGCAGCGTGCTGGTGGCCGTGGGGCAGCGCTTCATCAACAAGGTGATGGAGGAGGTGCTCAGCAAGTTCCAGCCGGGGATCCTGCCGCACTACTTCGTGGTGCAGACCTTCGCCAACCTCGCCGCGGCCAACGGTGAGCGGGCGCCGCGGGGGTGTGGGTGCTGCGGGGGGTGGGGTTCACCCGCACCCCAACGGCTCTGCGGGGTGTGCGCTTCCAAACAGGCTGCGCGGGGCCTCGCGGCTCAGACGCTGCTGCTGAGCAACGGGGGCGCTCGATCGGCGAAGGAGCTCGGGGGAGAAAGAATCAGAGAGATGGGGGTTCGGCCTGGGGGGCAGAAGCTCCGGGGAGACCTTAGTGTGGCCGTTATGGACTTAAAAGGGGCTCATGAGAAAAATGGGGGCAGAGTTTGGAGCAGGGTCTGATGTGATAAGACAAGGGGTGATGGTTTAAACTAAAGGAGGGAGATTCAGGCTGGATATAAAGATTAATTTGTCACGCTGAGGGTGGTGAGAGCCTGGCCCAGGTTCCCGGAGCAGTGGTGGATGAACCATCCCTGAGACACCCCAGGCCAGGCTGGACGGGGCTCTGAGCACCCTGAGCTGTGAGATGTCCCTGCTCATGGCAGGGGGGGCACTGGGGGGGCTCTGATGTCCCTCCAACCCAAACCAATTGTCATTCTGTGAAAACGGGGCTCCTGGCCGCCGCGAGCCGCGTTTCTTGGGGTGCCCGCGCGGTTCCCCTCGTGTGTCGGCGCTGCTGACCCCCTCCCGTCCCTCCCCAGTGTTCGGGATGGTGCCTTTTCTCAACTCCATCCTGGGGACGATGCTGCCCATGCTGGGGATGGCCAAGCAGGACCACATGAAGTCTGTCTTCTGCTACGGTAAGGGCTGCTCTGCGCCTCCGGAGCCCGCTGGGGTTTGCGGATGTGCCATAGGAGGTGTTTCCCCGCTGGAGAAGGAGGAACGGCGGGCAGGGTTGGGAACGGGCTCGGCCGGACCTTTCCTGCGTGTTTGGGAGCAGGGACCCGTGTGGCTGTGGGCAGGAACCTCTGGGTCACCGGGATCATGCAAAAGTCCTTCTCTGTCCCTGTGTGATCCCACTCGCTCCAGTTTCATGGCCCGGGGGGTCCCGGTGTCCTGCGCCGTCTCCTCCGGACAGGAGGACGTGGTGGAGGTGGCGGGTGGACAGAAGGAGGGACGTGCTGATCTAAGCCAGGCTGGCCCTTTGTTGTGCCAAGGGAGATCAGGGTGCCGGGCAGCGCTCGCCAAACCCACTTCTGTGGTTGTTATCGGCCAGTTTCAGGATGTGGCGCTCGGGGCGGGCAGGATGTCCCGGGGCCTCTCATGGCGCTGGAGCCCTGTGGGCTGGGCTGCTGAGAGCTGGTGCAGCGGGGCTGCGGCACAGCGGGGTCCGGGTGGAAAAGACCCTCGAGATCACCGAGTCCAACCATAACCCACACCGGCACTGCCCCCTGTCCTCAGAGCCTCGTGTCCGTCTGTCCAGCCCTCCAGGGCTGGTGACTCCAGCACTGCCCTGGGCAGCCTGTTCAATGCCCCACAGCCCTTTGGGGAAGAAATTGTTCCCACATCCAACCTCAACCTCCCCTGGGCAACTTGAGGCCGTTTCCTCTGCTCCTGGCGCTTGTTCCTGGGGAGCAGAGCCCGACCCCCCTGGCTCCAAGCTCCTTTCAGGCAGTTCAGAGATCAGAAGGTCTCCCCTCAGCTCCTGTTCTCCAGCTGAACCCCCCAGGTCCCTCAGTCTCCATCACCCTTGTTCTCCAGCCCCTCACCAGCTCCGCTCCCTTCTCTCCACTCGCTCCAGCACCTCAAGGGTTTCTTGTCCTGAGGTGATCCCACCATCCCTGGGGCTGCCATTTTGATCCCTAAGCTGCTCTTGTCCTGTTGGGCCCAGCTCAGAGCAGGTCCGGCCCTGCCGTGTCCTCCCAAAGCCGAGCTCTGAGCGCCGCGCATCCTCCTGGGTCAGGCCCAGACCGGCGCTGGCTTGGCCCTGGGGTTGTTGGTGTTGCCAGCTCAGGGGGTTGTGGGTGATCGTGGATTTATAGATGGTTTATAGGTTGGATTTATAGATGGGAGATTGATAGATGGATTTATAGATGGGAGATCTGCTGCTGCAGGTGGTCGTGGATGCGGGTATATGTTTATAGACGGGAGATCTGCTGCTCTGGGTGATCACGGATGCAGTTACATGTTTATAGACAGGAGATCCACTCTGGGTGATCACGGATGCAGTTCCATGTCTATAGATGAGAGATCTGCTGCTGTGGGTGATCATGGATGCAGTTACATGTCTGTAGACGAGAGATCCACTCTGGGTGATCAGGGATGCAGTTCCATGTCTATAGATGGGAGATCTGCTGCCATGGGTGATCATGGATGCAGTTACATGTCTATAGACGGGAGATCCACTCTGGGTGATCACGGATGCAGTTACACATCTATAGATGGGAGATCCGCTGCTCTGGGTGATCACGGATGCAGTTACACATCTATAGATGGGAGATCCGCTGCTCTGGGTGATCATGGATGCAGTTACACATCTATAGATGGGAGATCTGCTGCCGTGGGTGATCACAGATGCAGTTACACATCTATAGATGGGAGATCTGCTGCTGTGGGTGATCACGGATGCAGTTACACGTCTATAGACGGTAGATCACAGATGCAGTTACATGTCTATAGATGGGAGATCATGGATGCAGTTACATGTTTGTAGACAGGAGATCCACTCTGGGTGATCACGGATGCAGTTACATGTCTATAGATGGGAGATCTGCTGCTGTGGGTGATCACGGATACAGTTACACATCTATAGATGGGAGATCTGCTGCCGTGGGTGATGACGGATACAGTTACACATCTATAGATGGGAGATCTGCTGCTGTGGGTGATCACGGATGCAGTTACATGTCTATAGATGGGAGATCTGCTGCCATGGGTGATCACGGATGCAGTTACACGTCTATAGATGGGAGATCTGCTGCCATGGGTGATCACGGATGCAGTTACACGTCTATAGATGGGAGATCCGCTGCTCTGGGTGATCACGGATGCAGTTACACGGCTATAGATGGGAGATCCGCTGCTCTGGGTGATCACGGATGCAGTTACACGGCTATAGATGGGAGATCCGCTGCTCTGGGTGATCACGGATGCAGTTACACGGCTATAGATGGGAGATCCGCTGCTCTGGGTGATCACAGATGCAGTTATGCATCTATAGACGGGAGATCCACTGCTCTGGGTGATCTGGCTGTCTGTCGACAGGGGATCCACTCTGGCTGCTGGAGCGGCTGCTCCCCGGGCTCCTGGCCAGGACCCTTTGAAAACAAAACCCAAACCCAACCAAAAATCCCAAAGCCGGGCGTGATGTCGCCCGTTGCCCTTGTGTGTGCTGGGAGGAGCCGCTTTGGCCGGGCAGGCTCACCCCTGTGGTGACAAACTGCTCGCAGGAGCTTTAGGAAGGTTTAACTAAACCTGCGTGTTTGAGCACAGCGCAGAGACGGGGTGAGAACGGGACTGGATTGCACCCCCTCTGCACCAAGGTGTGAGGAGGAGGAGGAGGCGGCATGTGATGAGATTCTCTGGCTGCGGGACAAGGTCAGCGGGTGACTCAGCATCTGGGACCGGCCCGGGCTGAAAATAAACCCCAGCGGAGGCTTTGGCAGTGTATGCGGTGAACGGGGCGGCAGGGCCGGGACCTTCCTCCTCACCCTCCTCCTCTGGCTGCGATAGCGTGGGCGCATGGGGCTCGTGCTCAGCACGGGGAGCCGGAGTGTCCTTGAGTCACCCCACATCCTCAGGGGCTGTGGGGCCGCTTGGTCCCATCGGGGTGAGGGATCATTGAGTCATTTCGTTGGAAAAGCCCCTCAAGATTGAGTCCAACCACAACCCACCCTGTCCCTGCCCCCTGTCCTGGGAACCTCGTGTCCGTCCGTCTGTCCAGCCCTCCAGGGCTGGTGACTCCAGCACTGCCCTGGGCAGCCTGTTCAATGCCCCACAGCCCTTTGGGGAAGAAATTGTTCCCACATCCAACCTCAACCTCCCCTGGGCAACTTGAGGCCGTTTCCTCTGCTCCTGGCGCTTGTTCCTGGGGAGCAGAGCCCGACCCCCCTGGCTCCAAGCTCCTTTCAGGCAGTTCAGAGATCAGAAGGTCTCCCCTCAGCTCCTGTTCTCCAGCTGAACCCCCAGGTCCCTCAGTCTCCATCACCCTTGTGCTCCAGCCCCTCACCAGCTCCGCTCCCTTCTCTCCACTCGCTCCAGCACCTCAAGGGTCTCTTGGCATGAGGGATCGGGCTCCCGCTCGGAGGGACAGCTCAGTCCCCTGGGTGTCCTATGGGTGCCGCAGCCCCTTCCTGGGTGCTGTTGGGCCGGGGGTCCCAGCGGTGCCCCCCCCTTGCACAGGCTGCGTCCCGTCCCCTCGCGCGTCCCCCGCCGCTCGTGGCCGCGGTGACCCCGGCACCCACGGCGCTGGGTTGGCGGCACAGCGTGGGTTTTGCAAGCCCGAGGTTGCTTCCTCGTTAAGAAACGGCTAACGAAGGGCGCGGAAGCTGCAAGAGCCTCGCTGTGCATTAAGAGATAAAGAAGGGAGCACCCGCAGCGCGGGGAGGTGATGGGGACCTGGGGATGGGCTGGATGGAGCGGAGGGACGGACAGACGGGTGTGCGGGGCCGGGGGGCGGATGGGGCAGCCAGGTCGGGTTTGCGGTGCTGCCGGAGCTGCCCCGAAGGGCCGGGCCAAAGCGGCAGCGCGGGGCTCGTTCACACTGAGCATCGGGAGCAGCAGCCGGCGCCGGAGCTGCCCAATCTGGAGCCCGTTTGGTGCCTCCAGAGCGTTCCTGGAGTGAAACCGGGTGGGCGTCTGCGGCCTCGGGAGCTGCCGGCTCAGGGCTGCTCAGTGACAGGTGACCCCTCAGCTGTGCCGGGACCCCCTGGAGCCTCAGGGAGCCCCATAAAGTCTTGGGGACCCCATAAAGCCTTGGGCACCTCATAAGGCATCAGGGACCCCCACAAAGCCTTGGAACCGCATAAAGTCTCAGGGACCCCCATAAAGAATCAGTGACCACCATAAACCCTTGGGCACCCCCATAAAGCTTTGGGGAGCCCCATCAAGCCTTGGGCCTCCCCTAAAGTCTTAGGGACCGCCATGAAGCCTTGGGGACCCCCCTAAAGTCTTGAGGACCTCCATAAAGCCTTGGGCACCTCTTAATGCGTCAGGGACCCCCACAAAGCCTTGGGCACCCCATAAAGCCTTGGGGACCCCCATGAAACCTCAGGGACCTCCCTAAAGCCTCAGGGACCTCCATGAAGCCTTGGGGACTCCCCTGAAGCCTCGGGGACCCCCATAAAGTCTTGGGTACTTCCATAAAGCCTTGGGCACCCCACAAAGTCTCAGGGACCCCCATGAAGTCTTGGGGACTCCCATGAAGCCTCGGGGACCCCCATAAAATCTTGGGGACCCCTGTGAAGCCTTGGGGACCTCCTTAAAGCCTCGGGCACCTCCTAAGGTGTCAGGGACCCCCACAAAGCCTTGGGCACCCCATGAAGCCTCAGGGACCCCCATAAAGCATCAGTGACCACCATAAACCCTTGGGCAGCCCACAAAGCCTCGGGGAGCCCTGTGAAGCCTCGGGGACCCCTATAAATTCTTGGAGACTCCTATAAAGCCTTGGGCACCTCCTAATGTGTTGGGGACTCCCACAAAGCCTTGGGCACCCCATAAAGCCCTGGGGACTCCCCTAAAGCCTCAGGGACCCCCATAAAGCCTTGGGCACCCCACAAAGCCTCAGGGACCTCCACAGAGCCTTGGGGACCCCCATAAAGCCTCAGGGAGCCACATAAAGCCTTGGGGACTCCCCTAAAGCCTCAGGGACCCCCATAAAGCCTTGGGCACCCCGCAAAGCCTCAGGGACCCCCATAAAGCCTTTGGGGACTCCCCTAAAGCCTCAGAGACCCCCATAAAGCCTTGGGAACCCCGCAAAGCCTCAGGGACCCCCACAAAGCCTCGGGGACCCCCATAAATTCTTGGAGACTCCTATTAAGCCTTGGGCACCTCATAATGTGTTGGGGACTCCCACAAAGCCTTGGGCACCCCACAAAGCCCTGGGGACTCCCCTAAAGCCTCAGGGACCTCCATAAAGCCTTGGGGACTCCCCTGAAGCCTCGGGGACCCCCATAAAGTCTTGGGTACCCCCTAAAGCCTCAGGGACCTCCACAAAGCCTCAGGGACCCCCCTAAAGCCTCAGGGGACCCCCCTAAAGCCTCAGGGGACCCCCCTAAAGCCTCAGGGACCCCCATAAAGCCTCAGGGAGCCCCATAAAGCCTTTGGGGACTCCCCTAAAGCCTCAGGGACCCCCATAAAGCCTTGGGCACCCCGCAAAGCCTCAGAGACCCCCATAAAGCCTTTGGGACTCCCCTAAAGCCTCAGAGACCCCCATAAAGCCTTGGGCACCCCGCAAAGCCTCAGGGACCCCCACAAAGCCTCGGGGACCCCCATAAATTCTTGGAGACTCCTATTAAGCCTTGGGCACCTCATAATGTGTTGGGGACTCCCACAAAGCCTTGGGCACCCCACAAAGCCCTGGGGACTCCCCTAAAGCCTCAGGGAACTCCATAAAGCCTTGGGGACTCCCCTGAAGCCTCAGGGACCCCCATAAAGTCTTGGGTACCCCCTAAAGCCTCAGGGACCTCCACAAAGCCTCAGGGACCCCCATAAAGCCTCAGGGACCCCCCTAAAGCCTCAGGGGACCCCCCTAAAGCCTCAGGGACCCCCATAAAGCCTCAGGGAGCCCCATAAAGCCTTTGGGGACTCCCCTAAAGCCTCAGGGACCCCCATAAAGCCTTGGGCACCCCGCAAAGCCTCAGGGACCCTCACAAAGCCTTGGGGACCCCCATAAATGCTTGGAGACTCCTATTAAGCCTTGGGCACCTCATAATGTGTTGGGGACTCCCACAAAGCCTTGGGCACCCCACAAAGCCTCAGGGACCTCCATAAAGCCTCAGGGAGCCCCATAAAGCCTTGGGGACCCCCATGAAACCTCAGGGACCTCCATGAAGCCTTGGGGACTCCCCTGAAGCCTCAGGGACCCCCATAAAGCCTTGGGCACCCCGCAAAGCCTCAGGGACCCCCATAAAGCCTTGGGCACCCTGCAAAGCCTCAGGGACCCCCATGAAGCCTCAGGGACCCCCATAAAGTGTAAGGGCCCCCCATCTGCAGTCCGTCCAGCCGCTGCCCAGCAAACCAGCGCATCAAACGTCCACGTCCCGGGGGGCGCGAACCGACCAGCGTCCCGTCCGGGTGTCAAACGTCCCCGCGGCGCGTGTCCCGCAGCTCTGCAGCACTTCAGCGAGAGCATCCAGGAGTACCTGGCCAACCTGGACAAGGCGCCGGACCCCACGGTCAGGAAGGACACGTTCTCCAACGAGCTCTTCAGCGCCTACGAGGTGCTCTTCACCGGCTGGCTCCAGCACCGCGAGGCCAAGGTGGGCACGGGGGGACCCCCAGCGTGGGGTTGGGGGTGACATCGGCCTTGGTAATACAGATTATCACTTTTTCTTATCCTTTTCTTATCCTTGTGTTTCAAAACCACAATTAAATGCAGAGCCTCCCGGGACTAAGAAAAATAAACAGGGAGCAGAAGACATGAGAAGGCTTAACAGTGAGATTGAGAGGTTTCCAAAGCTCTGAGCATTTACTGAAGATGATGTGGTGATAAGTTACTTGACTCGAACATAATTATTTGTTCAAATAATAACCCAGAAGCTTGTGTTAACTCAGCCCCCATAGCACTGGCAGGACAATTTTGTCTGAGCACCTCAAGTACCGTGTCTAGTGAATGGCTCTAAACAGAGGGCTCAAGTACAACTCACCCACGATATCAGATTGTATTTTTTTCCCCATAAACCGGAGTTTTGCTTATGTGCGCCCTTTGTAAGGACGTCCCCCCCCAGAAGAGCCACCGCGGCTCTGCTTTAGGGCTGGGCGCTGTCCCCTTGTCCCCGCGTTGCCACTGTCCCCATGTGCCACACGCACAGGACGTGTCACTCGGTGCTGGACGTCAGAGCTGGGGGCTCTGTGGCCCTTTGGGGACAGTTTGGGCAGTGCCACAGTGACCAGCGTGGCTCCGTCGCCCACTGTGACACATTGAGGTGTCCCCGTTCCCTGGGCAGGCGGATGCTGGAGGCTCCTGGAGCCTCGTTGGGGTTGGAAAAGACCTTTCAGATCATTGAGACCAACACCGACGCTCAATATCCACCCGCCAGGACGGTGCTTGGTCTCAACAGAAAGCGGTGCCTTCTGTTTAAAAGCTTTAGTGACATTCCACACGGATTCGGTGCCACCACGTCCGCTAGGGTGACATTTTAGAGCCTCTGTTACACCAGATATTTAAATGGCTTTTAACTTTGTGATGCTGAGAACATTTAGAAGCCGCTATATTCATGAATATGCACTTCAGCTTAGGTGAAACTCCATTTATCCACCTTCAAGTTGGAATTAAAGAAATTACCCTGTTTTCCTGAAAATAAAACCTACCCCAAAAATAAGCCCTAGCCTGATTTTTCAGGATTTTCGAAATATAAGCCCTACTCCAAATATAAGCCCTAGTTACACCTCATTAAGAAGTCAATTTAAACAGTGTCCAGGCAGCTGCACATGTCAAAAAGGAATAAGTTTTGGAGCAAAAATTGATATAAGACCCTGTCTTATTTTTGGGTTAATGGCAGTGAAAGAAAGGAGACTAACAGGGACTTGATGCCAACAGCACGATAACAGGGCTTAAGCCGCGCTTATTTTTTGTAGTGCTCTGCTGTTTGGATGAATACAGCACAGAGGAAAAGAACCTGAGGCAGTGGCTCCACGCTCGGGGTGTGGAGGGAGCTCGGGGTTAATTAAGGGGGTTCGTCTTAAATCCCACCCGCTTTCATTTGCTAAGAGAGATTGAAAAAGCAGCCCCAGGACTGTGCGTGAGCCAACCCCACAGTGTCAATGGTCTTCAAAGGAGAGGATCAAGGTGTTGGACTAAAACCTGAGCGTGTTCCGCAGTGTTCTGGTGGTGCGTACCGTTCCACAGCACCGCTTGAAGCTCTTACGCTTCCACTCCCGTGAGTTAAAACCGAGCTTTGTTAAAGATGGAGATTTCTCACTGCTCCAACTCAAAGTAGTTGAGGAGCTTTTTCTTGCTGAGCTTAAACTGTATCACAGAGTTAACACTAAAACCAACTGGAGTGGCTGTTAGGTGCTGCTGCTTGGGTTTAGGCGCTGTTCCTATCAGGAATTAGAGGCTTTGGGCCGGGCTTTGGACCAGCAGAGTGACCGAAAGGGGGAGAGATGTAGCACCCCTGTTAGACACAAACCTACACTTAAAACCCCAAACTAAATCCCCAAATACAGCCAAATGACAAAATAATGATAGTTTTTAGAAAAGAAAGCGTGGGACGAGCAGGGGGGCGGCTGTGGGCGGTGCTGAGCCGGGCCTGTCCCAGCTGTCCCCGTGTCCCAGCTGTCCCCGTGTCCCAGCTGTCCCCGTGTCCCACGCTGTCCCCGTGTCCCACGCTGTCCCCGTGTCCCACGCTGTCCCCGTGTCCCACGCTGTCCCCATGTCCCACGCTGTCCCCGTGTCCCACGCTGTCCCCATGTCCCGCAGCTGCGCCTGGCCGTGGTGGAGGCGCTGGGGCCCATGAGCCACCTGCTGCCCGGAGACAAGCTGGAGGAGCAGCTCCCCAAGCTCATCCCCGCCATCCTCGGCCTCTACAAGAAGCACACGGAGGCGTTTTACATCTCCAAGGTGAGCGGGGGGCCGGGGGTCGGGATCTGCTCCCCGGGGACCAGCGATGGGACGAGGGGAAACGGCCTCAAGTTGCGCCAGGGGAGGTTGAGGTTGGATGTGGGAACAATTTCTTCCCCAAAGGGCTGTGGGGCATTGAACAGGCTGCCCAGGGCAGTGCTGGAGTCACCAGCCCTGGAGGGCTGGACAGACGGACACGAGGTTCTCAGGACAGGGGGCAGTGCTGGGGGTGGGGGAACACTTGGACTTGGTCCCCTTGTCCCTTGGGGGGCTTTTCCACCCAAAATGATTCTGTGATTCTATGATTAAAAGGGGCCAGTAAGAAAGATGGGGACAGACTGTTCAGCAGGGCTTGTTGGGACAGGGCAAGGGGTGATGGTTTAAACTAAAGGAGGGAGATTCAGGCTGGAGATCAGAATTGTTGCCCTGAGGGTGGTGAGAGCCTGGCCCAGGTTCCCAGAGCGGTGGTGGCTGAACCATCCCTGAGACACCCCAGAGCTGGAGGGGGCTCTGAGCAGCCTGAGCTGTGAGATGTCCCTGCTCATGGCAGGGGGGCACTGGGGGGGCTCTAATGTCCCTCCAGCCCAAACCACCCGTGGTCCTGTGATAAGATGGGTTATGCTGCTCTGCGTTGGCTGCATGATCCCCGGGGCTCCTCCTCCCCGGTGCCGGTCCCCGAGCGCTCTCCGGCGCTGACCACGAGCTCTCCCCGAGCAGAGCCTCTGCCAGATCCTGGAAGCTTCCGTCAACATCGGCAGCCGCAGCCTCGACGTGCAGCTGGACCCTCTGCTGGGCACCCTGCACCCCCAGGTAGGAGCAGCCGCTCAGGAGGGCGCTGGGGGCAACACGGCGTTTCGGGGGGGGCTGCGCCCCGGCCGCGTCGCCCCGCACCTCTTGGCTCCAGCTCCCGGGATCCCGCCTCTGATAGTTGAAGGAATCACATGCCCGGTCGAGTCGTCTAAAGCGAGAGCGGCTCTGGCTGCACCGTTGTCCGGCAGATTGAAAACAAACCCCTCCGGGTCGATGGACCTTGTAAGGGCTGATGGACCTTGTAAGGGATGATGGACCTTGTAAGGGATTTGCTCTTTGAGAATGAGGGAGGCAGGGAGCGTGCGGGAGCCCTTGTCGCGCTGTGACACCAAAATGAGCTCACCCAGCTCTCACAATCGTGCCTGCAAGTCTGACGGCTCTTGAACTGACTTTGAGCCTCGGAAGCGTCAGCAGAGAGAGGCTGTAGTTTCAAATAGGGCTTTACCAAAGCCACGCGCAACAACCCACTGCAGTAACGGTGCCGTTTGTAGCAGCTGCTGCCTGGCGATGGGTTTCGGTTGGTAAAAGCTGCAGAGGGACAGCTCAGGGACAACTCGGGGGCTGCGGGATGTGTCTGGTCCCACCCCGCAACCCTGGGGCGGTCACAGACTGTAGCGTCTTTGTGACAGCCCCGAACAGGCAGGTGCACGTTGTCCTTGCTGCGGCATTAGTGTACATGGAATTAAGAGCCTCAATTATTGCAATAGCAGCTGGCAGGGCTGGCTCATTTGGTTCCAGAGGAGACGACGCGGGCTGGGTGGTGGGGCAGGTTTGGACAAGGCGGGTCCTGCAGGCACCCCCCGTGCGGACACCCCCTGTATGGACACCCCCCATGCGGACCCCCCCTGTATGGACACCCCCCGTACCGGTGTCACCGCTCACCGCGGCTCTTCCTCCACCAGATCTGTGCTCCCGCAGACCCGGCGCTTCCCCTGACGGTTAAAAACCACACGGAGGTGCTCCGGTGCTTCACGGTTCTGGGTAAGGGACGTGGTGGCCGGGCTGTCCTGGTGGCTCTGGGAGGGGTCAGCAGGGCTGGTGTCTGTCCCCATGTTTTGTGGTCCCCAAGGAGTTCTGCCTGGTGACCGGGGGGTTTGTGCCCCCTGGGCTTGGGGGATGTCCTGGGCATCTCTGGCTCATGTGAGGAGATGCAGGAGGGGAGGACAGTGGTTTCTGTCCAGCTCTGGCCCATGTGGCACCAGGCTTGCCCCGAGAGCAGTGTAGGGAAAGGGAGCTGGGGGTCCTGGGGACAGCAGGGTGACCGTGAGCCAGCACTGGCCCTTGTGGCCAGGAAGCCAATGGTACCTGGGGGGGGTTAGAAGGGGGTGGTCAGTGGGTCAGAGAGGTTCTCCTGCCCCTCTGCTCTGCCCTGGGGAGACCACACCTGGAATCTTGTGTCCAGCTGTGGCCCCTCAGTTCCAGCAGGACAGGGAACTGCTGGAGAGAGTCCAGCGCAGCCACCAAGATGCTGGAGGGAGTGGAGCATCTCCCGTGTGAGGAAAGGCTGAGGGAGCTGGGGCTCTGGAGCTGGACAAGAGGACACTGAGGGGGGACTCATTCCTGGGGATCAAGATGGAAAGGGGGAGTGTCAGGAGGATGGAGCCAGGCTCTGCTGGTGACAACCAGGGACAGGACAAGGGGCAATGGGTGCAAACTGGAACACAGGAGGTTCCACTGGAAGAGGAGAAGCAACTTGTTGGGGTGAGGGTGGCAGAGCCTGGCCCAGGCTGCCCAGGGGGTTGTGGAGTCTCCTTCTGTGCAGACATTCCAACCCCTGGACACCTTCCTGTGGAACCTCAGCTGGGTGTTCCTGCTCCGGGGGGCTGCACTGGATGAGCTTTGAGGTCCCTTCACCCCCTGACACCCTGGGATGCTGTGACCGGGTGTCCCTGGTGGCTGTGTCTGGGGCAGCATCTCCTCAGGGCAGCTCCTGGTCCAGCTCCGCTCCCCAGTGCTCAGCGCTGCCTCGGGCCCCATCGTCCCCATCCAGGGCCGTCCCAAAGGCTCCCAGCTCCATTCCAAACCTTCTGTCGGAGCCTTTGGAGCCATCCCAGCCCCTTGAGGCCTCTCCAGAGGCCAGTTCTGCCGCACACCATGCCCATGGCTGGAGTTTGGCTTTGGGGGGCCCTGCTCCTCGTTGCTGTGTCTCTTGTACAGCGACGCGGTGGCTGTTGTGTCCCCGTCCTGGCTGTTGTCACCGAGCGGCGGTGGCACGGACAGGCAGGAGGACAGGGGGTGCTGAGCCGTGCTGAGTCACGGCCGGTGACGTCCCTGGTTGCAGGTTTCCTGCATCCCTCCCCAAGCCGCCTCTCCAGCGCCCACCAGCGCTGCCCCAGTTCCACCCGAGCCGCCTCTCCAGCGCCCACCAGCGCTGCCCCAGTTCCACCCGAGCCGCCTCTCCAGCGCCCACCAGCGCTGCCCCAGTTCCACCCGAGCCGCCTCTCCAGCGCCCACCAGCGCTGCCCCAGTTCCACCCGAGCCGCCTCTCCAGCGCCCACCAGCGCTGCCCCAGTTCCACCCGAGCCGCCTCTCCAGTGCCCACCAGCGCTGCCCCAGTTCCAGCATCCCTTGCCGCTCTATTTTCCAGCGGTCGCGGTGTTGTGACAGGCAGCAGCGCTGGCTGCAGGGGGGATTTCAGCTCTGGAGAGAAGCGCAGGGAACATGCTGGAGGCACTGGGGAGGAGCTCCGGGCTGGGCGTGAGGAGCAGGACGGGCTGGTTCGCCCGGCTCATGGGGTAACATGGGAACTGGTGGTGTCCCCAGCAGCTGGCAGCGTCCCCAGGGAGCTGGTGGTGTCCCCAGTAGTTGGTAACATCCCCAGGGAGCTGATGGTGTCCCCAGTAGTTGGTAACATCCCCAGGGAGCTGGTGGTGTCCCCAGTAGTTGGTAGCATCCCCAGGGAGCTGGTGGTGTCCCAGGGAGCTACTGCTGGTGTCCCCAGGGAGCTGGTGGTGTCCCCAGTAGTTGGCAGCATCCCCAGGGAGCTGGTGGTGTCCCCAGTAGTTGGTAACATCCCCAGGGAGCTGGTGGTGTCCCCAGTAGTTGGTAGCATCCCCAGGGAGCTGGTGGTGTCCCAGGGAGCTACTGCTGGTGTCCCCAGGGAGCTGGTGGTGTCCCCAGTAGTTGGTGACATCCCCAGGGAACTCGTGGTGTCCCCAGGGAGCTACTGGTGTCCCCAGCAGCTGGTGGTGTCCCCAGGGAGCTGGCAGTGTCCCCAACAGCTGGTGGTGTCCCCAGGGATCCAGCGCTGTCCCCAGGGATCCAGCGCTGTCCCCAGGGAACCGGTGGTGTCCCCAGTAGTTGGTAGCATCCCCAGGGAGCTGGTGGTGTCCCAGGGAGCTACTGCTGGTGTCCCCAGGGAGCTGGTGGTGTCCCCAGTAGTTGGTGACATCCCCAGGGAACTCGTGGTGTCCCCAGGCAGCTAGTGGTGTCCCCAGCAGCTCGTGGTGTCCCCAGGGAGCTGGCAGTGTCCCCAGCAGCTCATGGTGTCCCGAGGGAGCTGGTGGTGTCCCCAGAGAGCTGGCAGTGTCCCCAGCAGCTCGTGGTGTCTCCAGGGAGCTGGTGGTGTCCCCAATAGTTAGCAGCATCCCCAGGGAGGTATTGGTGTCCCCAGCAGCTGGTGGTGTCCCCAGGGAGCTACTGGTGTCCCCAGCAGCTGGTGGTGTCCCCAGGGATCCGGTGGTGTCCCCAGGGATCCGGCAGCATCCCCAACAGCTGGCGGTGTCCCCAACAGCTGGCGGTGTCCCCAGGGATCCGGCAGTGTCCCCAGGGAGCCGGCAGTGTCCCCAACAGCTGGCGGTGTCCCCAGGGAGCTGCCAAGCCAGGAGAGCAGGACGGGGTTTGCCGCGCAGGGAAAGGCTCCGATGGCCCATGGGGACGTGCAGCCGGGATGCCCCGTTTGGGGACGCCCCGTTTGGGGACGCCCGCAGCCCAGATCTCGGTGGCGTCTGGGGACATGGTGTCCGTGGCTCTGTCCCCGCAGCCTGCTCCTTCCCCGACCGCGTGCTGGCCTTCCTGCTGCCCAAGCTGGAGAGCAGCGGCGAGAGGACGCGCGTGGGGACGCTGCTCATCATGCGGCAGATCATCAACAGCGCCCGTGAGTACCGGGGGGGCTGCGGGAGGGGCTTCTCCTTCCCCCGGGGGGGTCTGGGTGAGGAGACCAGCCCGCCCGTGGCCGCAGGGTCTGGGGGGACAGCAGCCAGCTGGGAAGGGGACAAGGGACAAGGGCTGTTTGGGATGGACAGCAAGAGAGCATCACTGAGCTTCACCTCAAGTTGCGCCAGGGGAGGTTGAGGTTGGATGTGGGAACAATTTCTTCCCCAAAGGGCTGTGGGGCATTGAACAGGCTGCCCAGGGCAGTGCTGGAGTCACCAGCCCTGGAGGGCTGGACAGACGGACAGGAGGTTCTCAGGACAGGGGGTAGTGCTAGAGCTGCATTAGGTCATGGTTGGACTCGATCCTGAGGGTCTTTTCCAACTGAAATGATTCTCTGATTCTCTTTTCCAGCCTCACAAATGGAGATTAAAAAGCCCTTTATTCTTTCATCGATGAGACTCCCTCTGCAAGACACCAACAATAAGGTGAGCTGAGCCCAGCTGCTGCGCTGCCGCGGGCACTTGGGGTGCGGGGCTGGTTCTGTGGGTGTCCCCACCTCTGCCACCTCCTCCTCTTGCTCGTCTCCCTCCCGCTTGGGGTTCAGCCCCACAGCCCCGGGCAGGGACCCCGCTGTCCTGTGTGTCCTGTGACAGCCCCACAGTGACCCCGCTGTCCTGTGTGTCCTGTGACAGCCCCACAGTGACCCCGCTGTCCTGTGTGTCCCTGTGACAGCCCCACAGTGACCCCGCTGTCCTGTGTGTCCCTGTGACAGCCCCACAGTGACCCCGCTGTCCTGTGTGTCCTGTGACAGCCCCACAGTGACCCCGCTGTCCTGTGTGTCCTGTGACAGCCCCACAGTGACCCCGCTGTCCTGTGTGTCCTGTGACAGCCCCACAGTGACCCCGCTGTCCTGTGTGTCCTGTGACAGCCCCACAGTGACCCCGCTGTCCTGTGTGTCCTGTGACAGCCCCACAGTGACCCCGCTGTCCTGTGACAGCCCCACAGTGACCCCGCTGTCCTGTGTGTCCTGTGACAGCCCCACAGTGACCCCGCTGTCCCGTGTGTCCTGTGACAGCCCCACAGTGACCCCGCTGTCCTGTGTGTCCCTGTGACAGCCCCACAGTGACCCCGCTGTCCTGTGTGTCCTGTGACAGCCCCACAGTGACCCCGCTGTCCTGTGTGTCCCTGTGACAGCCCCACAGTGACCCCGCTGTCCCGTGTGTCCTGTGACAGCCCCACAGTGACCCCGCTGTCCTGTGTGTCCTGTGACAGCCCCACAGTGACCCCGCTGTCCTGTGACAGCCCCACAGTGACCCCGCTGTCCTGTGTGTCCTGTGACCACCCCACAGTGACCCCGCTGTCCTGTGTGTCCTGTGACAGCCCCACAGTGACCCCGCTGTCCTGTGTGTCCTGTGACAGCCCCACAGTGACCCCGCTGTCCTGTGTGTCCTGTGACAGCCCCACAGTGACCCCGCTGTCCTGTGTGTCCTGTGACAGCCCCACAGTGACCCCGCTGTCCTGTGTGTCCTGTGACAGCCCCACAGGGACCCCGCTGTCCCGTGACAGCCCCACAGTGACCCCGCTGTCCTGTGTGTCCTGTGACAGCCCCACAGTGACCCCGCTGTCCTGTGTGTCCTGTGACAGCCCCACAGTGACCCCGCTGTCCTGTGTGTCCTGTGACAGCCCCACAGTGACCCCGCTGTCCTGTGTGTCCCTGTGACAGCCCCACAGTGACCCCGCTGTCCTGTGTGTCCCTGTGACAGCCCCACAGTGACCCCGCTGTCCTGTGTGTCCTGTGACAGCCCCACAGTGACCCCGCTGTCCTGTGTGTCCTGTGACAGCCCCACAGTGACCCCGCTGTCCTGTGACAGCCCCACAGTGACCCCGCTGTCCTGTGTGTCCTGTGACAGCCCCACAGTGACCCCGCTGTCCTGTGTGTCCTGTGACAGCCCCACAGTGACCCCCCTGTCCCGTGTGTCCTGTGACAGCCCCACAGTGACCCCGCTGTCCTGTGTGTCCCTGTGACAGCCCCACAGTGACCCCGCTGTCCTGTGACAGCCCCACAGTGACCCCGCTGTCCTGTGTGTCCTGTGACAGCCCCACAGTGACCCCGCTGTCCTGTGTGTCCTGTGACAGCCCCACAGTGACCCCGCTGTCCTGTGTGTCCTGTGACAGCCCCACAGTGACCCCGCTGTCCTGTGTGTCCTGTGACAGCCCCACAGTGACCCCGCTGTCCTGTGTGTCCTGTGACAGCCCCACAGTGACCCCGCTGTCCTGCGTGTCCTGTGACAGCCCCACAGTGACCCCGCTGTCCTGTGTGTCCCTGTGACAGCCCCACAGTGACCCCGCTGTCCTGTGTGTCCTGTGACAGCCCCACAGTGACCCCGCTGTCCCGTGTGTCCCTGTGACAGCCCCACAGTGACCCCGCTGTCCTGTGTGTCCCTGTGACAGCCCCACAGTGACCCCGCTGTCCTGTGTGTCCTGTGACAGCCCCACAGTGACCCCGCTGTCCTGTGTGTCCTGTGACAGCCCCACAGTGACCCCGCTGTCCTGTGACAGCCCCACAGTGACCCCGCTGTCCTGTGTGTCCTGTGACAGCCCCACAGTGACCCCGCTGTCCTGTGTGTCCTGTGACAGCCCCACAGTGACCCCGCTGTCCTGTGTGTCCTGTGACAGCCCCACAGTGACCCCGCTGTCCCGTGTGTCCTGTGACAGCCCCACAGTGACCCCGCTGTCCTGTGACAGCCCCACAGTGACCCCGCTGTCCTGTGTGTCCTGTGACCACCCCACAGTGACCCCGCTGTCCTGTGTGTCCTGTGACAGCCCCACAGTGACCCCGCTGTCCTGTGTGTCCTGTGACAGCCCCACAGTGACCCCGCTGTCCTGTGACAGCCCCACAGTGACCCCGCTGTCCTGTGTGTCCTGTGACAGCCCCACAGTGACCCCGCTGTCCTGTGTGTCCCTGTGACAGCCCCACAGTGACCCCGCTGTGCTGTGACAGCCCCACAGTGACCCCGCTGTCCTGTGTGTCCCTGTGACAGCCCCACAGTGACCCCGCTGTCCTGTGTGTCCTGTGACAGCCCCACAGTGACCCCGCTGTCCTGTGTGTCCTGTGACAGCCCCACAGTGACCCCGCTGTCCTGTGTGTCCTGTGACAGCCCCACAGTGACCCCGCTGTCCTGTGTGTCCTGTGACAGCCCCACAGTGACCCCGCTGTCCTGTGTGTCCTGTGACAGCCCCACAGTGACCCCGCTGTCCTGTGTGTCCCGTGACAGCCCCACAGTGACCCCGCTGTCCTGTGTGTCCCTGTGACAGCCCCACAGTGACCCCGCTGTCCTGTGTGTCCTGTGACAGCCCCACAGTGACCCCGCTGTCCTGTGTGTCCTGTGACAGCCCCACAGTGACCCCGCTGTCCTGTGACAGCCCCACAGTGACCCCGCTGTCCTGTGTGTCCTGTGACAGCCCCACAGTGACCCCGCTGTCCTGTGTGTCCCTGTGACAGCCCCACAGTGACCCCGCTGTCCTGTGTGTCCTGTGACAGCCCCACAGTGACCCCGCTGTCCCGTGTGTCCTGTGACAGCCCCACAGTGACCCCGCTGTCCTGTGACAGCCCCACAGTGACCCCGCTGTCCTGTGTGTCCTGTGACAGCCCCACAGTGACCCCGCTGTCCTGTGTGTCCTGTGACAGCCCCACAGTGACCCCGCTGTCCTGTGTGTCCTGTGACAGCCCCACAGTGACCCCGCTGTCCTGTGACAGCCCCACAGTGACCCCGCTGTCCTGTGTGTCCTGTGACAGCCCCACAGTGACCCCGCTGTCCTGTGTGTCCTGTGACCACCCCACAGTGACCCCGCTGTCCTGTGTGTCCTGTGACAGCCCCACAGTGACCCCGCTGTCCTGTGTGTCCTGTGACAGCCCCACAGTGACCCCGCTGTCCTGTGACAGCCCCACAGTGACCCCGCTGTCCTGTGTGTCCTGTGACAGCCCCACAGTGACCCCGCTGTCCTGTGTGTCCTGTGACAGCCCCACAGTGACCCCGCTGTCCCGTGTGTCCTGTGACAGCCCCACAGTGACCCCGCTGTCCTGTGTGTCCTGTGACAGCCCCACAGTGACCCCGCTGTCCTGTGTGTCCTGTGACAGCCCCACAGTGACCCCGCTGTCCTGTGACAGCCCCACAGTGACCCCGCTGTCCTGTGTGTCCCTGTGACAGCCCCACAGTGACCCCGCTGTCCTGTGTGTCCTGTGACAGCCCCACAGTGACCCCGCTGTCCTGTGTGTCCTGTGACAGCCCCACAGTGACCCCGCTGTCCCGTGTGTCCCTGTGACAGCCCCACAGTGACCCCGCTGTCCTGTGTGTCCTGTGACAGCCCCACAGTGACCCCGCTGTCCTGTGTGTCCTGTGACAGCCCCACAGTGACCCCGCTGTCCTGTGTGTCCTGTGACAGCCCCACAGTGACCCCGCTGTCCCGTGTGTCCTGTGACAGCCCCACAGTGACCCCGCTGTCCTGTGACAGCCCCACAGTGACCCCGCTGTCCCGTGTGTCCTGTGACAGCCCCACAGTGACCCCGCTGTCCCGTGTGTCCTGTGACAGCCCCACAGTGACCCCGCTGTCCCGTGTGTCCTGTGACAGCCCCACAGTGACCCCGCTGTCCTGTGTGTCCTGTGACAGCCCCACAGTGACCCCGCTGTCCTGTGTGTCCTGTGACAGCCCCACAGTGACCCCGCTGTCCCGTGTGTCCTGTGACAGCCCCACAGTGACCCTGCTGTCCTGTGTGTCCTGTGACAGCCCCACAGTGACCCCGCTGTCCCGTGTGTCCCTGTGACAGCCCCACAGTGACCCCGCTGTCCTGTGTGTCCTGTGACAGCCCCACAGTGACCCCGCTGTCCTGTGTGTCCTGTGACAGCCCCACAGTGACCCCGCTGTCCTGTGTGTCCTGTGACAGCCCCACAGTGACCCCGCTGTCCTGTGTGTCCTGTGACAGCCCCACAGTGACCCCGCTGTCCTGTGTGTCCTGTGACAGCCCCACAGTGACCCCGCTGTCCTGTGTGTCCTGTGACAGCCCCACAGTGACCCTGCTGTCTTGTGCATGTCCAGCTGCTGCTGGCAGAGCCCAATCCCTGGCTGTGGTTTTGGGTAAAACCCAAACCACCATTCCCCGTGAGGAGGAGGAGGAGGCACTGAGGGGCAGCTGTAAGGAGGACCCTGCAGCGTCCCCCGCTGATCCGGTGCCACCGCTGTGCCCGTGCAGGTGAAGCGGGCGCTGGTGCAGGTGATCAGCGCCATGGCGCACCACGGCTACCTGGAGCAGCCCGGCGGCGAGGCCATGGTGGAGTTCCTGGTGCGGCAGTGCGCCCTGCCCGCAGAGCCGGTGAGCGTGGCGGGGAACCCTGAAGGAAGGTACCGGGGCGGGGAGACCCCAAAGGAAGGCGCTGCACATGGGGCTGATCCATGGGCTGAGGTCACCAAGGCCACGTGCCGGGCCCTGCACTGGGGTCACACCAACCCCGTGGACGCTGCAGCTGGGGAACAGCGGCTGGAGAAGAAAAGGAGCTGGGGGTGTTGGTGCCAGCGGCTGAACATGAGCCAGCGGGTGCCCAGGTGGCCAAGAGGCCACAGGGTCCTGGCTGGTACCAGCACTGGGGTGGCCAGGGGACCAGCGCAGTGACCGTCCCTGTGCTGGGACCTGGGGGGGCAAACCTGAACCCTGGGGGCAGCTCTGGGCCCCTCACACCAAGAAACCCTTGAGGTGCTGGAGCGAGTGGAGAGAAGGGAGCGGAGCTGGTGAGGGGCTGGAGCACAAGGGTGATGGAGACTGAGGGACCTGGGGGGTTCAGCTGGAGAACAGGAGCTGAGGGGAGACCTTCTGATCTCTGAACTGCCTGAAAGGAGCTTGGAGCCAGGGGGGTCGGGCTCTGCTCCCCAGGAACAAGCGCCAGGAGCAGAGGAAACGGCCTCAAGTTGCCCAGGGGAGGTTGAGGTTGGATGTGGGAACAATTTCTTCCCCAAAGGGCTGTGAGGCATTGAACAGGCTGCCCAGGGCAGTGCTGGAGTCACCAGCCCTGGAGGGCTGGACAGACGGACACGAGGTTCTCAGGACACGGGGCAGTGCCGGGGTGGGTTATAGTTGGACTCCATGACCTTGAGGGGCTTTTCCAACCAAGCAGCCCCTCCAAGCTCCATGGGTAGAGCTGGAGCGCGAGCTGGCAATGGGCCAGGAGGCAGGAGGTTTTGGGGTTCTGTCCCCTCCTTTTGGGGTGCCCTTTGCCAGACGTGTCATCCCAACGGCTTCAGCTTCATCCGCACTGACCTGCGCTTCCCCTCTCCTCCAGCAACCCAAAAAACAGCCCGCGGATGCCGATGACCTCACGAGTGACAGCGTCCGCAGCATCAGCGTCAATACGCTCTTTCTGCTCAGCACGACCGTGGACAGGATGAGCAACGTGAGTCTGTGCTGTTGTCCCTGCCCCGAGAGCAGTGTAGGGAAAGGGAGCTGGGGGTCCTGGGGACAGCAGGGTGACCATGAGCCAGCACTGGGCCCTTGTGGCCAGGAAGCCAATGGGACCTGGGGTGGGTTAGAAGGGGGTGGTCAGTAGGTCAGAGAGGTTCTCCTGCCCCTCTGCTCTGCCCTGGGGAGACCACACCTGGAATCTTGTGTCCAGTTGTGGCCCCTCAGCTCCAGCAGGACAGGGAACTGCTGGAGAGAGTCCAGCGCAGCCACCAAGATGCTGGAGGGAGTGGAGCATCTCCCGTGTGAGGAAAGGCTGAGGGAGCTGGGGCTCTGGAGCTGGACAAGAGGACACTGAGGGGGGACTCATTGCTGGGGATCAAGATGGAAAGGGGCAGTGTCAGGAGGATGGAGCCAGGCTCTGCTGGTGACAACCAGGGACAGGACAAGGGGCAATGGGTGCAAACTGGAACACAGGAGGTTCCACTGGAAGAGGAGAAGCAACTTGTTGGGGTGAGGGTGGCAGAGCCTGGAACAGGCTGCCCAGGGGGTTGTGGAGTCTCCTTCTGTGCAGACATTCCAACCCCTGGACACCTTCCTGTGGAACCTCAGCTGGGTGTTCCTGCTCCGGGGGGCTGCACTGGATGAGCTTTGAGGGCCCTCCAACCCCTGACACCCTGGGATTCTGGGATGCTGTGCTGGCCCCAGAGCCACCGTCCCTGTGCTGGGGTCCCACGCTGCCGCGGGTTGTCACCGCTCCCAGCCCTGACTGGAGCTCCTGTCGCCATCCCCTTGCTTCCGCAAGCAGGGCAGAGCTTTGGGTTGGAGGCTGTTGTCCCAGGGGCCTGTGTGTGCCCTCCCCGTGGGCATCTCCGAGGCTGGAGCGAGGTGGTGGTACCGGAAATATCAGTGAAGACAGACACGGAGCTGTTGGAGCGGGACAGAGGAGGGACACGGGAATGGGCCAAGGGCTGAACAGCTCTGGGGAGAAAGGCTGAGAGAGCTGGGGGGTCAGCCTGGGGAGGAGAAGCTCCGGGGAGACCTTAGTGCGGCCTTTCTGGACTTAAAAGGGGCCGATGAGAAAGATGGGGACAGAGTTTGGAGCAGGGTCTGTTGTGACAGAACAAGGGATGATGGTTTTAAACTAAAGGAGGGAGATTCAGGCTGGACATGAGGAAGGAATTGTTGCCCTGAGGGTGGTGAGAGCCTGGCCCAGGTTCCCAGAGAGGGGGTGGCTGAACCATCCCTGAGACACCCCAGAGCTGGACGGGGCTCTGAGCACCCTGAGCTGGTGAAATGTCCCTGCTCATGGCAGGGGGGGCACTGGGGGATCTCTAATGTCCCTCCAACCCAAACTGTTTGATGATTCCATGAAAGGGAACCCCCGGGGCTGCAGACGCTGAGCACAGTGGACGCCTCTCCCCTCTGGTCAGGGGAACTCAGTGATTTTCCCCGTCATCAAAACGTGTCTGACCCGGCATCTCCGCCATCCCCCCCTCGGTCCCGGCGCCTCCGTCCCGCGGGTGGAGCTGCCACGTCCCCTCTCCCCGCAGGTCCTGTGGCCGTACCTGCTGGAGTTCGTCACCCCCATCGCCTTCACCAACGCCCTGACCCCGCTCTGCAGGAGCCTCCTGCACCTGGCCGTGAAGAAGCAAGAGGAGGGAGACAGCGCGTCCCTCATCCGCTACGACCTGAACGGTGGGTACCGGCAGCCGCGGGAGCTCGGCAGTCGCTGGGCTGCTCCCTGGGAGATGTTCTTTGATGCTTTTTTCCCTTCTTTTCCCAGCAAACGTGCCCTCGCCCCACGCTCTGACGACGCGGCTGCTGGTGAGTGGCTGCAGGCAGAGCTCTGCCTTCCCTGCTCAGCCCTGGGTCCCATGGGAGCCCCCCCGTCCCCTGTCCCGATGGCCCCGCGCAGGGGCAGGGCGACCCCGTCCCACCTCGCTGCTCCTTGCAGGGTTCCCGTACCCCGCACCAGCTCTCGGTCGCCATGTCCCCGTCCCCCCCTGCACGCTGGAGCGGCTCCGTGTGGGGTGGGACAGCTCAGGGTCCCTCGGGACCCCCGGGGCCGTGTGCGTGGGGCGTGCGGTGCTGCAGAGCCCCAGATATGCGCTCACAGGGCTCTGGGGAGCTGCTCCTCAGCCCCATGAACCTGGGTTTGCTCCTCTTCGCCTGGCGTGCACCCCCTGACCACATTTCCCTATCGAGCTGGAGCTTGTCGAGGGTTAAGATTGCGGGGTGACAATCAAACCCTGGCAGATGTATTGTTAACCCCCTCTCCCCCCAACTTCCCCCTTTTTGCCCCTCCCTCTCCCCCCTTCCCACTCAGGACAGGCGATCGGGAGGGAAAGAAGGACAGAGAGAAGAGAGTTGGAAACATTAACAATGTTTTACTAATGCTACTAATAAGAATAGAGAAAATAATACAAAATATACAAAACCAATCTTGAAAGTCTCGGCAACTGCAGAGCCGGCAGCCGAAGTCCTGGACTGGACTCTGCAGCCAACCGGAGCTGGATTCAGTCTGTCACTAGGGCTCAGTTCGCAGGGACGACTCACAAGGTCCTCTCCTAATGTCGCCATAAGCAGAAGGGAAAAGGGAAAGGGAAAAGGGACGAGGTCCTCGTGATCTCCCACTTTTATATGAAGTATTCACGTGAATGGGATGTTATACACAGTTGGTCAGTTTCTTGGTCACCGGTTTCTCGCCGCCCCTCTCGTGACATGTCCATCCATGCTTATCAATAAGTTTGCATTCCATTGCTATGTTTACCAAAACATGGGTCTGGTTCTCCAGGAAAATGCAGTTAATATGAAGCTTTAGCTGACAGGCAAATTCACTAAAAGAGAAACTTGTTTTTAACAAAACCAGGACAGAGCTACAAGAGGAAAGTGTGTTTTCACCGAGCATAGAGCTCTGTCGCCTCCCAGCATCGCATTCCTGGGCTTTTCTGTTTCATATTTGCTGACCTACAGCCCAGAAAGGCCTTTCTGTGCGCCAACCCCTGCGTTGTGTCCCCAACGCTGCAGGTGGTGTCGTCGCAGCCGTACGCGGGAGACGGGCGGGGGGCGGCCGCCCTGCGCCTGCTCAGCGCGCTGCGCTGCAGCGTCCACCCCGCGCTCGAGCCGCTCTGGAGCAAGAAGGTCCCCGTGCTGCTGGAGCACATAGAAGGTGGGAAAGGGCCTCTACTCGGGAGCAACCAGGGGAATCACCTGCTCCAAACTGGGCATTTGGGGTGTGCAAGGACTGGGGGGGGTGCTGCCCAGAGGCCTGATAGAGTTATAGAATCGTTTTGGGTGGAAGAGACGCTCAAGGTCACCAAGTCCAACCATAACCTGGCGCTGCTCCCTGTCCTGAGAACCTCGTGTCCGTCTGTCCAGCCCTCCAGGGCTGGTGACTCCAGCACTGCCCTGGGCAGCCTGTTCAATGCCCCACAGCCCTTTGGGGGAGAAATTGTTCCCACATCCACCCTCAACCTCCCCTGGCGCAACTTGAGGCCATTTCCTCTGCTCCTGGCGCTTGTTCCTGGGGAGCAGAGCCCGACCCCCCTGGCTCCAAGCTCCTTTCAGGCAGTTCAGAGATCAGAAGGTCTCCCCTCAGCTCCTGTTCTCCAGCTGAACCCCCAGGTCCCTCAGCTGCTCCATCACGCTTGGTGACTCTCAGTACATCGTTGCTCTCATAAGTGCCGTTTTCTATTTCATTAATGACTTTAATCACTGTGCTTTTGCTGGTTCCTACCAGGAGTGCGTGTGTGCCTCACGTTAGCCGCGCTGTGTCCGCTGCAGGACACGCAGCATTTCATAGAACATAGAATCATTTCAGTGCAAGAGAGAGACCCTCAGGATCATTGAATCCACCCATAACCCACCCTGTCCCTGCCCCGTGTCCTGAGGACCTCGTGTCCGTCTGTCCAGCCCTCCAGGGCTGGTGACTCCAGCCCTGCCCTGGGCAGCCTGTTCAATGCCCCACAGCCCTTCTTTTGGGCAGAATTTTCCCCTCATTTTCCTAACTCGGTGAGGAATTCTCCGAGGAGGGGTCTGTCCTGTGCGTGTTGTCCAGTGAGGACCAGGAGCCGGTGTGAACCCTCTGCTTTCTCCTAGAGAACACGGAGCAGCCGCTGTCGCAGAAGCAGTGGGAGGAGGAGCTGCTGCTGGTGAGGGTCCCGGCGCCGGGGGCGCCGCGGGGCGGTGGGAGGTCGCTCCTGGGCACGCTGCTCCGAGTTCTCGCCTCGGGAGCGTGATGGGGGTCACGACTCACAGGGAAGGTTAACAAGGAGTGTTCAGGCGTGCTGGTGGGTCAGAGAACAGCGGTCTGGGGGGTCTCCGTTTAATTGGAGAGCACTGAAGTAGGGCACGGAGAAGCGGTCGAAGCTCTCCCGCTCCTCTGACGATGGCCGGGTTACCTGGTGCAGTTTATCACAGTATCACAGTATGTTTGGGATTGGAAGGGACCTCAAAAGCTCATCCAGTGCAATCCCCCCATGGAGCAGGAACACCCAGCTGAGGTTCCACAGGAAGGTGTCCAGGGGTTGGAATGACTGCAGAGAAGGAGACTCCACAACCTCCCTGGGCAGCCTGTTCCAGGCTCTGCCACCCTCACTGAGAAGAAGTTTCTTCTCAAATTTAAGTGGAACCTCTTGTGTTCCAGCTTGATCCCATTGCCCCTTGTCCTATCATTGTTTGCCACTGAGAAGAGCCTGGCTCCATCCTCGTGACACTCACCCTTTATATATTTATAAACATTAATAAGGTCACCCCTCAGTGTCCTCTTCTCCAAACTAACGAGCCCCAGCTCCCTCAGCCTTTCCTCCCACGGGAGATGCTCCACTCCCTCCAGCATCTTGGTGGCTGCGCTGGACTCTCTCCAGCAGTTCCCTGTCCTGCTGGAACTGAGGGGCCACAACTGGACACAAGATTCCAAGTGTGGCCTCCCCAGGGCAGAGCAGAGGGGCAGGAGAACCTCTCTGACCCACTGACCACCCCCTTCTAACCCACCCCAGGTACCATTGGCTTCCTGGCCACAAGGGCCAGTGCTGGCTCATGGTCACCCTGCTGTCCCCAGGACCCCCAGCTCCCTTTCCCCTACACTGCTCTCTAATATGTAATTTCCCAGCCTATACTGGAACCTGGGGTTGTTCCTGCCCAGATTCAAGACTCTACACTTGCCCTTGTTAAATTCCATCAGGTTATTCCCCGCCCAGCTCTCCAGCCTGTCCAGGTCTCTGATGGCAGCACAGCTCCCAGTGTCACCACTGCTCCCAGCTTGGTGTCACCACCAAACTTGCTGACAGTATCCTGGGAGAGACCCAACCCTGAGTTCAAACGCACATTCCTGGGGCTGAGAGCTTGCAGGATCCGCGCTGGGGGGCCAGGCTCCCGCAGCCATCGGGGGGTCACTGGGTGGGGACAAGGCTCTGGGCACAGGTGACATGACATCCCGCGTGGTTTATTCGCCGCCCCCAGCCGAGGCTGCGGGCGCAGCCGGGACCGGGTCTGCCGGCCGCTGACAGTTCTTCTCCCTCAGTTCCTCCAGGAGACGCTGGCGGCCGTTTCTGACAACACCTGGGTTTGCCACTTTGTCACCGAGATGTGCCGGCAGCTGAGCAGCTACAACGGCGTCCCGGCAGAGAAGGTGACGCCAGCGGCGCCGGGCCGGGAAAGGGGGGTTAGAACCACAGAATCACACATGGTTTGGGTTGGAGGGACATTAGAGCCCCCCCAGAGCCCCCCCGCCATGACAGGGACATCTCACAGCTCAGGGTGCTCAGAGCCCCGTCCAGCTCTGGGGTGTCTCAGGGATGGTTCAGCCACCACCGCTCTGGGAACCTGGGCCAGGCTCTCACCACCCTCAGGGCAACAATTCCTTCCTCATATCCAGCCTGAATCTCCCTCCTTTAGTTTAAACCATCATCCCTTGTCCTGTAACAACAGGCCCTGCTGAACAGTCTGTCCCCATCTTTCTTATGAGCCTCTTTAAATACTGAAAGGCCCCAAGAGGGTCTCCCCAGAGCCTTCTCCTCTCCAGGAGTGAAGGAGAAATAGCAGGAGGTTGGTGAGGTGTCCGGGCAGGCTTGAAAACGGGAATACTGGCCAGTCCATGGGCACATTGCTGGCTGGAGGGGCCCTGACCGGCTGCATCGCTCTGTTTGCGCTATTGGGACCCCACTCGTGGTCCCTACAGCTCGTGTTACACCCGCTGTGAGCGGGTCTGTAATGAAGCTGAGCGAGAAACGAGCTGGACCGGGCGCAGAGCTCTCTGGTGGGGAGGGGGAGGAACCAAGTGACCCGGTTTGTGATGGCGCCGGTGCCGGCTGGGCTGCGAGGGGCCGCCCCCGGGCTGGGGAGCAGAGCACGTGCAGGATCTTGTTGGAGTGGGTCAGGAGGGATGGGGTCTCCATCAGGATGGGGTGTTTGTGCAGGGGCAGGAGCAGCCGGGGCTGAGCCCGGCTTGGCGAGGGCATCGCCGGGCAGTCTGTCCTGGTGCCGCCTCTGTTGCGGTGACTTTGATTCTCCCGGGCAGCAGCGAGGGTTTGGTCAGACCCGTTCCTGGCTCAGAGCCCTCCGGGGCTTAAGGGCGTATTTGAACCCTGAGCCGCCGATCAGGCTTAGCCGAGGGCGCCTGGATGGGGAGGCTGTTCCTTGGCCCGAGTGCTGCGCTGCGATGGGACGTCGGTCCCAGCGCTCCGGGTGTCCCGGCTGCTCGGGGCCGGGCTCTACGTGCACCTTTGCCTTTGGGCACGAGGCTCCGGCGTGCTGCGGGGAGCAACGGCCGCGTGCTCAAGCCTCCGAGCAGGGTCACGGCCGCTGACGTTCCTCTTGCCCTTCCAGAATTTCCTGTACAAATGCATCGGGACGACGCTCGGGGCGTGCGCCAGCAAAGACCTCGTGCTAAAGCAGCTCCAGGAGCTCCTGGAAACGGCCAGATACCACGAGGAGGTGGAAAGGGAGGTGAGGAGCTGTGCCCAGCGTCCCGAGGGCCATCCTGAGGGAGCCGGAGAGCAGGCCCGCCACGCTGGACCTTCCTTTTCTGGTCCAACCATGTCTGCGCTGGGCTTGGACCCCCTGGAGAACGGGGTGTGGGGTGAATGAGCCCAGGGAAATGGGGAGAGCCCACCCGCACCAACCCAACAGCTGGGGCTTTGGGACACTATTTGAAGTGCCGTGTGGCCCCAGACTGGGACAGGTGCTGTTTCCCAGCCCTGAGCGAGCTGGTGGAGCTGCTGCCACAGGGAAATCGTTGAATCACAGGTGGTTTGGGTTGAAGGACCTTCCCAGCCCCCCAGCGCCCCCCCTGCCCTGAGCAGGGACACTTCACCAGCTCAGGGTGCTCAGAGCCCCGTCCAGCTCTGGGGTGTCTCAGGGATGGTTCAGCCACCACCGCTCTGGGAACCTGGGCCAGGCTCTCACCACCCTCAGGGGCAAAAATCCTTCCTTAGGTCTGGTCTGAATCTCCCTCCTTTAGTTTAAAACCACCCCCCCTTGTCCTATCGCAACAGGCCCTGCTGAAAACTCATCTGCTCGCGGATGCTTTGCAGCATTTGCTTCACCACCCGCTCAAAGCCTCCCTGTCTGCCCTGGAGCTGAGGTTGGGGTTAAGCCCGGCCTGGCCTGACTTGGCTCCGGTTTCCCTCTGTACTCGATGGCGCAGATGCTGCGCTCGGTGCCGCCGTTCCGTGCAAACACGAGCTCGCTGCCCGGCTTGGCTCCAGCTTATGCAGCTCCAGCCAGGGCTGCTCTTGAATAGACTGTTTATGGAGCCTCAGCCCAGCTCGCTGGACCTGGAGGCTGAGCAGAGAGGCAGGACCTGCTAAGCCCGGCTTTGCTCTCGCTCCCGTCTCCTGCAGAGCGGCTGACACCTGAGTGTCGTGTCCGCGCTGAGCCCGCGGCTGCTCCGGAGCCGTGTCCCAGCCTGTCACCCGGACAAGGACAGCGTCATTGTGTCCTCTGTCCCCAGGGATGCAGCCCTGGCTGCCAGGCTGACCCAGCTGGGCACGGCTCAGGTGCTGGGGATTAAAACCAATAAACAGGCTCATTTGAAGTGTCAGCTGGGGCTGGGGAATTAATAGCTGTCAGCTAATGTGTTTTCTCTGCTTCCTCCAGGGACTGGCTTCCTGCTTCGGGATCTGTGCAATAAATCACCTGGAGGAAACCCTGGCCAAGCTGGAAGATTTTGTTAAGTCTGATGTCTTCAAGAAATCCGTGGGGCTGTTCAGTATCTTCAAGGTGAGAGCCGAGGGGCCCCCGCCGCGGCGCAGCCGGCGGCAAGAGCCTCACCCCGGCTTCTTCAGCTGCGGCGTGTGCTGGAGCGTGTGCTGGAGCCGCCGGGAGAGGAGCTCGTGTCCCACCTCAGGGCGTTGGGCTCAGTCACCGGTCCCTTGGCCGTAGTACGGCGGGTTGGCCGTGAACCTGGGATGGTGTGGGCGAAGCCTTTAGCAGCGCTGGGTACGGCCAGTGGGTGCTGATTTCTAGCATGTTAATTAACCAGCAATTTACCTGGTTAATGTGGCCAGGCTGGGTCTTGGGTGCTTCCCGGCATGTCTGACAGGTAACGCCCGATGGCGAACGGGGCTGGTGCGCCGGGCAGAGCCGCGCTGCACGAACGGCGCACGATCGGACGCCCGGTGCTCCGTCCGGGCGCCGGAGGTCGCTGCCAGCACCAAAAGGAAGGGAAGCGGAGGCCCAAAACGTGCCTGGAGGGGCCCTCGTGTCCTTGTGAGACCTGGGAATCACAGAATTGTTTTGGTTGGAAGAGACGCTCAAGGTCACCAAGACCAACCATAACCTGGCGCTGCCCCCTGTCCTGAGAACCTCGTGTCCGTCTGTCCAGCCCTCCAGGGCTGGTGACTCCAGCACTGCCCTGGGCAGCCTGTTCAATGCCCCACAGCCCTTTGGGGAAGAAATTGTTCCCACATCCAAGCTCAACCTCCCCTGGGCAACTTGAGGCCGTTTCCTCTGCTCCTGGCGCTTGTTCCTGGGGAGCAGAGCCCGACCCCCCCCGGCTCCAAGCTCCTTTCAGGCAGTTCAGAGATCAGAAGGTCTCCCCTCAGCTCCTGTTCTCCAGCTGAACCCCCAGGTCCCTCAGTCTCCATCACACTTGTGCTCCAGCCCCTCACCAGCTCTGTTCCCTTCCAGAAGAACCAGCCCTGGCTCTCCCATTAACTTCCCTGCTGTTCCCCCCGTTAACATCCTCATCTGCTCTAACAGGACCGTAGTGACAACGAAGTGGAGAAAATCAAGAGCACCCTGATCCTGTGCTACGGTTACGTGGCCATGTACGCGCCCAAGGAGCTGGTGCTGGCCAGGATCGACGCGGACATCCTCAAGAACATCTTCCAGTACTTCAACACCAAGGTGAGCTGCTGGGCCTCCCGGCTCCCGTGGGGCAGCCGGGCTGCGTGGGTGCTGGGACCCCCCCATGGTGGAGTTTCCTCGCTCCTGCGTTGCTAACGTGTCTTGTTTTTTCACTCGTTCAGGTTCTGGGAATAAAGGTAGAAACCAAGGTACAGTGTGAGGCGTTAAACCTGAGCCACTCTCTGCTCTGTCCTGCTCTCTGTCTGCCTCTCGCTCCGGCTTCCCTGGAGCTCTGCCCGCAGCGGGACCAGGGGAGCGCTCTGAGCTCCCCATCCCGTCCTCCAGGCTCCAACCATTGCCCGAAAGTGCCAAAATTCACAGCAAAGGGAAGGGAAAATGCCTTTGTGGCAGGGAGGAGCTGTAGGTGGATTGCTGGGCTGCCCACAGCCGCCTTGGGCTCCCACGCCGGAGCTCAGAGCCCCCCCAGGAGGGTGCGAGCTGCTTTGGTTGGCGCTCGTGGCGAGACGAAGGGGACCGGGGTTGCTCAGGGCTCTGTCGTGGCACAACTGGGATCCCCGGGTCCCCCCCACGCGCTTTGCTGGGGAACCACCTCACCACTCGGCTCTAATCCACTAAACTAATCATCCTGCTTCCCCCCCAGAACAATAATTCAAAGAGGCAGTTATTAAGAGCCAGGTTACTGTCCTGGGGGGCACCGAGGGGCTGTGTTTTGAAATGTGTCGGGGTTTGGGGTCTGATCAAGACGAATGGCGTTTGTCAGGGTGAACTGTCACCAGGGACTCCTGCGCCGGGCTCCACTAATGCGTTTTCCTCCTGGGCTCCCGCTGGCACTAACGGCTTCTGCAGAGCATCTCTGGCCCCGGGCTGGGACCTGCTCGCTCAGACCACTGCTGGTCCCGCGGCTGGCCCGGGGGTCTCGCTGGGGGGGGGTGAGGGCTGGGAGGGGGGAGGGGGTTTAATGGGGCGAGGCCCCCGTCTCGGGGATGTAAACAGGTCATTATCCCCTTTGCCGTGCTAACGAGCCGGCAGCCTGAGGAGCGGCTCCAGCTCCTCCGTGGGGCTGTGGTCACCACCCACGGAGCCACCGGCTGCAGGGAGGGCTGGTGCCTCCTCTGGGCCCGTGTCCCCTGTCCCAGAGCCCGAGCTGCGCAGGAGGAGTCGCTCAGGTGCTGCAGACCCTGGCAGGACCGTCCTTGTCCCGTGTCACAGAATCACAGAATCACAGAATGGACTGGGTTGGAAAAGACCTCAGAGATCATCGAGTCCAGCCCTTGGTCCAACTCCAGTCCGTTTACTAGATCATGGCACTAAGTGCCATGGCCAATCTCAGTTTAAAACCCTCCAGGGCCCGTGAGTCCAGCACCTCCCTGGGCAGCCATTCCAATGCCTGACCACTCTCTCTGTAAAGAATTGCTTTCTAATATCCAGCCTGAATTTCCCCTGGCAGAGTTTAAGCCCATGGCCCCTTGTCCTATTGCTGATGCCTGGGAGAAGAGCCCAATCCCCACCTGGCTATAACTTCCCTTCAGGTAGTTCTAGAGAGTGATGAGGTCCTGCCAGGGAGCTCCAGTTGGCGTGTGACAATGGGGACAGTGTCCCCTGTGCTCCCCGGTCACCAGGGGACGTGGACATAGAGCACGGAGCTGAGCCCACGCGCTGCTGCTGGCAAGGCCAGGCTTTGAGCTCAGCCTGAGCAGCAGTTGTCCCGCAGGGACGGCAGCGCTGGGTGGGCCGGCGAGTTCTGGTCGTGTCCTAAGCCGGGTGTTCACGTCTCGCCCCGGGTTGTGCCCGCAGGACCTGACCCTGAAGCTGTGCCTCATCCGGAGCATCTGCATGATCAGCCAAGCCATCTACAACGGCGCCAAGTGCGGGGACTTCGTCTTCTCCCGCAAAGCTGAGCTGGTGGCCCAGATGGTGGTAAGAGCAAGGCCTGGGGTGGCCTGGCCTGGGGGGGGACACCGGGAAGGCTCCCAGTCGGGCACAGGGGTGGCTGGTGCATCTGCAGAGCAGGGGCTGGTGTGAGCGGGACTGTAAGCGTCGCATGTTCTGCCTTCCAGGAGTTCATCAAAGCGGAACCGCTGGACGCCATGCGCACGCCGGTTCGCCAGCGGGCGATGGTCACCTGCACGTACCTGGTGTATCCTTCAGCCCTGCGGAGGAGCCGCTCGCGGGGCTGTGCTCGCTGGAGCGCTGTGCCCACAGCGCCTGAGCCCGCTCCCCAGTTTGCGTGCGGGTCTGACGGCAGGGCCGGGGTGTTCTCCCTCGGTGGGGTGTTAACAGCGCCGTGCTGGCCCGGCTGGATCCATGGGCTGAGGCCAATGGGCTGAGGTCACCAAGGCCACGTGCCGGGCCCTGCACTGGGGTCACACCAACCCCATGGACGCTGCAGCTGGGGAACAGCGGCTGGAGAAGAAAAGGAGCTGGGGGTGTTGGTGGCAGCGGCTGAACATGAGCCAGCGGGTGCCCAGGTGGCCAAGAGGCCACAGGGTCCTGGCTGGTCCCAGCACTGGGGTGGCCAGGGGACCAGCGCAGTGACCGTCCCTGTGCTGGGACCTGGGGGGCCAAACCTGAACCCTGGGGGCAGCTCTGGGCCCCTCACACCAAGAAACCCTTGAGGTGCTGGAGCGAGTGGAGAGAAGGGAGCGGAGCTGGTGAGGGGCTGGAGCACAAGTGTGATGGAGACTGAGGGAGCTGGGGGTTCAGCTGGAGAACAGGAGCTGAGGGGAGACCTTCTGATCTCTGACCTGCCTGAAAGGAGCTTGGAGCCAGGGGGGTCGGGCTCTGCTCCCCAGGAACAAGCACCAGGAGCAGAGGAAACGGCCTCAAGTTGCGCCAGGGGAGGTTGAGGTTGGATGTGGGAACAATTTCTTCCCCAAAGGGCTGTGGGGCATTGAACAGGCTGCCCAGGGCAGTGCTGGAGTCACCAGCCCTGGAGGGCTGGACAGACGGACACGAGGTTCCCAGGACAGGGGGCAGGGACAGGGTGGGTTATGGTTGGACTTGGTGACCTTGAGGGGCTTTTCCAACCAAAGTGATTCCAGGATTCCTGCCATGTGGAAGGGCACGGTTGGGTCGGCACGGTTGGGTCGGCACGGTTGGGTCGGCACGGCTGCGCCTCCCCCAGCTCTCGGTCTCCGTTCTCGTTGGCTCTGCACTCCATGTTCCTGGCACACACCAGAGCCAAGGGCGCTGCTCTCTCAGTTACACCAGATGACTTTTGAGATCCAGTTAAAAATACTTCAGCACGTCCCAGCTCCTGCCACAGACCCTGGGAACCCTCTGCCCGCTTCCCCTTAAACCGGTGCCGCTTGGCACGGAGTCACGCCAGCAGGAATGTGTATAAATCCCCCATTCCCGGCTGACCGGCGCTCCCCTCGCGATCGATGCATCCGCGTTGCTTCCTTAACCTGGGACCAGGTTCCTGGAGCCGCACCTGGGTGACCCGGACAGGACGGAGCTGCTGGACACCTGCCTGGGCAGCGTGCTGGCCCTGCCGCCGGAGCCGGGGAAGGACAGGGACGAGGACGGAGCCGACGCCGGGTACCGGGAGGTGCGGTGGCAGCACCGGGGCTACGAGCAGCCCTGCCCAGAAGGGCTCGGGCGTCCTGGGGGGTGGGCAGTGTGACAGGAGCCGGCAACATGTGCTGGCGGCCCAGAGAGCCCATGGCATCTTGGGCTGCACCCGGAGCAACGTGAGCAGCACTGGGGGGGATCCTGCCCCTGTGCTGACCCCCTGAGCTCTGCGTCCAGCCCTGGGGTCCAGCACCAGCCAGACATGGAGCTGTTGGAGCGGGACAGAGCGGGGACACGGGAATGGGCCGAGGGCTGAACAGCTCTGGGGAGAAAGGCTGAGAGAGCTGGGGGGTCAGCCTGGGGAGGAGAAGCTCCGGGGAGACCTTAGTGCGGCCTTTCTGTAATTAAAAGGGGCTGATGAGAATGGTGGGGACAGAGTTTGGAGCAGGGTCTGTTGTGACAGGACAAGGGGTGATGGTTTTAAACTGAAGGAGGGAGATTCAGGCTGGATATCAGAATGTTTTGCAGTGAGGGTGGTGAGAGCCTGGCCCAGGTTCCCAGAGGGGTGGTAGATGAACCATCCCTGAGACACCCCAGGCCCGGCTGGACGGGGCTCTGAGCACCCTGAGCTGTGAGATGTCCCTGCTCATGGCAGGGGGGGCACTGGGGGGGCTCTAATGTCCCTCCAACCCAAACCATGTGTGATTCCATGCGGCGGGCAGGGCGCTGCCGGTGCTGCCCGGCTCCCTGCCGGGCTCGGCGCCAGCAGCACGGAGCCGGTGCAGAGCCCACATTGCGACCTGGCAGCGCCACAGGGCTTTGCTCTGCGCTCACAGCTGCTCGGGGACGTCGCTTTTGGGGCAGCACGGATGCTTTTGGACGGCGCCGTGAACCGTGGGCTCCCGTGGCCGTGGCGGCTCAGCCGTGGGAAAAGCCTGTTTGTGATTCACCCCGGGGATGAGCTGCATCGCTTCCCCCGCTCGCTTATCTCCCACCAGCGCCCGTCTGTGCCCATAGCGAGCGAGAAAGGGTGAGCTTATCAGCAAACCCAAACGCTGCTAATAAGAGCACCAACTCCCTTCAGGGGAAAAACCAAATGATGCTGGAAACCCTGTGGGGTAGAAGGGGCCTTTACATAACCAGCTTTTGAAAGGCTGCAGCTGCTTCTCGGCTGCGGTCGAGTGCTTAATGAATGAAAAGAACACGGCGCTAATGAAGTCGTTGCAGCTGCCGGGCGGCGCGGAGCAGCCCGTGCTCCGGCGCATCGCCGCGCAGCCCCGGCCGCGAGGTTCGCGGGCAGCTGGCCCAAAACTGCAACTAATAACCTTTTTGCCCTTTCCCTTCCATCCTATGAAGCTTCGTAGCTTTTATTTTGGGGGAGGTTTATCCCAAAATAAGTCCTGTGAGCTCCGGAACAGGCTCCCCAGCTCTGGAACAGGCTCCCCAGGGAGGTGTCACGGCCCCAACCTGACTGTGCTCAAGAAGAGACTGGACACCGTCCTCAGACACACGGGGTGACCTGTGGGGTGTCCTGTGCAGGGACAGGAGCTGGAACTGCTGATCCCATGGGTCCCTCCAGCTCAGGACACTCTATAACCCTATGGCTCTATGTCTCTCCGGGCTGGCTCTGCAGACGCGGTGCAGCCCCTATGATCCCATTTCCCCTCAGGTGCTGTACGGTGACACCATCAGCGCCCTGAAGGACCTGCTGAAGAGCCTCCTGCAGAGGAGCCTGACCCCCCACGGGCTGCAGGACATGTTTGCGGTGAGCGGCTTTGGGGGGCTCTTCGGGGAGCAGTGGGGAAGCCCAGGTGACCCCAGAGGTGACAAGGCAGCTTTGGAGCCAGGGCGGGAGCTGGTGACGCTGGTCCTCGCTTCTCCGTGGGACGGGAGGTCCGGTGGACCCTGTCCCCTCCTGCTCGCACCGGGCACGTGGCCCCCGGCGTCTCCTCCTTCCCGACGCCGTTGGCCTTGCTGGGGCTCACACGGGGTGGTTTCATAAAACCACACGATCGTTTTGGTTGGAAAAGCCCCTCCAGATCATCAAGTCCAAACATAACCCACCCTGTCCTTGGCCCCTGTCCTGAGAACCTCATGTCCGTCTGTCCAACCCTCCAGGGCTGGTGGCTCCAGCACTGCCCTGGGCAGCCTGTTCAATGCCCCACAGCTGCCCCGCTGGGACACGGTCTCCAGGGGAGGACGCGGGCGATTGTCCCTGTGCCTGAGGATGGTGGGCAGCGTGTGGTGGGGGGGCATCCCCGCAGCCTCCCCAGGAGCCAGAGCCCCAGCCTTGTCCTGTGGATGAGCCAGGGGAAGCTGGTTGGGATGAGGACAGGGTTCCTACAGCCCATGTGTGAGCCGCGGGCTGAAGGACACGTGGCACAGCCGCCGAGCCGCTGCTCTCCTCTAGGATTCTCCCTCCTGATGCTTTTCCCCTGCAGCATTTAGGCCCCTGGATCAAGTCGAGCAAGGAGCACGAGCGGCAGCGGGCGGTGGAGGTCAGCGCCGCCTTGCTGGACTTCTACCTGAGCAAGCTGAACGTCAGCGTGAGTGAACGCGGCGCCCGGCGTCTCCTCCTTCCCGACGCCGTTGGCCTTGCTGGGGCTCACACGGGGTGGTTTCATAAAACCACACGATCGTTTTGGTTGGAAAAGCCCCTCCAGATCATCAGGTCCAACCACAACCCACCCTGTCCCTGCCCCCTGTCCTGAGAACCTCGTGTCCGTCTGTCCAGCCCTCCAGGGCTGGTGACTCCAGCACTGCCCTGGGCAGCCTGTTCAATGCCCCACAGCCCTTTGGGGGAGAAATTGTTCCCAGATCCAATGTGAACTTTCCCTGCAAGGGAAGGTTTGTGGTGGCAGGGAAACGCTGTCCTTGTGGCCCCGAGCCCTCCTCGCGAGCGTCCCCTGTGTTTGTCACCCCTACAGACCGTCATCCCCTTCTACAACCTGGGCGTCCTCATCGCTCTCTTCTCCCCGCGCTGCTCGGACTCCCTGGCCAGCGTTCGCCAACACGCCATCGACTGCGTCTACTCCCTGCTCTACATCCAGCTCTGCTATGAGGGTGGGTGCTGGAGGGGGGTTTGGGTGCTGGAGTGGGGTTTGGGTGATGGAGAGGGGTTGGGGCCAGCAGTGGGAACCCCCGTCTCTGCGGCCGGGGGTGCCCGTCCCATCCAGACCCCAGTGGGGCCAGAGGAGCCACAAAAATTGTCTGAGGGCTGAACAGCTCTGGGGAGAAAGGCTGAGAGAGCTGGGGGCTCAGCCTGGGGAGGAGAAGCTCCGGGGAGACCTTAGTGCGGCCTTTCTGGACTTAAAAGGGGCTGATGAGAAAGATGGGGACAGAGTTTGGAGCAGGGTCTGTTGTGACAGGACAAGGAGTGATGGTTTAAACTAAAGGAGGGAGATTCAGGCTGGATATAAAGAAGAAATTTGTCACGCTGAGTGTGGTGAGAGCCTGGCCCAGGTTCCCAGAGCGGTGGTGGCTGAACCATCCCTGAGACACCCCAGGCCAGGCTGGACGGGGCTCTGAGCACCCTGAGCTGTGACGATGTCCCCAAGGCTGGCCCGGGTGACCTTTGAAGGTCCCTCCAAGCCAAACCGGCTGTGACTCTACGATCCCTCCATGTCCACGGTCCTGCAGGAAGGACCTGCAGGCGCGGTTTGCAGCAGGAATGGGGCCGCTGCAGAACAGGGGGTGGTGTTGGGGGTTCTCCCCAGGTCTGGGTGCAGGTTTCCGAGCTGTGTTCAGCCTGCAGTTCCTCCTCTGTCCGGGAGAGGTCAGTGCTCCCCTTCCCCAGCCCAGCAGAGGCTCTGGGCAAAGCAGAGAGCACTTGAGGTCTCCAGCGCAGGGCAGCCCATGCAGAGCACTCACCCTGGCGCTGGGCAGCACTTTGCTTTCTTGGCTCCTTCCTGGCAGCTGCGCCAGCTCGCAGGTCAAACCCAGCTCGGCGCAGCACGTCGGGGTCAAGCGTGAGGGATGCTGCTCACCGAACGCTCCCTCTGGCCCCAGGTTTTGCCCGGGACCACCGAGATGAGATGGTGGAGGGGCTGAAAGCTCTGAAGAAAGGCCTGGAGGAGCCCGACTTCACCGTTCTGTTCCACACCTGCACCAACATCGCCATGGTAAGGCGCAGGGTGCCGGAGCTGAGGAGCGGGACCTGCCCGGGGCTCCGGGGCTCCTCTATTCTGAGCAGCTCGCGGGCTGGTTGCCGCTGGGGAGCCCCAGTTTGGCACTGTGAACCAGCCGCTGGAGTCTTCTCCGCCTGGAGAACACTCCTGGGCTGCTCGGGGATGCTCCGAGTGTCCCACCCCCATGGGGAAGCTGCTGGTCCCACTTTAGGCACGAGGACACATGTGCAGATGCCATGGGTGCAGTGAAATCAGCAGGGACCCATCCCTGGCTGGGCTGCGGCTCGGTGTCACCGCTCAGGGTTCTGACGCGCAGCCCGAACCCTTGAGCCCCCAGCGCTCTGCTCTTGTGGGAGCCGAACTCCTCTTTGAGGGCCATTTTCCATGCAAGTGTTGCTCCAGGAGGACTTGGAGCTCTAGAGAAGCTGGTGGTGTGTTTTTGTCCTGGAAAAGCTGCCGTTCCTCACATGTGGTGGCTCTAGGGCTCGTTGTTCCTGCACTCAGCAGCTTTTTCCACCCTCAGGTCTGGAGAGTGTGTTGAGACGGGAGGGAGCATCTTCCCAGCTGCTGGGTGCTGGCCAGCGTGGGGTTAATGGCTTCGTTGTGTTGTCCCAGCCCATCCCAAGAGAGCCCCAGGTTATCGGGCCACCCTCAGGGCTGTGTCCTGGCCCTTGTCCCCTCCGTCACCACTGTCACCACCGATTTGGGCTCCCGCAGGACACTGAGCCGGGGAATGACATCCCGCAGCTGGGGCCCTCGGTCCGGGCTCTGCGGTGTCATCGGAGGGACCCCGTTCTTCTGAGAGCGACAAAACCGCATCGCCTGACCCCGCTCGCCCTCCCCGCAGGTGATCGGGAAGCGCATCCCGCCGGAGCAGCTCATGAGCCTCCTGCTCGCCATGTTCGAGGGGCTGGCGGACCCCGACAAGAACTGCTCCCGAGCAGCCACCGTCATGATCAACTCCCTGCTCAAGGAGCGCGGGGCTGTGCTGCAGGAGAAGGTAAAGCTGCTGCAGGGGAAGGTAAAGCTGCTGCAGGGGAAGGTAAAGCTGCTGCAGGAGAAGGTAAAGCTGCTGCAGGGGAAGGTAAAGCTGCTGCAGAAGGTAAAGCTGCTGCAGGGGAAGGTAAAGCTGCTGCAGGGGAAGGTAAAGCTGCTGCCATTGGCCTCGTTGCTGCCCCCGTGGCACAAACGCAGCTCCTGCCGGGTTCTGCTGCTGCTGCCCCTTCTCCCCACGTGTGTATTTTGATAAATTCCCCCTTGTGGCTCCCACGGGTGGTTTGGTGGGGCCATGGGCTGCGCTGGTGCAGCCGGGGATGGCAAGAGCGGGATGCCCAGCACAGGGAGGGATCCAGCCCTGATGGAATCGTCAAATCGATTGGGTTGGAAAAGACCTTTAAGATCATCAAGTCCAACCATAACCCACCCTGTCCCTGCCCCCTGTCCTGAGAACCTCGTGTCCGTCTGTCCAGCCCTCCAGGGCTGGTGACTCCAGCACTGCCCTGGGCAGCCTGTTCAATGCCCCACAGCCCTTTGGGGAAGAAATTGTTCCCACATCCAACCTCAACCACCCCTGGGCAACTTGAGGCCGTTTCCTCTGCTCCTGGCGCTTGTTCCTGGGGAGCAGAGCCCGACCCCCCTGGCTCCAAGCTCCTTTCAGGCAGTTCAGAGATCAGAAGGTCTCCCCTCAGCTCCTGTTCTCCAGCTGAACCCCCAGGTCCCTCAGTCTCCATCACCCTTGTGCTCCAGCCCCTCACCAGCTCCGCTCCCTTCTCTCCACTCGCTCCAGCACCTCAAGGGTTTCTTGGCGTGAGGGGCCCAGAGCTGCCCCCAGGGTTCGGGTTTGGCCCCCCAGGTCCCAGCACAGGGACGGTCACTGCGCTGGTCCCCTGGCCACCCCAGTGCTGGTCCAAAGAAGACAGGAGACATTTCCCCCGTCTCTGAGGGGACTCTCTATCAACTGCTGCATTTCTGGCCAGGGGAACGTTTGCCCCAAAGCTGTTGGGGTGTACGTCTCCATTCCCAGGGGCACGCACGCTCTTTCTCCTCCTCCTGTGCTGTGCCGGGAGCGGCTCCGCGCCGGCTCCGCGGCGGGTTGAGGAGTTCAGGGACAAGCTCACTTTACCAGAATGGGCTCAGGCTCCCCGCGAAACCTTTGTGAGCGCTGGGGGAGCGCAGGCTCCTGGCTGGGACGCCGGTCTGGATGCTCGCAGGGCTTAGAGGTGCTGGATGCAGAAGGGTTTTTGTCTAATCCACTACCTTTAGGGCTAAGCTCCCCCTTTCTCCGGCAGTAATTGGAAACACTGGCGCTGCAGCTACTCCTTGGGCTCTCTTTTGCGCCTGGGCTCCTGCGTCAAAGTCCTGCTCGCTACCTAGGAGCCTCTCTGCTACATGGGGCTGCTCCAGCTGACATGACTCACCTTTTGCTCAGCTCCAGCCCAGCGCAGATCCTGAAACCCGAACCCATGCTAAGCCCCCGGGTGGCGGCAGCGCCGAGCGCAGCTGGGGCCGGAGCGCTCGCCTGCTCTGCGCTTAATCTCGGGAATTTGCTGCCAGGCCTGGTCTGCGCCTGAACTTCCTCTTGGTCTTAACGCGCGTTTTACAGCTCGCAGGCAGCGCTGAGGTGTCTCCCCCGTTCAGCTCCGGTTCCTCGCAGGAACTCGCTGCCGAGCACCTTCGCTGCCCCCGTGTCGCGGCCGGGGCTTAGCGCCTGTTCCGGGCCGGGGCCACGGCTCGGGTGGCAGGTGTCCCCCCAGGTCACACACAGCCCCTGAATGTCAGGGGGTGAAGGGCCCTCAAAGCTCATCCAGTGCAGCCCCCCGGAGCAGGAACACCCAGCTGAGGTTCCACAGGAAGGTGTCCAGGGGTTGGAATGTCTGCAGAGAAGGAGACTCCACAACCCCCTGGGCAGCCTGTTCCAGGCTCTGCCACCCTCACCCCAACAAGTTGCTTCTCCTCTTCCAGCGGAACCTCCTGTGTTCCAGTTTGCACCCATTGCCCCTTGTCCTGTCCCTGGTTGTCACCAGCAGAGCCTGGCTCCATCCTCCTGACACTGCCCCTTTCCATCTTGATCCCCAGCAATGAGTCCCCCCTCAGTGTCCTCTTGTCCAGCTCCAGAGCCCCAGCTCCCTCAGCCTTTCCTCACCCGGGAGATGCTCCACTCCCTCCAGCATCTTGGTGGCTGCGCTGGACTCTCTGCAGCAGTTCCCTGTCCTGCTGGAACTGAGGGGCCACAACTGGACACAAGATTCCAGGTGTGGTCTCCCCAGGGCAGAGCAGAGGGGCAGGAGAACCTCTCTGACCCACTGACCACCCCCTTCTAACCCCCCCCAGGTCCCATTGGCTTCCTGGCCACAAGGGCCAGTGCTGGCTCAGCCCACAGCACCCGCTGTTCCCACCTGGTCTCCCATCCAAGTACTGAGCGGGCCCGACCCTGCTGAGCTTCCCACATCAGATGAGATGGGGCACTCTCAGGGTGTTATGGCTGTATACATTACATATATATATGTTCCCCACGTATATCCTGATAGTATTTGAACTAAACCCTTTTTCAAAGGCAGAGTAGAGGGGCAGGAGAACCTCTCTGACCCACTGACCACCCCCTTCTAACCCCCCCCAGGTCCCATTGGCTTCCTGGCCACAAGGTCTCCCATCCAAGTACTAACCAGGCCCGACCCTGCTTAGCTTCCAAGACCAGGCATTCCCAGGGTGCTATGGCTGTATACATTACGTATATATGTATGATCCTCAAGTATATCCTGATAGTATCTGAACTAAACCCTTTACTCAAGGGCAGAGTAGAGGGGCAGGAGAACCTCTCTGACCCACTGACCACCCCCTTCTAACCCACCCCAGGTCCCATTGGCTTCATGGCCACAAGAAGGTCCCCTTTCCCGGGACACCCCGCACATTCCGCTGTCCCCCGGCTGGGGACGGATCCTTGCCCTCCCTGGAGCTCTCTGGTTCTGCATGCTGAGCCGGGACACGTCCCCACAAACCGCGCTGCCCACCCGCGCTGTCCTCTGACACCGCGTCACCCGTGACCGAGGGGACAGGACCCGCGTGTGCTCTCCGACGGTGACCCCAGGCGCTCAGCGCTCACCCGGCCGCCCCATCTCCTCTCCCCTCAGGTGCCCGACATCATGAGCATCATCCACGGCAAGCTGGAGGAGGTGGACGAGGAGCACGTGCGCAAGGCGGCCCAGCAGACGGTTTACATCTTGGCGGCCCAGCACAAGAGCCTGGTGGTGTCCAGCCTGCTGAGCAGCGCGCTGCCCTTCGACAGGTCCTGCAGGGCTCCGCGGCGGCTTCCCCTGAGCTGCACAAAGGCTCTTGCCCGCTCAGCCCCAGCAATCAGCCCCTGCCGGTGTTTCCTTGGCGTGCTCAAGGGTCGGCACGGCCGCTCGCTGCCGCTCGGGGGGTTTGCTGGGCTTGCAGGGGGTGGCAACGCCGACCCCGGGGAGCTGAGCGTGGCTGGGGCTCGGTGCTGCTCTGCAGAGCGGATCACCCACCCAGAGCTGCTGAGCCCGGCTGAGCCTCGAGCAGACGGGGTCATAGAGTCACAGAGCCAGTTTGGTCGGCAAAGCCCCTCGAGATCAAGTCCAACAATTACTCCAGCCCAGCACTGCCCCCTGTCCTGAGAACCTCGTGTCCGTCTGTCCAGCCCTCCAGGGCTGGTGACTCCAGCACTGCCCTGGGCAGCCTGTTCAATGCCCCACAGCCCTTTGGGGAAGAAATTGTTCCCACATCCAACCTCAACCTCCCCTGGCGCAACTTGAGGCCGTTTCCTCTGCTCCTGGCGCTTGTTCCTGGGGAGCAGAGCCCGACCCCCCGGCTCCAAGCTCCTTTTGGGCAGTTCAGAGACGTTCTTGTCCTTGACAGGACAAGGGGTGATGGTTTTAAACTCAAGGAGGGAGATTCAGGCTGGATATCAGAATGTTTTGCCCCTGAGGGTGGTGAGAGCCTGGCCCAGGTTCCCAGAGCGGTGGTGGCTGAACCATCCCTGAGACACCCCAGGGCAGGCTGGACGGGGCTCTGAGCACCCCGAGCTGTGATATGTCCCTGAGGTTGCACCGGGTGACCTTTGAAGGTCCCTTCACCCCATGTTGGTGGGTGACATGACTCAGGTGTTCCCCGGCGTGGGGAAGGGACTTTGCCATGGGGGTGATTTAAAGCTGGCAGCCAGTACCAAAGCGTCTCGTGTCCCTTCTCTGCAGCCACACGTGCGCCATGTGGAGGTCCCTGGCCGGCGAGCCCACCCTGACCTCGCAGATCCTGGAGCAGCTCCTGGAGAAGGTGAACCGGGACGTCCCATACAAGGAGAGCAAGGGCTTCCTGCTGGGCAGCAGCTCCGAGCGCATCGCCACCCCCCTGCCCCTGGCCGTGAGTGTCCCCGTCCCCGTCCCCACCGCTCTGCCCCTGGCCGTGAGTGTCCCTGTCCCCATCCCTCTGCCCCTGGCCGTGAGTGTCCCCGTCCCTGTCCCCACCCCTCTGCCCCTGGCCGTGAGTGTCCCTGTCCCTGTGTCCCTGTCCCCACCCCCCTGCCCCTGGCCGTGAGTGTCCCTGTCCCTGTGTCCCTGTCCCCACCCCCCTGCCCCTGGCCGTGAGTGTCCCCGTCCCTGTCCCCATCCCTCTGCCCCTGGCCGTGAGTGTCCCTGTCCTGTGTCCCTGTCCCCACCCCCCTGCCCCTGGCCGTGAGTGTTCCTGTCCCTGTGTCCCTGTCCCCACCCCCCTGCCCCTGGACGTGAGTGTCCCTGTCCCCACCGCTCTGCCCCTGGCTGTGAGTGTCCCTGTCCCCGTGTCCCTGTCCTCACCCCTGACTGTGAGTGTCCCTGTCCCGTGTCCCTGTCCCTACCCCTCTGCCCCTGGCTGTGTGTCCCTGTCCCCGTGTCCCTGTCCCCACCCCTGACTGTGAGTGTCCCTGTCCCCACCCTGGCTGCAATGTCCCTGTCCCACCCCGTGCCCAGCGGGACGCCGTGCCCCCCACCCACACCTGGAAGAGCTTTTCCCCATTTCCGTGGCCCTCGGGGCTCGGTGCCAGGCGCGGGCTCTGGAAATACCGCACCGCTCCGTAACGCCTATTAGAGCTAATCCAGCGGCTCATAAAGAGCCTCTCAGGTGTCCGTCCTCCAGGGAGAGCACTTTGCCTTTTTATCCCTTCAGAAAAAGCATAAAGCCAGCCTGGCAGCTTGCTGAGCAGGAAAGCAGCTGTGAAAATTTCCTCCTCCTCCCCAGGACCAAACGCAGCTGGGAGAGAATCAGCCGCCCCGAGAGCGAGCCCCCTCCCCTCCCTGCGCTTTGACACCCCTATGGACCGCACGCTGTAATTATGGCTTTGCAAATTGGCCGGAATAGGCTCTGTGTGTGTGTGTGTGTTGTCTTCCTCCCCTAAAAGCCAGGTACAGCTTCCCCTCCCCGGCTTGCCGAGGAGCAGCTGTTGCTCCGCCGGGTGGGACGCGGGGGGTCACGCCGACGCTTTGTCAGACTCAGCGTTGCAGGAAGGAGGAAAAAGAAAGAAACCAAAGGGCTCTGGCTGCCTGGCTGGGTTATTTACTATCAGCTATCCCAGCGTGGTGTGGGAGATCCCCTCCTAATCCTCTTCGTTCGCTCTCTCTCCAGGCCACATGTGCTCTGTATGAGATCATGTCTGCTCCGGAGTCTGGGGCAGCGGTGCTGGGGCTCTACCCGCCGCTGTTTGTGACTCTCCTGCTGCGCCTCAGCTGCACCGTGGGTGTTCAGCTACCGAAGAGCCTGCAGAGCCGCGAGAGGAGGAGCAGCAGCCTGGGCTCGGCCGCCCGCAGCCTCCACCCCGCCAGGTACCTGTGCTGCCATCTGAGACCTGGCCAGGCTGGAGAGCTGGGCAGGGAAAAATGTAATGAAATATAACAAGGGCAAGTGTAGAGTCCTGCATCTGGGCAGGAACAACCCCAGGTTCCAGTGTAGGTTGGGAAATTACATATTAGAGAGCAGTGTAGGGGAAAGGGAGCTGGGGGTCCTGGGGACAGCAGGGTGACCATGAGCCAGCACTGGCCCTTGTGGCCAGGAAGCCAATGGGACCTGGGGGGGGTTAGAAGGGGGTGGTCAGTGGGTCAGAGAGATTCTCCTGCCCCTCTACTCTGCTCTTTAGTTCAGAGATTATCAGGATATACTTTGGGAACATATACATACATACACATATGATATATACAGCCATACCCCCTTGAGAACACCTGATCTCATCTGCTCTGGGAAGCTAAGCAGGGTCGGGCCCGGTCAGTACTTGGATGGGAGACCAGGTGGGAACAGCGGGTCCTGTGGGCTGAGCCAGCACTGGCCCTTGTGGCCAGGAAGCCAATGGGACCTGGGGGGGGTTAGACGGGGGTGGTCAGTGGATCAGAGAGGTTCTCCTGCCCCTCTGCTCTGCCCTGGGGAGACCACACCTGGAATCTTGTGTCCAGTTGTGGCCCCTCAGTTCCAGCAGGACAGGGAACTGCTGGAGAGGGTCCAGCGTAGGGCAACCAAGATGATTAAGGGAGTGGAGCATCTCCCTTATGAAGAAAGGCTGAGGGAGCTGGGGCTCTTTAGTCTGGGGAAGAGGACACTGAAGGGTGACCTTATTAATGTTTATAAATATATAAAGGGTGAGTGCCATGAGGATGGAGCCAGGCTCTTCTCAGTGGCAAACAATGATAGGACAAGGGGTAATGGGATCAAGCTGGAACACAAGAGGTTCCACTTAAATTTGAGAAGAAACTTGTTCATGGTGAGGGTGGCAGAGCCTGGCCCAGGCTGCCCAGGGGGGTTGTGGAGTCTCCTTCTGTGCAGACATTCCAACCCCTGGACACCTTCCTGTGGAACCTCACCTGGGTGTTCCTGCTCCGGGGGGATTGCACTGGATGAGCTTTTGAGGTCCCTTCAATCCCAAACATACTGTGATACTGTGATACTGTGATACTGTGCGCCGGGGCGACCCCCGCGGTGGTGACCGTGGCGCCCTTGTGGTGACAGCCCGACCTCTGCTGCGGTTTGCGCTCGGAGCTGGGTGGTGTTTGTTTCTGCAGAACGCAGCGTCTAAATTGGGAAGCATTAAATCAGGCGCAGCGCAAGACGAGCTCGGTCAGCGCCGCTGCCAGAGCCCTGCGGGGTTGGGTTGTTGCCGCAGCCTCCCGAAAATCCTGGCTGGCTCTGGTGTGGGGTCCCCCGGGGCTCGTGGGCACGGCGGGGGCGGAGGAGCGTTTTTGGGGCTCCCTTTCGGTGAAGGATGAGGAGGGGAAGCTGGAAAGAGCCAACGTTTTGGTTTCATTGCGTCTCAGTCGCACCAAATCGCTGCCTGTTGAGCGAACAGCTGCGCTGCGGTGCCGTTGTCCCCCGGGTAGAGGTGACAGTGCCAAACCACCGCAGTCCAGCTCGACCATCGGTGCGTAGAGCCCGGGGTGTCCCGCGCCACCGAGGAGGGTCTTGGCCTCTCACTGCGGCCGGACCTTCTGGTTTGTCACAGGATCACAGATGGTTTGGGTTGGAGGGGCCTTAAAGCTCCCCCAGTCCCCCTGCCCTGAGCAGGGACATCTCACAGCTCAGGGTGCTCAGAGCCCCGTCCAGCTCTGGGGTGTCTCAGGGATGGTTCAGCCACCACCGCTCTGGGAACCTGGGCCGGGCTCTCACCACCCTCAGGGCAACAATTCCTTCCTCATGTCCAGCCTGAATCTCCCTCCTTCAGTTTAAACCATCACCCCTTGTCCTGTAACAACAGGCCCTGCTCCAAACTGTCCCCATCTTTCTTATTGACACTTTTTAAGTCCGAAAAGGCCACACTGAGGTCTCCCCGGAGCTTCTCCTCCCCAGGCTGAGCCCCCAGCTCTCTCAGCCTTTCTCCCCAGAGCTGTTCAGCCTCGGATCGTTTCTGTGGCTCCTCTGGACTTGTAAAAGATTGTTGTTGTAAACGTTATTTCTCTCCTGTGAGAGCCCCTGAAATCCCCGAGGGCTCGTTGCTGAGCACAGGGAGGGTCACCACAGCTGCTCAGTCCTCCTCTGTGCCAGCTCCGTGTCCCACACCAGATCCATGTCGCTGTGCCAGGTCCGTGTCCCAGTGCCAGGACATTGTCCCAGCGCCAGGTCTGTGTCCCAGCGCCAGGTCTGTGTCCCAGTGCCAGGTCTGTGTCCCAGCGCCAGGTCTGTGTCCCAGCGCCAGGTCTGTGTCCCAGCTCCAGGTCTGTGTCCCAGCGCCAGGTCTGTGTCCCAGCGCCAGGTCTGTGTCCCAGTGCCAGGTCTGTGTCCCACACCAGATCCATGTTCCTGTGCCAGGTCCGTGTCCCAGTGCCAGGACATTGTCCCAGTGCCAGGTCCGTGTCCCAGCGCCAGATCCGTGTCCCAGCGCCAGATCCGTGTCCCACACCAGATCCGTGTCCCACACCAGATCCATGTCCCAGTGCCAGGTCCGTGTCCCACACCAGATCCATGTTCCAGCACCGGGTCTGTGTCCCGGTGCCATGTCTGTGTCCCACACCAGATCCATGTCGCTGTGCCAGGTCCGTGTCCCAGCGCCAGGTCTGTGTCCCACACCAGATCCATGTCCCAGCGCCAGATCCGTGTCCCACACCAGATCCGTTTCCCACACCAGATCCATGTCCCAGTGCCAGGTCCGTGTCCCACACCAGATCCATGTTCCAGCGCCAGGTCTGTGTCCCGGTGCCATGTCTGTGTCCCACACCAGATCCATGTCGCTGTGCCAGGTCCGTGTCCCAGCGCCAGGTCTGTGTCCCACACCAGATCCATGTCCCAGCGCCAGGTCCGTGTCCCACACCAGATCCATGTCCCAGTGCCAGGTCTGTGTCCCTGTGCCAGGTCCACGTCTCACACCAGGTCCATGTCCCACACCAGATCCATGTCCCGGCGCCAGGTCCGTGTCCCGGCGCCAGGTCCGTGTTCCAGCGCCAGGTCCGTGTCCCACACCAGGTCCGTGTCCCAGCGCCAGGTCTGTGTCCCACACCAGGTCCGTGTCCCTGTGCCAGATCTGTGTCCCCCGCTGTGTCCCCATCTCAGTCTCAGTCCATGCTGCCCTGCCCAACGTGCTGAGCACCACCAGCTGCTGGAGGTTCCCAGCAGAGCCCTGGTGCTGGGAGAGCTGGGACGCCAAGGGGGCAGAGCACCCGTTAGATGGGCTGCAGGACTGTCCCACCCCGGGGCTTCATGGTGTCCCCTCTGGGAGCGTGGGGCTGTCACCCACAGGGCTTCATGGTGTCCCCTCCGGGAGCGTGGGGCTGTCACCCACAGGGCTTCATGGTGTCCCCTCCAGGAGCGTGAGGCTGTCACCCATGGGGCTTCGTGGTGTCCCCTCCGGGAGCGTGGGGCTGTCACCCATGGGGCTTCATGGTGTCCCCTTGGGGAGCGTGGGGCTGTCACCCATGGGGCTTCATGGTGTCCCCTCCGGGAGCGTGGGGCTGTCACCCGAGGGGCTTCATGGTGTCCCCTCTGGGAGCGTGGGGCTGTCACCATGGGGCGCTGGACCCCTGACCGTGTCTGGAGACTGGGAGAGCTGGGGCTGTTCAGCTGCAGGAGGGAAGCGGAGAGGGACTTTATTGGTGTCACCACGTGTGCCCTCGTCCTGCAGCTGGTGAGCGGTACCTGCACTCGCTTTAAAGCACTTTATATTTATGGGGATGTTGGGTTAACCCCAAGGGGACTTGGGCTTTTTTACAGGCTATTATTAGTGTTAGGAGGAAAGCCTGGAGGATCCCCTGGAGCCAAAGCGGGACCGAGCGAGGAGGGCTCTGGCATCTCCTGACGTTCCGTTTGTCACATCCCAATGGTGAAGAAAGGTGTTTCTTTCCTCTGGGTAGAATGAGTGAGGTGGTGACATTGGGCACAGCGAGCGGTGTCCCCGGCTGCTCCGCGCCGCGGTGGCCCCGGCTGCATCTGGCGCAGCTGCCGCTCGCGCTGGCTCCTCCCGCCGGAGGGGATGAGTGGAACCAGGTGCTGTGGATGGCAGGGCTGCCGTCTAATCAGCCTTTTATTGACACCACATGGCAGAACAGAATTAAGAGAACCCGCTGCGTTGGAGGGGCGGCTTGGCAGAGCCCGATGGTGGTTGTCCCGTGGCTGTTTGGTGCTCCCCGAGCTCGTGGCTCTTGCCCTGTCCCCTCAGGGTGTTTGTGGCCGTGGTTGGGATGTGGCTTCGTGCAACCTCCCGATGGGATCCGACACTTGCGCCACCGTTGTGGCTTTGGGCTCCTGCAGCCGGATCCGTCTGCTCTCATCACGCTCGTCCCCCGGGGTGTCTCCTGGATGGGCGAAATGGGCAGATGCTGGCCAGAGCCTGTGCCGTAACACGGGGAGCGCTGGAGGGAACTCGGAGCAGCTGGTTGTTGCCCCCAGGGAAGGAGACGCAGGAGCCAGAACCGCCTGCTCTTCCTCCAGAAGCGTCTGGGCTCCAAACAGCGTTGGGGACACAAACAAGAGGTGCTGAGCTCTGTCCACGGCCGCTGCTCCGTCCGTGGGACGGGGCTGGGCTGGATGAACCCGTGTCCCTCGCCACGCTGGGGTCGGGGTCCTCTGGCAGCTGTCGAGCACGAGAGCGAACGTGCGGGATGCGACATTTGTTGAGCGCGAGAGCGAACGTGCGGGATGCGACATCTGTCGAGCACGAGAGCAAACGTGCGGGATGCGGCATCTGATGAGCACGAGAGCGAACGTGCGGGATGTGGCATCTGTCGAGCACGAGAGTGAACGTGCGGGATGTGGCATCTGTCGAGCACGAGAGTGAACGTGCGGGATGCGACATCTGTCGAGCACGAGAGCGAACGTGCGGGATGTGGCATCTGTCGAGCACGAGAGTGAACGTGCGGGATGCGGCATCTGACGAGCACGAGAGCGAACGTGCGGGATGCGACATCTGTCGAGCACGAGAGCGAACGTGCGGGATGTGGCATCTGTCAAGCACGAGAGCGAACGTGCGGGATGCGACATCTGTCGAGCATGAGAGTGAACGTGCGGGATGCGACATCTGTCGAGCATGAGAGCGAACGTGCGGGATGCGGCATCTGTCGAGCACGAGAGCGAACGTGCGGGATGTGGCATCTGTCGAGCACGAGAGCGAACGTGCGGGATGCGGCATCTGTCGAGCATGAGAGCGAACGTGCGGGATGCGGCATCTGTCGAGCACGAGAGTGAACGTGCGGGATGCGGCATCTGTCAAGCACGAGAGCGAACGTGCGGGATGCGACATCTGTCGAGCATGAGAGTGAACGTGCGGGATGCGACATCTGTCGAGCATGAGAGTGAACGTGCGGGATGCGACATCTGTCGAGCACGAGAGCGAACGTGCGGGATGCGGCATCTGACGAGCACGAGAGCGAACATGCGGGATGCGGCATCTGTCGAGCATGAGAGCGAACGTGCGGGATGTGACAGTCCCCGGATCCTTGTGGGAAAAGCCAATGTGCCAGATGGGAGATCGGTGGGAACCAGAGGATCAGTAGGAACCAGAGGATCAATAGGAACCAGAGGATCGGTGGGAACCAGAGGATCAATAGGAACCAGAAGACGGGTGGGAGCCAGAGGATTGGCGGGAACCAGAGGATCGGTGGGAGCCAGAGGATCAATAGGAGCCAGAGGATCAGTGGGAGCCAGAGGATCAATAGGAACCAGAGGATCGATGGGAGCCAGAGGATCAATAGGAGCCAGAGGATCAATAGGAGCCAGAGGATCAGTGGGAGCCAGAGGATCAATAGGAACCAGAGGATCGATGGGAGCCAGAGGATCAATAGGAGCCAGAGGATCAATAGGAGCCAGAGGATCAATAGGAGCCAGAGGATCAGTGGGAGCCAGAGGATCAATAGGAGCCAGAGGATCAGTGGGAGCCAGAGGATCAATAGCAGTCAGAGGATCGGTGGGAGCCAGAGGATCGGTGGGAGCCAGAGGATCAATAGGAGTCAGAGGATCGGTATGAACCAGAGGATCGGTGGGAGCCAGAGGGTCGATAGGAGCCAGAGGATCAATAAGAGCCAGAGGATCGGTAGGAGCCAGAGGATCGGCGGGAGCCGGCAGCTCTTTGACATCCGCTTCCCTGAGGTGGGATGGGGGAGCCCCCGGCCCGTCTCCTGCAGCCCCAGGAGCAGCCCCGCTGATGGAGGCGCTGACTTAGTCCCGGCTTTGCTGGGCGAAGCTGGGCAGGATGGTACCATGGGGGCTTTCTTGCTGGTCCGAGCCCCCGGATCGCATTGCCAGGGCTGGTGTGAACGCGGGTGCGCTGGCCACGCTCTGCTCCCTGGGACCGCCGTCCGTGGGTCACACGTGGTGTCTGTGTCCTCGGCACAGGAAAAAGGCTCCTCTGTCAGCGCTCCGCAGCCGTGCCCATCACACGAGCACCGTGCTGGCTGGCTCCGTGCTGCTCCTCACATCCCCGCTCAGTCTGTTGGTGTTGGTCTGGAACAGCCGTGTCCCGGCTCTGCATTGCGGTTGAGTCCCGGTGACACCGCCTGCTTTTGGGAGCAGGGACGGGGCTGTGTCACCCCAGATCCTGCCAGAAACCCCTGGGGATGAGTGGAGGGGCCGGGAATGACACCCGGTTCCGCTCCCAGTCCCGGTTCCGCTCCCAGTCCCGGTTCCGCTCCCAGTCCCAGTTTTGCTCCCAGCCCCGGTTCTGCCCTGAGTGCCGGTTCCGCTCCCAGTTCAAATTGTGCTCCCAGTCCCACTTCTGCTCCCAGTCCCAGTTCCACTCCCAGCTCCATTTCTGCTCCCAGTCCTGATTCTGCTCTCAGTCCCAGTTCTGATCCCAGTCCTAGTTCTGTTCTCAGCCCTGGTTCTGCTCCCAGTTCAAATTCTGTTCTCAGACCCAGTTCTGCTCCCAGTTCTAATTCTGTTCCCAGTCTCGGTTCTGCTCCCAGTCCCATTTCTGCTCCTAGCACCAGTTCCATTCCCAGCCCCATTTCTGCTCTCAGCTCCAATTCTGCTCCCAGCCCCAGTTTTGCTCCCAGCCCCAGTTCTCCCAGCCCTCGTTCTCCCAACCCCGGTTCCTCTCCCATCCCTGGTTCTCCCAGCCCTGTTTCTCCCAGCCTGGTTCCTCTCCCATCCCCGGTTCTCCCAGCCCTGGTTCTCCCTGCCCGGTTCCTCTCCCAGCTCCAGTTCTCCCAGCTCCAGTTCTCCCAGCTCCAGTTCTCCCTGCCCAGTTCCTCTCCCAGCCCCGGTTCTCCCAGCCCCGGTTCTCCCAGCCCCGGTTCTCCCAGCCTGGTTCCGTCCCAGCCCCGGTTCCTCTCCCAGCCCCAGTTCTCCCAGCCCCAGTTCTCCCAGCCCCGGTTCTCCCCGCCTGGTTCCGTCCCAGCGCTGGTTCTCCCAGCCCCGGTTCCTGTCCCAGCCCCAGTTCTCCCAGCCCCAGTTCTCCCAGCGCCGGTTCTCCCCGCCCGGTTCCGTCCCAGCGCCGGTTCTCCCAGCCCCGGTTCCTGTCCCAGCCCCAGTTCTCCCAGCCCCGGTTCTCCCCGCCCGGTTCCGTCCCAGCGCCGGTTCTCCCTGCCCGGTTCCGTCCCGCCGTGCAGGCTGCGGGCCGGTGGCCGTGGCCATGAAGTCATCGCTGATTGATGGAGGCGAACAGTCTTTGTCCAACACGGAGAACAAACCGCGGGGATGTGAAATTCCAGCCTCGTCCCAGGAGCAGGTTACAATATCAAAGTAATTTCCTGTACGCGTTTCGAATGCGAAGGCTTCATGATATTTAAATGCCAAAGAGAGATGGTAAAGGTGAATATGATAGCTTGGCAGGAAGGGCCGGCTGGAAGACAACGGGATTTTGTTGGAAAGGAAGGAAGTGTCTATAGGACACTGTGGAAAAAGCAAACCTGGGGAAGGAGCGGCGTCAACCATCTGGTGGGAGCAGCCGCGCTCCGGGATCCTGTGTTGGAGCAGGAGAGCCTGGAGCTGCAGCCGGGAGCCCGGACCTCGGCGGGTTCTGGAGGAACGTGGGCGCTTTGCCGGGTCGGTGCGTCCCGAGGAGCCGCCGCGAGCGCCGGGCTGGCGCTGGGACGTTGCCATCAGACCTTGGCCACAGCCAGGGAGCCGGTGGGACGTTCCTCAGCCTTTTTGTTGCTGTTTTCTTACACTGCAAGAAGATTAATCCCCCCGTGGCCTGTTGGACTCAGCGACGGGTTCACCTGTGCGCCAGCGTTGGGTTTCAAAGCTTGGGGAGGTTCTTGAGCTCTGCAGAGGCGTTCGTGCTCCTCAGGATGCTGCAGGAGCACGGTCCCCACGTCCCCAAGTGGCGCGTGTCCGGCTCTCCCGCCCCAAACCTGTGTGGGTGCTGAACCTCCCCCCTAAACCCACCGTGGCCGTGAAAGGAACCCGGGTTGCGTTCCAGGCGGATGGAAGGGGGAGTATCCAAGGGGGATACTCGAGGTCAGAGACCCGCTCTGTGGAAGGGGCGCTCGGAGCGGAGACGCCCGTACGTCCCTGTGCAACCTGGGCTGCAGCTCATGGCGCCTGAAAATGGGCTGAAAACTCCAAAAGCCGGCGTGGCCGGGCTCCGAGCAGTAAAACCAGGGATGCTCCATGGACCAGCAGCTCGGTGTGGGCAGATGGCGCAAGGATCCTTCTGCCAAGGGCTTGCTTTAATTAGCAATTAGCTCCTTGCCGTGGTCCTGGTGTGGGGATGCTGAACGGCTGCGGGGCTCTGCGCCGGAGCTGAGTGTGCTCAGCAAACCCTCCTCATCCTCCTTTCTTTGGGGTGGTGGTTATTGTCCATCGGTATGTGAAGGTGGGACACGGGGGAGGTGACGGGGTGGCCTTGGGCAGGGTGAGCTGGGACCTGGCTCGGGGGTGACGGCCCCTCCGTGTCCCTTGTCACCGCGGCTCAGGTCACCCCACCAGAAGCCCAAATAGCAGGAACCGGCTCATAAACCTTCGTGCCGAGACGCTCTTACTGAATTATGTTTTCTTTGTGTGTGTGGTAACTACGTTCCTCTGGCTTATACGGCAGGCTAAGAGATTTATCCATCGCTAATATTTGTTTTGTTTTGACAGGATAATGTATGTTTCCCATATGTTGCCCTGTGCTTGCAGCAAAATAATCCCTACCTATAAAATACTAATGCAAAAAAACCCCACCAACCCTTCTTAAAGTACTTCTGGACTTCTTTACTTTTCGGTCCATTGTTTTGGATGACGTTAATGCCAAACGGCACGGTGGCGATGGAAGTGGCCGGAGTTATGGGCTCGTCTCCCGCTGGCCACAGCCCTTGTGTAATTCATCCCGTCCTCGAGCAGCGCAGCCTCCCGGACGGGCAGGGATGGGGGCGGCGCAGGCAGGGATGCAGGCAGGGATGCAGGCAGGGATGCAGGCAGGGGTGCAGGCAGGGGTGCAGGCAGGGATACGAGCAGCGCAGGCAGGGGTGCAGGCAGGGATGCAGGCAGGGGTGCAGGCAGGGGTGCAGGCAGGGATACGAGCAGCGCAGGCAGGGGTGCAGGCAGGGGTGCAGGCAGGGGTGCAGGCAGGGATACGAGCAGCACAGGCAGGGATGCAGGCAGGGATGCTGCAGAGATGCAGGCAGGGATGCAGGCACAGATGTGGGCAGGGATGCAGGCAGGGATGCTGCAGGGAGGTGGGCAGGGATGTGAGCAGTGCAGGCAGGGGTGCAGGCAGGGGTGCAGGCAGGGATGCGGGCAGGGATGCGGGCAGGGATGTGGGCAGGGGTGCAGGCAGCACAGGCAGGGATGCAGGCAGGGATGTGGCAGGGATGCGGCAGGAATGCAGGCAAGGGTGCAGGCAGCACAGGCAGGGATGCAGGCAGGGATGCTGCAGGGATGCAGGCAGGGGTGCAGGCAGCACAGGCAGGGATGCAGGCAGGGATGCTGCAGGGATGCAGGCAGGGGTGCAGGGATGCAGGCAGGGATGCAGGCAGGGATGCTGCAGGGATGCAGGCAGGGGTGCAGGCAGCACAGGCAGCTGCCCTCACCTCACCTCACCACCCCACTTCTCTCGGCAGCTGCGCGGTGGAGACGCTGAAGGTGATGCTGGCGCGGGGGGGCAGTGAGGAGGTGGCCGTGGCCGTGGGCAGCGCCGGCGCCTGGGACCTGATGGCCAGTCCCGAGAGGCACCACGACGGCATCGCCGTGCTCGCCAGGTAAGGGCTGGCACCGCGCCGGGGCTGCGGTGGCTCCTCGGGTTGGGTGCAAGAGCCCCACGGCGGCCGTGGGGAGGCGGATGGCGAGCGGGGAGGGCGCTTCTGTGTCCTGGGGGGTTGTGATGTGTCGAACCCATGGAGGGTCTCGCTGGCTTCCCAGGGGATAGGCGATGGGGCTCTGCCGTGCTGTCTGCCCTGGGGATGGGGACCCACAGCATGAACCACGTTCCTGGGAGCACCGGGGGGCTGGGTGCGGCTGGTGCCCATCAGAGAATCACAGATGGTTTGGGTTCAAATGACCTTCAGATGTCACCCAGTGCCCCCCCTGCCATGAGCAGGGACATTTCACAGCTCAGGGTGCTCAGAGCCCCGTCCAGCTCTGGAGTGTCTCAGGGATGGTTCAGCCACCACCTCTCTGGGAACCTGGGCCAGGCTCTCACCACCCTCAGGGCAACAATTCCTTCCTCATGTCCAGCCTGAATCTCCCTCCTTTAGTTTAAAACCATCACCCCTTGTCCTGTCACAACAGACCCTGCTCTAAACTCTGTCCCCGTCCTTCTCATTGTCCCCTTTTAAGTCCAGAAAGGCCGCACTAAGGTCTCCCCGGAGCTTCTCCTCCCCAGGCTGACCCCCCAGCTCTCTCAGCCTTTCTCCCCAGAGCTGTTCAGCCCTCGGCCCATTCCCGTGTCCCTCCTCTGTCCCGCTCCAACAGCTCCATGTCTGGCTGGTGCTGGACCCCAGGCTGGTTGTCCGTCCCGTTGTGCCCCTCGCCAGGGCTGTCCGGCAGCTCTTCAGCCACATCAGCCAAACGTTTCCTGCCATCAGCTGCGTGGCTGCGCTCCTGCGGGGCTCAGGCTCCCTGTTCACCTTCTGAGCTCTGTCCCTGCCTCCTGTCCTGAGAGCCTCGTGTCCGTCTGTCCAGCCCTCCAGGGCTGGTGACTCCAGCACTGCCCTGGGCAGCCTGTTCAATGCCCCACAGCCCTTTGGGGAAGAAATTGTTCCCAGATCCAACCTCAACCTCCCCTGGGCAACTTGAGGCCGTTTCCTCTGCTCCTGGCGCTTGTTCCTGGGGAGCAGAGCCCGACCCCCCCGGCTCCAAGCTCCTTTCAGGCAGTTCAGAGATCAGAAGGTCTCCCCTCAGCTCCTGTTCTCCAGCTGAACCCCCAGGTCCCTCAGTCTCCATCACACTTGTGCTCCAGCCCCTCACCAGCTCCGCTCCCTTCTCTCCACTCGCTCCAGCACCTCAAGGGTTTCTTGGCGTGAGGGGCCCAGAGCTGCCCCCAGGGTTCAGGTTTGCCACCCCAGGTCCCAGCACAGGGACGGTCACTGCGCTGGTCCCCTGGCCACCCCAGTGCTGGGACCAGCCAGGACCCTGTGGCCTCTTGGCCACCTGGGCACACGCTGGCTCATGTTCAGCCGCTGCCACCAACACCCCCAGCTCCTTTTCTTCTCCAGCCGCTGTTCCCCAGCTGCAGCGTCCATGGGGTTGGTGTGACCCCAGTGCAGGGCCCGGCACGTGGCCTTGGTGACCTCAGCCCATTGGCCTCAGCCCATGGATCCATCCCACCCTCAGCACATCAACACTGCACCCAGCCTGGTGCCACCCGCAAACTGAGGGTGCACTCGATCCCCTCATCCAGACCATTGATAAAGAGATTAAACAGAACTGGCCCCGGTGCTGAGCCCTGGGGAGCAAAACCTGTGACCGGCCAACAACGGGGTTTGGCTCCATTCACCACAACTCCCTGGGCCCGGCGCTGCAGCCGGTTCTTCACCCGGCGAGAGCACCAAAAGGTCTTGGATGGAAAGATTCTTTCCCTTTGCTGCTGCAATGTCGCTGTGGTTCCTCAAGCCCCGCGGCAGCGCCCGACCCCCCCGGTCCTTCCCGCGGCGCCTGCGCCTCGTCCCGCCAACGGCGGCGATTTGGCGAGGCCGCGGCACGGCCACAGCCCGGCGGAGCCGGTTCAGCCGGGGACTCCGCTGTCCCTCCACCCAGCGCCGTTAATAGCTCTTGGACGCTGCGGAGGAGACGAGCGGTTTGGGATTTTCCAGTTATTTGCAAAAAAAAGAAAGAAAAAAGCTTTATTGAGCCTCCCAAACGCTTGAAGAGCGTCTGTCTCATCCCAAACAAACCCTGCCCCTGCTTGCCAGGGTTCACCGGAGCCGGCTCGTGCCAGCGTTGCCGTGCCCTGCGCCGGGTCCCCATGGCGGCGGGAGGGGACGATGGCTTTTCCACCCTGGGTGTCACTGTTCCGCACGCCGGGCGGCTCCGGCGGCTCCGGGCTCTCTATGTGCGTCCAGGAGCCGCCCGCGCCGCCCGTCCCGTGTCACCTCCTCGGTGACACCTGCCGCTTCCCTCGGCAGCGCCATGGCCCGCCACGCCGGCCCCCGCCTGCCCCTCATCGTCAAGAACCTCGTCCCCACGCTGAGCAGCGTCTTCGACAGCCAGAGGGTCACGGCCACCGCCTTCCTCGCCGAGGTGAGCGCGCGCGGCTCCGGCGCTCCCGTTAACGAGGGTTAAACCACAGCAGGTTCGCGCGCCCTCCTCCCTCCCCGACCCTCTGCTGGAGGGGGTGGCGGGGAAGCGCCCGCAGGAATCCAGCGCCGGAGCCATCGCCGCCGCGAGCCAGCACGCCGGAGCTCCTCCGGCCTGACGTACCAGGCGCAGGAATGAGGTGACTCAAGTCCTTTCCCCTCGCCGGCCAGCAGACTGTAACGCTAGATCTCGCCGTACATACCACCTTAAAAACCTCGGCCCGCTCCAGGAGGTTTTGTTACATAAAGGAGCACCTTATGCCAACAATGCAGAACCATATCCCCCCCTTATAAAACCACCTTTTAAATTCTCAGCTGCTTAAGCAGCCTGGGATTAAGGCACTGTTTTTATTTTGTGTTTGGCTGGGGGAGCTGCCGGCCCCGGCTCTTGGAGCCCGGCCCAGAATCTGCTTTAGTTTTTGGAGTGTGGTTGGGTTTAAAATAGCAGCTTTGCCTCACCGTGGAGCTGGAGGGGAAGGAAGCAAATGCCTGTGTCTCCCTCTCTCCAAACTGATGAGGTGAGAGCCCAGGCCCTTTTCTGCCGGCCGTGCCAGTGACGGAGATGACAGAGGGGAAGCGAGGAGGGGAACGGCCGCCGGGAGCCTTCGGCCTCGCGGGGTCCTGGGGATGGCGGCAGAGCTACCCCAGGACGGCCCCCACGGCCGCGTCCCCTGGGACAGGGGCTCCATGCCACCTCCGGCACGCAGGGACAGCTCTGCGGTGCCACCGGTGTCCCCACCGCCCACCCCGAGCTCCACGTTCACCCCCCGGCGCCTGCTTGTGGGTCGCACTCTGGGGTCCCAGGGCTCGCGTCACGGTGGTGGCAGGTGACAGCGGGTGGCCGTGGGGAGCCGGAGCAGCCCCGCTGCCCCCGCCCCCGCAGGGCTGTCCCCAGGGGGACCCAACTCCGGGGCGACCGCACCAGCACCCAAATGTGCCCTTCAGCGCTGGGCTCCTGCTCACCCCACCGGCGGTTAAAGCTCCGCTCTGTAAAGCCCAGCCTGACCCGTCCGGGCTGAGCTGGGGCCAGCAGCGCTCCTTGGAGCCTGTCCTCACTGTCCCCATGTCCCCACTGTCCCCACTGTCCCCATGTCCCCACTGTCCCCACTGTCTCCATGTCCCCGGGGCTCGGTGCGAGGGTCAGCGGGAGAGCAGCCAAGAGCGTGAAATCCCCCTTTCCTCCCAAAGCCGTGGCTGCCGGCAGCGCGTTCGCTGGCGAGTTTTGGTGGCGATACTGAGCAAAGCACCGTAGCCGTTGTCTCCGGTGAGGCGGGAGAAACCTGCTGCTTGGCCACACATCAGACAAAACGGGTTTGCTGGGAGCCCTTATGTCCTAAACCCCCCAGAAGCAATTCCACGTCAGCTGAGGAGCCGGCGCGTTGATCTGGAAGCGCAGTTTTCAGTCCGGCGAGTTCCGATCCAAGTTATTCTTGTCGAGCGTATGAGTATTTTAAGGACTGCAGGAATTTAAAGCTGTGTCACCGTTGACTATATTATAGCGTAAGGAAAGTTTTCTTGCAAGTTGGGACGCACGACACAAGTCGCAGGACAAATGTCGCGTGTCTGAACTCTCAGCTCCAGCTGCTGCCGTGTCCTCGTTCGCGGCTTTTTACGTTCTCTTTGGAGATTCCTCCACTTGCTTGATCATAAACCTTTTGAGGAGCCCGGTGACACTGGCCAGCGCAGGGGACGCGCTTTGGCGTCCGTCCCTGCAAAAGCCCCATGTCCCCCACCCCGTCGTCCCTGGCAGGTGATCTCGGGGGCGAGGATTTAGCGTTTGTGTTGGTTTTAGGGGTGTATAGCAGCTGTCAGTGGTCACCCCAGCTCCCCACACCATCCCAACTTGTGGGTTAGGAATTATCACAGCTTCCCCAAATCCATCCTTTCCCTCGCGGTTCGTGGTTCCCCTCCCGTGGGTGCTGAGGCTCTTGTTCTGCTTTAGCTCCTGGGCAGTAACGTGGTGAACGACCTGATGCTGCTGGAGACGGTGATGGACAACATGATGGGCAGACAGAAGGACGCCTGCACGCTGGTGCGGATGCTGGCGCTGCGGGGGCTCGGCAACATCGCCGCCGGCTCGCCGGAGAAGGTGAGAGCGAGCTCGGCGTCCCGGCCGGAGCTGGGGGCACAAGGGGGCCCGTGGCCATCGGGAGATGCCACTTCACAGTGTCACAGTATCACAGTATGTTTGGGATTGGAAGGGACCTCAAAAGCTCATCCAGTGCAATCCCCCCTGGAGCAGGAACACCCAGCTGAGGTTCCACAGGAAGGTGTCCAGGGGTTGGAATGTCTGCACAGAAGGAGACTCCACAACCCCCTGGGCAGCCTGGGCCAGGCTCTGCCACCCTCACCGAGAGGAAGTTTCTTCTCAAGTTTAAGTGGAACCTCTTGTGTTCCAGCTTGATCCCATTACCCCTTGTCCTATCACTGTTTGCCACCCAGAAGAGCCTGGCTCCATCCTCGTGGCACTCACCCTTTATATATTTATAAACATTAATAAGGTCACCCCTCAGTGTCCTCTTGTCCAGCTCCAGAGCCCCAGCTCCCTCAGCCTTTCCTCACACGGGAGATGCTCCACTCCCTCCAGCATCTTGGTGGCTGCGCTGGACTCTCTCCAGCAGTTCCCTGTCCTGCTGGAACTGAGGGGCCACAACTGGACACAAGATTCCAGGTGTGGTCTCCCCAGGGCAGAGCAGAGGGGCAGGAGAACCTCTCTGACCTACTGACCACCCCCTTCTAACCCCCCCAGGTCCCATTGGCTTCCTGGCCACAAGGGCCAGTGCTGGCTCATGGTCACCCTGCTGGCCCCAGGACCCCCAGCTCCCTTTCCCCTACACTGCTCTCTAATATGTAATTTCCCAACCTATACTGGTGTATTTCCCCACCTACCTCGGTGCCCCCTGGCTGGTGCAGTACCAGGCGCCGTGTCCCTGCCCGCGACCGCTGTTCTCTCCCCGTCTCCCGCAGGTGAGGAAGCACGGGGCCAAGCTACTGGCGTCCATGGTGAACGGCCTGGACGACAAGGACGACCCGCACAACCTGGTGGCGCTGGAGGCCATGTCCAGCCTGTCCAAGCTGCTGGGCCACGTGGAGGAGCGGGACGTGCAGTCCATGCTGCTGCACATCGCCATCCGCATCCGGCCCTTCTTCGACAGCGTAAGGCTGGCGCGGCGCTGAGCTCCCGCCCTTCCCAGCGTCTCTGGAACGGCTCCTCCGCTGAGCCGGAGCCACAGCATGTGTGTGGGAGGCTGCTTGGTGCTACGGGCACGGGCCTGGGTGCTACAGGCATGTTCTGGGTGCTACGGGCATGTCCTGGGTGCTATAGGGCATGTCCTGGGGGCTACAGGCATGTTCTGGGTGCTATCGGACATGTTCTGGGTGCTACGGGCATGTCCTGGGTGCTGTAGGTCCTGTCCTGGGTGCTACAGGATATGTCCTGGGTGCTATGAGACATGTTCTGGGGTGCTATAGGATATGTCCTGGGTGCTATAGGATATGTCCTGGGTGCTACGGGCATGTCCTGGGTGCTATAGGATATGTTCTGGGTGCTATGTGCATGTCCTGGGTGCTATGGGCATGTCCCCAGGTGCTATGGGCATGTCCTGGGTGCTATGGGCATGTCCCCAGGTGCTATGGGCATGTCCTGGGTGCTATAGGATATGTCCTGGGTGCTATAGGACATGTCCTGGGTGCTATGGGCATGTCCCCAGGTGCTATGGACATGTCCTGGGTGCTATGGGCATGTCCTGGGTGCTGCAGGACATGTTCTGGGTGCTATAGGATGTGTCCCCAGGTGCTACATGACATGTCCCGGGTGCTATGGGGCATGTTCCCGGGTGCTGCAGGACATGTCCCGGGTGCTATGGGGCACATCCCTGGGTGTCAGCGGCGCTGTGGGCTGGGGACGGAGCTGGGAGCTCGGCACAGGACACGGTGCGGGGGAAGCTGAGGTGCCTGTTGCTTTATCTGTTGGGACCTCGATCCCCAGGCAGCTCTGGGTGCGGGGCTGAGCCAGCGTGGGTGCTATGGGCACAGAGAGGCCGGCGAGAGGGGACAAACCCTCGGTGGGTGTCTGTCCCAGGGGTTTCACTGCCCTTTGCAGTCTGTCCGTCCCCAAACCCCTCCAGCGTCACCGCGGGGGAGCTGGATGCTTCTCCTGCTCAGCCTGAGCCTCGTGCTCCATCCTGGGCACCCCCCCCTTGCCCAGGACCCCCGCTGGGCTCCGGGGTGTCACCTCTGCTGCTCTGCCCCTTCCAACGGCCGGGGGTGCAGCATGGAGACCCCCAGCACCTCCTGGTGCTCCGGCCGCCCCGGGGGCTCCAGAGCAGCAGCAGCAAACGGGGGTGCTGGCGGCTGGAATTTGGGGTGAAGAGGCTGGGAGGGAGCTGTGCTTTTGTGGAGTGGCTTTAGACCCCCACCACAGCCCGTCCTGCGTTTTTCCTGCTGCTCCGGTGTCCCCAGCCCGAGGAGCAGGACGGAGGGTGCTGGAGCAGCCGCGTCCCCAGCGCCCGCGTGTCCCCGCAGGAGCAGCACGAGCTCCGCCACTCGTCCATCGTGCTCTTCGGCAACCTGAGCAGGTTCAGCGAAGGCGACTGCGAGGTTTTCTTCGAGCAGATCCTCAACGGGCTGGTGACGCTGCTGCTGCACCTGCAGGACCCCCAGCCGGAGGTGGTCAAGGTGGGTGTCCCGCCGCGGGGGGACGCTGGGCCCCGGCGCCGTGCCGCGCTCCGGGGCGCACGCCGCACACCCCTCTCTGTGCCGCAGGCCTGCAAGTTCGCTCTGCGCATGTGCGGCCCCAGCATGGGCTGCGAGGGGCTCTGCGACATGTTCCTGAACCACCTGCGCGAGGACAGGAGCCTGCACTACGGAGAGTTCATGAACAACGTCTGCAAGCACCTGGTGAGTGGCCGCGGAGCCCGCGGCGCGGGGCCGGCGCTGCCCGGGCTCAGTGCCCCCCGGGGCTCGGTGCCGCCTGGGGCTCAGTGCTGCCCGGGCTCAGTGCCCCCCGGGGCTCAGTGCCCCCCGGGGCTCGGTGCTGCCCGGGGCTCGGTGCCGCCTGGGGCTCGGTGCCACCCGGGGCTCAGTGCCCCCCGGGGCTCGGTGCTGCCCGGGGCTCAGTGCTGCCCGGGGCTCAGTGCTGCCCGGGCTCGGTGCCACCCGGGACTCAGTGCCGCCCGGGGCTCGGTGCTGCCCGGGGCTCGGCGCTGCCCGGGCTCAGTGCCACCTGGGGCTCGGTGCCACCTGGGGCTCAGTGCCGCCTGGGGCTCAGTGCTGCCCGGGCTCAGTGCCCCCCGGGGCTCAGTGCCCCCCAGGGCTCAGTGCCGCCTGGGGCTCAGTGCCACCCGGGGCTCGGTGCCGCCTGGGGCTCAGTGCCACCCGGGGCTCAGTGCCGCCCGGGGCTCGGTGCCGCCTGGGGCTCAGTGCCGCCCGGGGCTCGGTGCCACCTGGTGGGGTGCATGTGGGGGCTCCTGGTCCCTAAGGTGCTCCCAGGGCAGCTCTCCCCAGCACGGTGGGTTCCTCAGCCCCCCAGGACCTCTAGGCGTTCAGGGGCCGGTGGCAGCGCTGGGGACAGTCCGTGGCAGTGCTGGGGACAGCTGGTGGGGACAGCTGGTGGCAGTGCTGGGCACAGCCAGTGTCAGCACGGGGGACAGCTGGAGTCAGTGCAGGGGACAGCCGGTGGCAGCACTGGGGACAGCCAGTGGCAGCGCTGGGGACAGCCAGTGGCAGCGCTGCAGACAGTCCGTGGCAGTGCTGGGGACAGCTGGAGTCAGTGCAGGGGACAGCCGGTGGCAGTGCAGGGGACAGCCAGTGGCAGCGCTGCAGACAGTCCGTGGCAGTGCTGGGGACAGTCTGTGGCAGTGCTGGGGACAGCCGGAGTCAGTGCAGGGGACAGCCGGTGGCAGCGCTGGGCACAGCCGGTGGCAATGCTGGGGACAGCCAGTGGGGACAGCCGGCACTGGGGACAGCTGGTGTCAGTGCTTGGGACAGCCAGTGGGGACAGCTGGTGGCAACATTGGGGACAGCCGGTGGCAGCACTGGGGACAGCCAGTGGGGACAGCCAGTGGCAGCGTTGGGGACAGCTGGTGTCAGTGCTGGGGACAGCCGGTGGCAGCACTGGGGACAGCCGGTGGCAGTGCTGGGGACAGCTGGTGGCACTGCTGGGCACAGCCAGTGTCAGCGCTGGGGACAGCCGGAGTCAGTGCAGGGGACAGCCGGTGGCAGCACTGGGGACAACTGGTGGCAGTGCTGGGCACAGCCAGTGTCAGCGCTGGGGACAGCCGGAGTCAGTGCAGGGGACAGCCGGTGGCAGTGCAGGGGACTGCCGGTGGCAGCGCAGGGACAGCCGGTGGCAGTGCAGGGGACTGCCGGTGGCAGCGCAGGGACAGCTGGTGGCAGTGCAGGGACAGCCGGTGGCAGCGCAGGGGACAGCCGGTGGCAGTGCAGGGACAGCCGGTGGCAGCGCAGGGACAGCCGGTGGCAGCGCAGGGGACAGCCGGTGGCAGTGCAGGGACAGCCGGTGGCAGCGCAGGGACAGCCGGTGGCAGCGCAGGGGACAGCCGGTGGCAGTGCAGGGGACTGCCGGTGGCAGCACAGGGGACAGCCGGTGGCAGTGCAGGGACAGCCGGTGGCAGCGCAGGGACAGCTGGTGGGGCCAGCCGGTGGCAGCGCAGGGCCAGCCGGTGGCAGCGCAGGGACAGCCGGTGGCAGCACTGGGGACAGCCAGTGGGGACAGCCGGTGGCAGCGCAGGGACAGCCGGTGGGGACAGCCGGTGGCAGCGCAGGGCCAGCCAGTGCCGTGTCCCGCGTGACGCCCCGGCGGCCGTTTCTCTCCCAGATGCAGAGTTACCCGGAGATGCTGAACCGCCTGATCTCCACCAACCTCTTCTACTTCAAGAGCAGCTGGGCGGACATCCGCGCCGCCGCGCCCATGTTCATCGGTACGGCCGGGGGCCAGCCTGCCCTCGGGCTGCGGGGTGTCCCCTCCCCGCGGGGGCGTCTGCTGGGTTGTGTGTCCTGGGGACGTTTCAGTCCCCATGTCCTGCAGAGCCCTGGGAAGCGCCGGTTGTGCCGCGGTTTTGGTGACCGCCCGCGTGGGCGATGCCGGCGCAGAGCCCGGTTTGCAGCAGCCGTGGGTCGCACGGACGGTGCCCTCGATGGGCCTGGACCGGCCGGGTCCATCACGTCCAGGGTCCCCAGGGCAGCATGTGGGGGAGGTTACGGTGGGATGAGCAGCATTGAATCATTTTGGGTGGAAAAGCCCCTCAAGGTCACCAAGTCCAACCATAACCCACCCTGTCCCTGCTCCCTGTCCTGAGAACCTCGTGTCCGTCTGTCCAGCCCTCCAGGATGGTGACTCCAGCACTGCCCTGGGCAGCCTGTTCAATGCCCCACAGCCCTTTGGGGAAGAAATTGTTCCCACATCCAACCTCAACCTCCCCTGGGCAACTTGAGGCCGTTTCCTCTGCTCCTGGCGCTTGTTCCTGGGGAGCAGAGCCCGACCCCCCTGGCTCCAAGCTCCTTTCAGGCAGTTCAGAGATCAGAAGGGCTCCCCTCAGCTCCTGTTCTCCAGCTGAACCCCCCAGGTCCCTCAGTCTCCATCACACTTGTGCTCCAGCCCCTCACCAGCTCCGCTCCCTTCTCCCCACTCGCTCCAGCACCTCAAGGGTTTCTTGGCGTGAGGGGCCCAGAGCTGCCCCCAGGGTTCGGGTTTGCCCCCAGGTCCCAGCACAGGGTTGAGCAGCTGCCTCAGCCCCGTGTCCGCAGCTCCGAGTGTTTCTGTGGTTCCAGCCCGAGCCCTGACTCTGAAATTCCTCCTCAGGCTTCCTGGTGCTGCACGTGGACGAAGATCACAGCCCACAGGTGGACCTGGACCAGCTCATCTCGGGTGAGTCGCTGCTGCCGCTGCGGGGAGCGGGGACTCGCTCAGCCCTCTGGGATGGGGCTCAGCCCCGTGGGATGGGGCTCAGTCCCGTGGGATGGGGCTCAGTCCCACAGGATGGGGCTCAGTCCCACAGGATGGGGCTCAGTCCCACAGGATGGGGCTCAGCCCCGTGGGATGGGGCTCAGTCCCACAGGATGGGGCTCAGTCCCACAGGATGGGGCTCAGTCCCGTGGGATGGGGCTCAGTCCTGTGGGATGGGGCTCAGCCCCGTGGGATGGGGCTCAGCCCCGTGGGATGGGGCTCAGTCCCACGGGATGGGGCTCAGCCCTGTGGGATGGGGCTCAGCCCTGTGGGATGGGGCTCAGTCCCACGGGATGGGGCTCAGCCCTGTGGGATGGGGCTCAGTCCTGTGGGATGGGGCTCAGTCCCATGGGATGGGGCTCAGTCCCACGGGATGGGGCTCAGCCCTGTGGGATGGGGCTCAGTCCCACGGGATGGGGCTCAGCCCTGTGGGATGGGGCTCAGTCCCACGGGATGGGGCTCAGCCCCACGGGATGGGGCTCAGTCCCATGGGATGGGGCTCAGTCCCATGGGATGGGGCTCAGTCCCACGGGATGGGGCTCCCCAACCGCTGCTGTCCCCGAGGCTCCTGCTCGGGGCTGGGGACCCGCAGCTCAGGGCTGTCACAGGGGGACAGGGCTGCTATGGGGTCCCGCTGAGTCCTCCTGGGTCCAACTGAAGTTGCTCAAGGGTCAGTACTGGGACCAGCACTGTTCAATATATTCATCAATGACTTGGACGAGGGAATAGAGTGACTGTCAGCGAGTTTGCTGGTGAAACCAAGCTGGGAGCAGTGGTGACACTGGAAGCTGTGCTGCCATCAGAGACCTGGACAGGCTGGAGAGCTGGGCGGGGAGAAATTTAATGGAATAGAACAAGAGCAAGTGTAGAGTCTTGAATCTGGGCAGAACAACCAAGGGTTCCAGTGTAAGTTGGGAATGAGCTGTTGGAGAGCAGTGTAGGGAAAGGGAGCTGGGGGTCCTGGGGACAGCAGGGTGACCATGAGCCAGCACTGGGCCCTTGTGGCCAGGAAGCCAATGGGACCTGGGGGGGGTTAGAAGGGGGTGGTCAGTGGGTCAGAGAGGTTCTCCTGCCCCTCTGCTCTGCCCTGGGGAGACCACACCTGGAATCTTGTGTCCAGTTGTGGCCCCTCAGTTCCAGCAGGACAGGGAACTGCTGGAGAGAGTCCAGCGCAGCCACCAAGATGCTGGAGGGAGTGGAGCATCTCCCGTGTGAGGAAAGGCTGAGGGAGCTGGGGCTCTGGAGCTGGACAAGAGGACACTGAGGGGGGACTCATTCCTGGGGATCAAGATGGAAAGGGGCAGTGTCAGGAGGATGGAGCCAGGCTCTGCTGGTGACAACCAGGGACAGGACAAGGGGCAATGGGTGCAAACTGGAACACAGGAGGTTCCGCTGGAAGAGGAGAAGCAACTTGTTGGGGTGAGGGTGGCAGAGCCTGGAACAGGCTGCCCAGGGGGTTGTGGAGTCTCCTTCTCTGCAGACATTCCAACCCCTGGACACCTTCCTGTGGAACCTCAGCTGGGTGTTCCTGCTCCGGGGGGCTGCACTGGATGAGCTTTGAGGGCCCTTCACCCCCTGCCATCCTGTGGTTGTGTGACTCTGATTCTGCGGGTGCCACGGGGAACGTCCCCAACCTGCGGCTCAGCCCGCGCTGTGACCAGGACCAGGACCAGGACCTGGTTTGCCCCCCATGGCCGAGCTCACACGTCCCCCGGGCACCCACTGTGGGTGCTGAGCGGCCCCCCCACCCCGCGCGGCCCCCCCGGCGGCTCCGAGGGGCTCCGGGCTCCGCGGTGGCTCTGGCGCGAGCAGCAGGGCTTGCAGCGCTTTGTTCGCAACGTGTTAACTGTTGGGAGGCAGAGCCGAGGCTCCTTCTGAAGGGCTCGTAAAAACTCCACTTGAAGCTGGTGGCATTTTGGAGCAGAGTTAAGTAATTTTCCTGGATTTCAGGGATTTTTTCCCTGTCACTAGTGACCTCATAGTATATAGTAATGCATGGAAACTTTCGGATTGTTCCAAGGGAGCTTAAAAAACACTAAAAAAGGAAAAACTATCTTTCCGTTGGCTCCCCGAGCCCTTCCAGAAGAAAGAGGCCTGTCTGTTAGAAACAAGTGAAAGATAATCTGCCCGTGTGTGAGTAATCGCTGGAGCGAGCGGCCCCGGCTCGGGCGCCCGAGCTCCCGTCTTGAGCGGCGCGGGGGCGGGGGGGCCGCAGCCCACCCGGGGTCCCCGGCACCGGGACGGGGCAACGGGCGCGGAAATGGGGGAGCACGGGGGGGTGGAGGGTTCGGCTGCGCTGGGTAAACAAGCTACTGGAAAAATGGGATTGTATTTTTAGTGGTAGGAAAAACTACCTGGATTGTTTTCTTGCTGCCGGGAGCCGTTCCAGCCGTTAGGAAATCGCTGATAGGGGACGGTTGGCCCCGCCAGCGGCTGCACGGCCCCGCGGGCCCCCGGGGGCTCCGCTCCCCTCCCCGGCCCCCAGGGCCCCCCGGGACCCCCCAGGGCCCCCCAGCTCCAACCTGTGCCCCGGGGACCCCTCCTGGGCCCAGCAGCCCCGTCCTGCTGCCATCGTCCTGCTGCCATCGCAGCGGGCCCCTGGGCGCCGGAGCTGGGGGCTCCTGGGGGGGGCAGAGCAGCTACAGGAGCTATAGCAGCTATAGAAGCTATAGGAGCTATAGCAGCTCTAGGAGCTATAGGAGCGATAGGAGCTATAGCAGCTATAGGAGCGATAGGAGCTATAGGAGCGATAGGAGCTATAGCAGCTATAGGAGCTATAGCAGCTATAGCAGCTATGGGAACTATAGCAGCTATAGGAACTATAGGAGCAATAGCAGCTATAGCAGCTATAGGAGCGATAGGAGCAATAGCAGCTATAGAAGCTGTAGGAGCTATAGCAGCTATAGGAGCAATAGCAGCTATAGGAGTGATAGGAGCAATAGCAGCTATAGGAGCTATAGGAGCAATAGCAGCTATAGCAGCTATGGGAACTATAACAGCTATAGGAGCAACAGCAGCTATAGCAGCTATGGGAACTATAGCAGCTATAGGAACTATAGGAGCAATAGCAGCTATAGCAGCTATAGGAGCGATAGGAGCTATAGCAGCTATAGGAGCTATAGGAGCTATAGGAGCAATAGCAGCTATAGAAGCTGTAGGAGCTATAGCAGCTATAGGAGCAATAGCAGCTATAGGAGTGATAGGAGCTATAGCAGCTATAGGAGCTATAGGAGCAATAGCAGCTATAGCAGCTATGGGAACTATAGCAGCTGTAGGAGCTCTAGGAGCAATAGCAGCTATAGCAGCTATAGGAGCGCTAGGTTTTCCCCTGGGGGGCGTGACAGAGGCCCCGAGCGTCCCTGGGCCCAGTTTCCCGCCCCCGTGTGCCAGCGCGGCCAGGACGTGGCTTTGCCGTGGGCCCGGGGGGGTCCCGGCGCTGCGCCCCCCAGCCCCGCTGTGCTCTGCTCCCTGCAGCGCTGAACCTGCTCCTGAAGGATCCCGTCCCCGCCGTCCGCGTCAAGGCGGCCGAGACGCTGGGCCGCCTGGTGCGCATCCTGTGAGCCCCGGGCCCCCCGGGGCCGCCGCAGCAATACGGGGGCGGCAGCCCCGCGCCCGGACCCCCGGGCACCGCCACGTCTTCCTGCACCCGGCACCCGCCGCTGCTCCAGCGTCTTCCTCCGCTCTCGCCAGCCCGGGGGGTCTGCGCCTCTGTCACCCCCCCAGGACACGGGGGACACACGGTTGCTCTCTGCGGGTTCTGGTTGACTTTTGGGATGAGGGTCCCGGGGACCTTGGTGGAGGGGGATGCTGGAGCGGGGGGTGACAGCATCCCCGGGTCCCCCCCGGCCGCCTCCAGCGCCTCATCCCCCCCACTGCTCCCGCTGCTGAACACGGGGCCCTGTCCCCCCCGCCCCATGAATGTCACTGTCCCCTCTCCACACATGTACATAAGTGTATTTTTAAATAAAGCTCTTTGCTCCCCAGGAGCTGTGGTGGGTGAAGGAGCCGGGAGTGGGTGCCCCCATGCCCATGTCAGCCGGGTCGTGCGGGGGGTCTCTTCCCCAGGTCCCCCCCGTCCCTGCTCCGGTCACCTCTGGGCTCTTTTGTCCCCTGGGTGCTGCCCCTGTCCCAGCTCGTGCGCTGCCCTTTCCTGGGGTGCACGCGCTGTGTTGGGGGGACTGGCTCAAGTGCCTTGAGCGCCCTCCGCACCCAGGGGCCATCAGGGCTCAGAGTGAACAGGCCACGGTGGAAGAGCTGCTGGGGGGGGATGGGGGGTTCGCAGCCCCCCCCCCAGCCTGCGGGGTGACGGGGGGGACACCCCCATGGTGGTTTTTGTTCAGTGGAAGCCCAGGGGGGCCCTTTGCAGCAGTTCGGTGCCACCTCTGGCCCCGTGTCCCCCTCAGGGACAAGTTGAGGTGACGTGGGGCCCCGCAATGGGGGTGCTGTGTGCTGGGGGGGTCATGCTGGCTCCCGGCAGCCCCCGGCCACGTCCCATGGATGGGGGGTCCCCCTGGATGCCCCCCCAGCCGGTGGCCGGTGCTGAGCTCATGTGTGGGCTGTGGGGCGGCTCCTCTGCTGGGACCGTGTGTGGGGACAGCTGGGGTGACCCCCAGGGACTATGGGGGTGACACTGGGGTTAGAGGGGTGCTGGGGGGGGGGGGGTAACATTCTGGGGCTGCCTGCTGAACGTGTCCCTGCGCTGGGTGCCCCCGGGGCCAGCTGTGGGCTTTGGGGTCCCAGAGCGGGTGCCCATCCCGGGCATGGGGCTGGGACCTGCTGCGGCCCAGGAGCCAGCGCACCCCAGGGCTGGCACATGGGGGGGCTGTGGGGGTGCAGGGCTCAGGTGATGCCCCCCCAGCCTCCCCATGGTGGGGGGGGGGGCGCTGGAGCTGGGGGCAACTGGAGAGCCTGGGGAGGGCTGAGATCAACTCATCCCGACTCCTCCCAGCCCCCCGCGCCACCTCCTACCGCCCTTTCTGTCCCACCCAGCGTGTTTTGGCAGGGGGTCCCCGAGTCCCCACAGTCTCAGTCCACCATGGGCCGAGCCGGTGACGCAGAACAAGGCGGCACAGGGTCATATCCAAACAAGTTTAATGAGCGAGGCCCCCGGAGCGCGTGCGGAGCTCCCGGCAGAGCGCGGTGGCTCCGGCGCTGCCCCTTGCAGTTGGGTGGGGGTGATGCTACGTGTAGAGGCGGACGGTGCCGTCGGCGCCCGAGGAGAAGACCCAGGGCTGGGTGGGGTGGAAGAGCACGGCCAGCACGCCCAGGTCCAGCGTCGGCGCGTGGCCCTTGAGCACCTTGACGGGCACCAGCAGCGGGTTCTGCAGCAGGTCACTGCGGAGCGCAGGGTCAGCGCGGGGCTCCGCTGCCCTCCCGGGGTACCCGCGGCACCCCGCAACCACTGCCCACCCCAAAACGCTCCCCGGGAGAGGGGACCCGACCCGAGCACCTACTTGTAGACCATGCCGTGGCACACGATGACGGTGCCGTCGTCCGAGGCCGAGGCGAAGAGCGGGTAGCGCTTGTGGAAGGCCACGCTCCGCAGCGCTTTCTTGTGGTGCCTGCAGACGGCGGCGCCGTGTCAGGGCGAGGGGTGGACGCTGTCCCTGTCCCCGACCCGTGGCCACAGGGCCAGGCTGGACGGACCCCAAGCTCTGCTGTATGTACGGGAGGGGGCAACTGGGACGGACTGGGACCTCTGGGAGCAGCTCAGAGCAGCCCAGCAGCTCCCACCACAGAGGCCTTGTCCCCGGGCGCCCTGGAGAGCTGTCACCGTCCCGTCAGACACCACCACGCGGGGTAGGGACGGTGGTTCCCAGCACAGCCCCCGGGGGCTGCGGGTCCCAGGAGTGGGAACGGCGCTGGGAAGAGGCCGCGGAGGGTCTGGGGGCTGCGGGCGGGTTTGGGGAGCCGGCAGAGCCGGGCGCTCACCGCAGCAGCTGGTAGGGTCTGGTGGAGAGGTCCAGGTCGAACCAGGCCAGCTTGCTGTCGTAGCTGCCGCAGATGATGTTGTCACCTGTGAGAGGGGACTGGGGGTTACTGGGGTCACCGGCGAAGCCCGGGGTGTCCGCCCTGCACCCCAGGGACCCGGCAGCCCCTTGGGGACCCACGTACCTCCGGGGTGAATGGCCATGCTGGACACCCACTTGCAGTTGGTCATGAGCTTCTTGGTGAGCTCCTGCTTGAGGAGGTTGTAGACGCGGACGTAGCGCTGGGTGGCCACGAAGAAGTAGGGGCGGATGGGGTGGAAGAGGACGCACTGCACCAGCCCCTTGCTCTTGCGGAAGGGGTTCTGGCTCCAGCGCTTGCTGGTCTGGTGGATCAGCACTTGCATGTTGCTGTTGTCAGACACCACGCTGGCGAAGTAGTCGCCTTTGCCGTGCCACGTCACCTGCTTCACGGCCTGCGGAGAGCCGGGAGGATGGCGCGGGCTCAGAGCGCGTTGGGGGCGCAGACGGCTCCCGCGGGGCCCCCCGGCCCACCTTGCTGTGCTGGACCAGCAGCCGCACGCCTTTGCCGTGCTGCTCCGCGGTGGCCGGCACCCACTGCACCGGCTGCACTCGCTCCTCCTCCGGCGCCACGTAGGACTCGAGCAGCTGGTCGGTGGCCCCGTAGAGCAGCTTGTCCCCGAGACAGGGGTTCACCAGCAGCACCGAGTGCTCCCTGCGTGCGGGACGAGGGACGGGTCAGGAATCGTTGAATCATTTGGGTTGGAAAAGCCTCTTGATATCACCGATCCAACCATAACCCACCCCAGCACTGCCCCCTGTCCTGAGAACCTCGTGTCCGTCTGTCCAGCCCTCCAGGGCTGGTGACTCCAGCACTGCCCTGGGCAGCCTGTTCAATGCCCCACAGCCCTTTGGGGAAGAAATTGTTCCCACATCCAACCTCAGCCTCCCCTGGCGCAACTTGAGGCCGTTTCCTCTGCTCCTGGCGCTTGTTCCTGGGGAGCAGAGCCCGACCCCCCTGGCTCCAAGCTCCTTTCAGGCAGTTCAGAGATCAGAAGGTCTCCCCTCAGCTCCTGTTCTCCAGCTGAACCCCCAGGTCCCTCAGTCTCCATCACACTCGTGCTCCAAGGACCCCCCCAGGAGCCCAGCGCCACCATGGGGTGGCCCCAGCACAGGGCCAGGGCCACGGGGAGGGACACGTGGGCCACCGTGAGCAGCCAGGCCACCAAGGGGACAAGGCAGAGGATCCGGGTGAGCGCTGCCACAGCCCGGGCGCCCCAGGGAGGATGGTGGGGACGGACGGTTCCTCCACAGAAGACCAAGGGCCACCAGGCGGGGGCACAGCGAGCATGGTGGCTTCGCACCCGCGCTGTGCCCGTCCTCACTGCTCGGGCGCCGGAGTTCCTGAGCTCCTGAGGGGCTGGACAGGCGCTGGGGGAGGAAAAGCGGTGCCCGCCGCGGCTGCGGCGGCTCCGGCGGGAGGAAGGGACGCGCCGGGACACTCACACGCCCACGGCCACCAGGCAGACGGTGGGGTTGGGGTTCCAGGCGACGCTCTTCACCACGCCGCCCACGGGCAGCGTCTTCATGCAGCGCGCGGTGCAAACCTCCCAGAAGCGCACGGTGCCGTCATCCGAGCCTGCGGAGGGGATGGGTGAGCAAGGGACAAGGACACTGCGCCGCGGGGTCTCCGAGCGGGGGGAGCAGCCCTGCCCGCAGCCCCCGGGGGGAGCACCGCAGCCGCGCCCCAGCACCTGCGAGTCCGCATGGCAGCGGCTCCAGCGCCGCGAGACGTGACCGGGGGCTGCTGCTGAGAGAACAGCCCCCCCGCGCTCCCCCGGCACCGCGGCTCTGCCCGGGGTCCCCTCCCGCGTGCGCGGCTCCCGGCGCAGCTGCCGTGCTGGCGGCGCGCCCGGCTCGGCGCGGCGCGGCGTGGCGCGGCGGCTCCGCAGCAGGAGCAGGTTGCCGGCAGCGCCCGCGCGCGTGTCCCCGCAGGTCGGGTTATTTTTAACGCCTGATCTCAGCCACTTTCCCAGCCCGCGGCCAGGAATTCCACGTTGAGCAACCGCCCGGCACGGCGGCCACCGGGAGCTGGCAGCCTGGAAACTCCGGCGCTATAAAAAGCACATGTGCCGCTGCGGGCTGCTCAACTGCCATCTGCTCTCCATCTCCAGGCTCCGCCGCCGCGCGGCCGCCGCGCTCGCGCCTCCGGCCTCACTTTCTCCACTGCCCAGCTCCTGGGTGGGGTCCCCGGAGCCGCTGGAGAAACCCGCGGAGGCTCCTGGAGGCTCCTGGAGGCCACGCGACTTTCCGCGGGCTGGGGGACACGGCCGGGCAGCCGCAGCACAGCCGGGGTGCTCCCGGCTCCCCCGCGGCCCGGCAGCGGTTCGGGGCTGCCAGGGAGCTCACGGGAGCCCCGGCTCGCCCATGGGCACAGGGAACAGCGCGGCTGCTCCCAGCCCTGCACCGGTGACACTGGGACCAGTCCCGTGCTGGCGTGACACTGGGACCAACTCTAGTGCTGGGGTGACACTGGGACCAGCTCAGGCGCTGGGGGTGACAGTGGGAGCAGCTCCAGTGCTGGGGTCACACTGGGACCAGTCTTGCACTGGGGGTGACACTGGGACCAGCTCTGGTGCTGGGGGTGACACTGGGACCAGTCCCGTGCTGGGGTGACACTGGGACCAGCTCGGGCACTGGGGGTGACACTGGGACCAGCTCCGGCGCTGGGTGTGACACTGGACCAGTCCCAGGCTGGGGGTGACACTGGGACCAGTCCCAGGCTGGGGGTGACACTGGACCAGTCCTGCACTGGGGGTGACACTGGGACCAGTCCCGCACTGGGGGTGACACTGGGACCAGCTCCGGCGCTGGGGGTGACACTGGGACCAGTCCCAGGCTGGGGGTGACACTGGACCAGTCCTGCACTGGGGGTGACACTGGGACCAGCTCCGGCGCTGGGGGTGACACTGGACCAGTCCTGCACTGGGGGTGACACTGGGACCAGTCCCACGCTGGGGGTGATGCTGGACCAGTCCCACGCTGGGGGTGATGCTGGGACCAGCTCGGGCACTGGGGGCGACACTGGGAGCAGCTCCAGCACTGGGGGTGACACTGGGAGCAGCTCCAGCGCCGGCGCACCCGGCATGGCCGCGGTGCCGCGGTTTGGGGCGGGAAGGCTCACCTGAGACCAGCCACTGCCCGCTGGGAGAGACGCTGAGGCACCGCACCAGGCTGCTGTGGCCGCGGTAGATCTGGGAGGGACACGGAGGGCGGGTGAGGGCCCCACGCAGCCCCACGGCTCCTCTGTGGGATGTCCCCACACTGCCACCCACCCCCTGCGGGACCAAACCCGGGACTCTGCTCTTTTCCCGGGGCCGGTCCCCCCCTCTGCCCCTCGGTGACGGTGCTGAGCCCTGTCCTGCCCCACGCACCGCAGGCCCCGCTCTGCCCAGAGCAGCCGTCACAGGTGCGGGGACACACCAGGACAGCTTGGGGACATCCCACAGCCACGGGTGTGCACATAACCCCCCCGGCTCCGCGCCGCCACTCACCAGTGCCTGGGTGGTGGGGAAGGGCTGCAGGTCCCGCGGCTTCGGCAGCTTGGGGATCAGGTCCTCGGGGTCCACGTTCACCTGCGGGAGGCGGGTGCTGAGCCACAACTGGGCTGGGATGGGGGACGCGTTTCGCAGGCTCGGGGACAGCAGGCTCGGGGCAAGAGGCCCGTGGCAGCAGCAGCTTGTGCCCCAGAGCATCGCGGTCCCCAGCCAGGAGTGCCCAGAGGCCGGTGTGAGCCGTGGCCGGGGCGGGAGGAGCCCTCACCCGCATCTTGCGCTGGCGCGGGCAGAGGTAGAGGTCCAGGCAGCGCTCGAAGCGCTCGTGGATGAAGCGCGGGTAGGCGGGCACGGCGCGCAGGCACCGGTGCTGCTGCGGCACGAAGTTCAGCTTCCGCTCGGCCGGCTCCTGCTGCTCCCACGCCAGCTTCTGCGGGACGGACGGACAGACCCCGCTCAGCAGGACCCCCCGACGCTGCCCTGGCCCGACACGTCCCCCGAGCCCAGTAAGAACCAGCCCGGCGCTGGTTTCTCCCCCCGCTCCGGGAGGCACCGCGCTCTACCCGCTCCAGCATCCCCCGTCTGCCCAGGGGTTCTGCTGCCTGTTTTTCCTCCTCGAGCCCCCGCTTGAAGCTCTGGACACAGTGTGCCAGGAGAAACCCCACACCAGGACACCCTCAGCTTGGAGGCTGTACCCCAGTGTCACGGGGGGAGGTGACCCCACTTCTGTTTGGTTCCAGGTGCCGAGGAACCTTTGCTTTAATTCTCATTGCAAGGCTTTGACTCACCTCGATGCAACGTGATCTCTACGGTGCCCTTCCGAGCAACAGCTCTAGATCCCTCCCCGGCACGGATCCCCTTGGGTCCCCACAGCCTCCCAGCTCCCCGTGTCCCCCCTCACCTCCTCCTCGCTGAGCAGGTACTCGGGGGGCGGGTTGTAGGACTCCTCGTGCCCAGGCAGCTTCATCTTGGGCGCCGGGACGTGCATCTTGTGGCGGCCCAGGATGGAGTTGGGATCCTCGTGGGCCCAGAGGTCGTAGTAGGTGGGGGTATCATCCTTGGGCTTGCGGGGCTTGATCCAGCCCATCTTGATGGCGTGGACCAGCTTGGAGACCTGCGGGGCGAGGAGAGGCTGGGGCAGGAGCCGCAGGGCTCCAGGGGGATGGGAGCAGGAGGGGGGGACGTGGGGATGGGACCCAAAGCCGCCGAGCGCAGCTTTGCCACCCCGGGAGCTGCACAGGGCGCCTGGCCCAGGTTTGCGTGTGGACACGAAGCAACAGCTGTGGGGTTGGGTGGTCACAGCTGGGACAGGAGGGACAGCTGGACAGGAGAAGAGTCGCCAGCATTCAGCTGGGCTTTGTGCTCCCCGCTCCGGCCTGGAGCTGTCGGACTCTCACCTTCTCCTTCTCGATGAGGGAGGGGATGAAGCTCCGCTTGTCCGCCGGCCGATTCGTCACCGGGTGGATCATGACCTCGTGGGTGAAGAAGTCAACAGCCGGCTGGGGAAGACACGGAGGCGTGTGGCAGCGGCTCCGTCCCCGGGACACCCAGCGCTCGGAGCAAGCGCAGGGGTGCAGCATGACCCTACCTCGTAGGGGTCGAAGTGGACGTCCCCAAACTGCCCCCTCTGGAGCCGATGCACCAGCTCCACCTGCTCGTCTGTCAGCTTGATGTCGGCACCCGTCATCTTGTCCTGGACCGTTCGCCTGCGGGGAAATGAAGGGGACAGGGCTCGGGCTGGACGGCAGCGTCTGTCCCAGTGCTGGGACAAGCCTTGGAGCCCTGGGCTCCAAAACCACGTGTCAGGAGCCACACGGGGAGACCTCGGGGTCTCCAGCCTCAATTCTACAGCCCTGGGCTCCAAAACCACACGTCAGGAGTCAGACCGGGAGACCTTGGGGTCTCCAGCCTCAATTCTACAGCCCTGGGCTCCAAAACCACACGTCAGGAGTCACACGGGGAGACCTTGGGGTCTCCAGCCTCAATTCTACAGCCCTGGGCTCCAAAACCACACGTCAGGAGTCACACGGGGAGACCTCGGGGTCTCCAGCCTCAATGCTACAGCCCTGGGCTCCCAAAGCCACACGTCAGAGTCAGACCGGGAGATCTCGGGGTCTCCAGCCTCAATGCTACAGCCCAAGGCAGTCGGGGTGTTTCACGGCTTGTGTGTGTGTGGACACGTCACACCGTGCACCGCCGTGCTCACCAGTACTCGGGGTTCTCCATCTTCTCCAGGAACATGTCCAGCTCGTCCTTGTTCCGGATGGGCTTGTAGATCTTCTTGCCGTCCAGGTTGTAGCCGATGTGGGGGAAGTCCTGGTACCACTCCATGGGGATGTTGCCCACCGTGTTGCGAATGTCCTGGAGGGGACGGAGGGAGGAGGAGTGAGGGGACAACAGGGGACACCGCGCCAAGCCTATGGCTGGCAGTGAAGATGGCCCAACCCTCCCGGGGTGGCACGGGACCGGAGCGGGGTACACCAAGATGGGGGAGGCCGGGAGGGCGGCCACCGAACCCCAAGGCTGGGGTGAGGGTGTGTGTGGATGGGGGATGAGGCGGAGGAGCGAGCGCCAAGGCGAGCGGCGCCCGGGCTCGTGTCCCGCAGCGGAACGGGCTCAACGGCCTTTCCACGGGCGGGCGAGGGGGCGCCGGAGCGTGGCCGCGGCTGCGGGCGGCCCAGCGCATTCCTGCGGCCGGCCTGCGGACAGCCTCACGTTTTCCGCCTGCCGCTGCCAGCGCTGCTCCCTGCACGCACACAGCGCGCCGGCCGCCGCCTGTCCTGCCGCCTGTCCCGCTGCCTGTCCCGCCGCCTGTCCCGCCGCCTGTCCCGCCGCCTGTCCCACTGCCTGTCCCACCGCTGCCTGTCCCACCACTGCCTGTCCCGCCGCCTGTCCCGCCGCCTGTCCCACCGCCTGTCCCGCCGCCTGTCCCGCCGCCTGTCCCACCGCCTGTCCCGCCGCCTGTCCCGCCGCCTGTCCCACTGCCTGTCCCGCCGCCTGTCCTGCCGCCTGTCCCGCCACCTGTCCCGCTGCCTGTCCCGCTGCCTGTCCCGCTGCCTGTCCCGCCGCCTGTCCCGCCGCCTGTCCCACTGCCTGTCCCACCACTGCCTGTCCCGCCGCCTGTCCTGCCGCCTGTCCCGCCGCCTGTCCCACTGCCTGTCCCACTGCCTGTCCCACCGCCTGTCCTGCCGCCTGTCCCACTGCCTGTCCCACTGCCTGTCCCACTGCCTGTCCCGCTGCCTGTCCCGCCGCCTGTCCTGCCGCCTGTCGCACCGCCTGTCCCACTGCCTGTCCCGCTGCCTGTCCCGCCGCCTGTCCAACTGCTGCCTGTCCCACTGCCTGTCCCGCTGCCTGTCCCGCTGCCTGTCCCACCGCCTGTCCCGCTGCCTGTCCCACCGCCTGTCCCGCCGCCTGTCCCGCCGCCTGTCCAACTGCTGCCTGTTCCACTGCCTGTCCCACCACCTGTCCCACCACCTGTCCCGCTGCCTGTCCCGCTGCCCGTCCTGCTGCCTGTCCCACCGCTGCCTGTCCCACCCCCTGTCCCACCGCTGCCTGTCCCACCACTGCCTTCGCCCTCCCCTTGGCTCGGTGGCCACAGGTGTCACAGCGGTGGAGCAGGAGCAGCCCCGGTGTCCCAGGCTCTGGTCGAGGGGACCAGGACACCACGGGCGGGTTTTGGAGACACCGCCAGGCTCCACATCTCGTCCCCAGCGCTGGCAGGGAGCGTGGGGACAGCTGCTCCGGTCCCATCACCAGCTCGCACGGGACGCGCCATGGACACGAGCTGGCCTGACCCGCTGCGGTCCCGGGACCGACAGAGGGAACGCCGGAGCCGGTTCACTTCCCAAGAGGCCGGGGCAGGAGCCGGCCCCTGGGGGCTCGGATCCCCCGGCTCCGTCCCCCCCAGGACCCGCTGTCCCAGCGCAGGGCTCGGACACCACGAGACCCCCCGGCGCTCAGCCAGGAAAGCGGGGGTCCTGCCCGGCCCCCAGGGACCCTCCGGGCTCTCGCGCTGCCCCCGTGTTGCAGAACACAGAGACCTCGTCCCCAGGTACAGCGCAGAGGGACAAAGGCGTGAGGGTGACCTGTGCCCCGCACAGCCCCCAGTCTGGAGTCACCCTCACCCCGCGGCACCGTCTGGTCCCCAGCAACACCCACAAACAGCACGGAGCCCCCCGGGGACCGGCGGAGCCACAGGGAGCCCCACGGCCACCCCGGACCCCCCGTCACCCCCGAGCAGGGTCAGCACGGGACAAACGCAGCCCCTGGGGACCCGGGCAGGAATTTCGCCCTCGGCATCAGCCCGGGACACTGTCACCGTGCTTGGTTGGCGGCTGCGTCCTGCGGGGGCACCCGCGGGCTTCCCGGCAGGGAAGGTGGCAGCCCCGACAAAATGCCGTGGGGGTGCAGACGCCTGGGGCCACCATGGGAGTATGGCGGGGCTGTGGGCTCCACGTCCCCCCAGCAGCGGGCTCCACGTCCCCCCAGCAGCGGGCTCCACGTCCCCCCAGCAGCGGGCTCCATGTCCCCCCAGCAGCAGGCTCCATATCCCCCCAGCAGCGGGCTCCATATCCCCCCAGCAGTGGGCTCCATGTTCCCAGAGCAGCGGGCTCCATGTCCCCCCAGCAGTGGGTTCCACGTCCTCCCAGCAGCGGGCTCCACGTCCCCCCAGCAGCGGGCTCCATGTCCCCCCAGCAGCGGGCTCCATATCCCCCCAGCAGCGGGCTCCACGTCCCCCCAGCAGCGGGCTCCATGTCCCCCCAGCAGTGAGCTCCATGTCCCCCCAGCAGTGGGCTCCATGTCCCCCCAGCAGCGAGCTCCATGTCCCCCCAGCAGCGGGCTCCATGTCCCCCCAGCAGCACGCTCCATGTCCCCCCAGCAGTGAGCTCCATGTCCCCCCAGCAGCACGCTCCATGTCCCCCCAGCAACACGCTCCATGTCCCCCCAGCAGCGGGCTCCATGTCCCCCCAGCAGCACGCTCCATGTCCCCCCAGCAGTGAGCTCCATGTCCCCCCAGCAGCACGCTCCATGTCCCCCCAGCAACACGCTCCATGTCCCCCCAGCAGCACGCTCCATGTCCCCCCAGCAGCGGGCTCCATGTCCCCCCAGCAGTGAGCTCCATGTCCCCCCAGCAGCACGCTCCATGTCCCCCCAGCAGCGGGCTCCACGTCCCCCCAACCCTGCAGCTGGGAGGAAGGAGCAAATTCCTCCCAGATGGGTTTCTTAGCGCTGCCGAAGCAGCCCGGTAGCCAGAGCCCGGCCCTCCCCTCCACTCGCCTCCCACCCACCCACCCAGCCGGCGCTGCAGCCGCCTCCCGTGTCGCTAACACATGGGTAACACGTCGGTAACACATCGGTAACACATGGCTGGCGCGGGGGAGTCCGCGGCCCGCGCGAGGATCTGCCGTCACTCAGCCGCGCGGCTGGAAGTTGTTCTTGGCCGGGCCCTGGGCATTCCTAGACGCGCATTCCTGGCAGCTGGAGAAGCTCGTAGGAAAGATTCTTCTCTTGAAAATATCCGGTCCACGTGGAGGAGAAAGGGGCCGGGGCAAGCTCAGCCCTCCCGCCCCAGCCCGGAGCCCGGGGCTGCGCGCCAGGGGCACGGGGGTCCCGTGGGTGCCCCCCGAGGCGAGCATGGAGCTGGGGAGGGCGCTGCACCCCCGGGCGCACAGCCCAGAGGAGGGGGGGCGTGGGGGTTCGGCACGAGCACCGGGCAGCTCTGCCAGGACCGGGGTCTGCAGGAAAAGCACCCGCTGGGGACGGCAGGTCCCAGCGCTCAACAGGGACCGTGAAGGGAACCGACACAGGGACCAGCACCAGGGAGCGGGTCAGGCAGAAGGTGCAGGCAGAAGGTGCAGGCAGCGGGTGCAGGCAGCAGGTGCAGGCAGAAGGTGCAGGCAGTGGGTGCAGGCAGAAGGTGCAGGCAGCAGGTGCAGTCAGCAGGTGCAGGCAGCGGGTGCAGGCAGTGTGTGTAGGCAGGCGGTGCAGGCAGGCGGTGCAGGCAGCGGGTGCAGGCAGAAGGTGCAGGCAGCAGGTGCAGGCAGGGGGTGCAGGCAGAGGGTTCAGGCAGCGGGTGCAGGCAGTGGGCACAGGCAGAAGGTGCAGGCAGCGGGTGCAGTCAGGCGGTGCAGGCAGGGGGTGCAGGCAGGGGGTGCAGGCAAAAGGTGCAGGCAGCAGGTGCAGGCAGGGGTGCAGGCAGCAGGTGCAGGCAGTGGGTGCAGGCAGAGGATTCAGGCACTGTGTGCAGGCAGCAGGTGCAGGCAGCAGGTGCAGGCAGGGGTGCAGGCAGCGGGTGCAGGCAGTGGGTGCAGGCAGGGGGTGCAGGCAGCGGGTGCAGGCAGAGGGTTCAGGCAGCGGGTACAGGCAGTGGGCACAGGCAGAAGGTGCAGGCAGCGGGTGCAGGCAGGGGTGCAGGCAGTGGGTACAGTCAGCGGGTGCAGGCAGGGGTGCAGGCAGCGGGTGCAGGCAGAGGGTGCAGGCAGGGGTGCAGGGAGGGGTGCAGGCAGGGGGTGCAGGCAGCGGGTGCAGGCAAAAGGTGCAAGCAGGGGTGCAGGCAGCGGGTGCAGGCAGGGGTGCAGGCAGCGGGTGCAGGCAGAGGGTGCAGGCAGGGGTGCAGGCAGCGGGTGCAGGCAGGGGTGCAGGCAGCAGGTGCAGGCAGCGGGTGCAGGCAGGGGTGCAGGCAGCGGTGCAGGCAGGGGTGCAGGCAGGGGTGCAGGCAGCGGGTGCAGGCAGGGGTGCAGGCAGCGGGTGCAGGCAGGGGTGCAGGCAGCACTCTTCTGCACCAGGGCCCTGGCTCGGCAGCCGCGACAGCCCCAGGACAAGGTGGTGACACCGGGCTCCGCCGCCCTGCCAGGGCTGGGACACGGAGCCCAAACTGGGGCACCGGGGAAGCTTTTTGGGGAGGCAGGAGAGTGGCAGAGCCAGGGGCTGGGAGGCTGCGTCTCCAGCGCCAAATGCCTCTTCTCGTTTAAACCAGAGCTTTCGGAGCCCGGTGCTCCGGCCCGAGCCAGGGCCGAGCGCCTCCTGCCCACAGGGTCGCTCCCATCCCGTCTGGAGCCGGAGGAGCTGGGCCGCAGGTCTCACCGGGAAGGGCAGCGCAGGAAAAGGGCCCGGGGACCGCACTGGGATAGAAGGTGCTAGAGAAAAGCAGGCTCATTAGTGGAGCTAAACGAAAGCAGATGCCTCCGGGAGCCCGGCTTTCCAAAGCACACACGGCGAGCGCCCAGCGCCGCGCGAGGAGATGACAGTGGCTTGGATTCCAGCAGCTGCTGCGACTGCTGATTCACGGCGGTAGCGCACGGCGGAGGTGGAAAGCGGTGGAGGGAGCTCCCGCTGGGGACCGCGCCACCGAAACACCGCGAAACCGGCACTGCCCAGCAATTCCCAGCTCTGGCCAAGTTAAAATGCCGTTTATCAAGCACGTGGCCGTCCCAGCGGGATCTCGCGCTGCCGGTGATGCGGGTTGCCGGCCTCCTGTCACCAAAAGCAGCTGTGTCACCCCCGATGGCAGGGGGAGAGCGGAACGTGGGGCTCAACCCGCCTCCCCCGCTCCAGCGCCCCAGGCTGCGGGTCTGCAGCCGATCTGCGAGGGGACGGGCGGCCCCGGTGGGCCCCAAGATCCGGGCCCACCATCTGTGCCATGAAATCCGTGCTGTGGGGATGCACCGAGCCAAGAGCCTCGCACGGCAAAGCCGGGGCCAGGCCACAGGACTTTGCCCGGGTCTCCTTTGGGCGCAGCGAGCCGGGACGGTCCCTGCGGGGTCCCCGCTCGACCCCCAGCCCCGCGTGCCCGGAGGAGGCTGCTCAAGCTCCGGCACAGGCAGGGGAGCCGGGGGACGTGGGGCAGGTGGCAAAGCCGAGCCTTGCAGCAGGTGCTGGTCTCTGTGCGTCCCGCAGATGGGGACAGGCTATGGGGACAGGTTATGGGGACACCCGCACACACCTGTCACATTGAGAGACACAAATGTTGTTCTTGATACACGGGGAGGAAATGAAAGCAAAGTGAAGCAGCAGGCGGCAGCGCCGCGAGGGTTAATTCCTCCTGCTCTGCCCCATTAGCAGCAGCAGCGGGAGGAGGAGGAAGAGGATGGATTCGGTCACACTGGGGAAGGGGGCAGCGCGCTCAGCGCTCTGCTGGCCGGGGCTGATCCTGAGCACCCTGGGCGGGGGTCACACAGCCCTGTCCCCAGCCCTGTCCCCAACCCTGTCCCAGGGGTCACACAGCCCTGTCCCCAGCCCTGTCCCAGGGGTGATGCAGCCCTGTCCCCAACACTGTCCTGGGGGTCACACAGCCCCGGCCCCAACCCTGTCCCAGGGGTGACGCAGCCCTGTCCCCAACCCTGTCCCAGGGGTCACACAGCCCCAGCCCCAACCCTGTCCCAGGGGTGATGCAGCCTTGTCCCCAACCCTGTCCTGGGGATGACACAGCCCTGTCCCCAACCCTGTCCTGGGGGTGACGCAGCCCTGTCCCCAGCCCTGTCCTGGGGGTGATGCAGCCCTGTCCCCAGTGTAACACAGCCCCATCGCCAGCCCTGTCCCCAGCCCTGTCCCGGGTGTGATGCAGCCCTGTCCCCAGTGTAACACAGCCCCATCGCCAGCCCTGTCCCCAGCCCTGTCCTGGCGGTGACGCAGCTCTGTCCCCAGCTCTGTCCCAGGCTCAGGCTGCCCATGAACCCCACGGGATGGGGGCCAGGGGACCCTCCCTCCCACCCAAACACGCCGGGTCCCCCGGGAGCCCCTTTGCCGGTGCCCACCCAGCGCACGCACAGGACACCGCGCAGCCGCCGTGTGCCGGGCCGGCGGGCCGCCCGCAGCCCATCCTCGCCAGCCGGCCTCTGCGGGACCCCCGGCCGAGCCCTGAAGGGTTAAGTCCCCTCGGGGCTCAGGGTGAGCTCAGGTAGGCTGAGCCTGCAGCTCTGCTTTGAGCAGGGCTGGGAGCCGGAGGAGGGGCCTGGCTGACCAGTGCTGCTGCCGCTATAAAGCTCCAGCTCCTGCCACACTCCCAGCCTTAAGATGCACATGTGTGGGGAGAGGAAACAGGCGGTGCCTGCCAGCAGCCCTTAACCCTTCGGTGCGCCCAGAGCCAGCGGGGAGCCGGGACGGGACGGAGCCTGCGGGGAGCGGGACGAGCCGGGGCTCCCCGGGGAAGCAGCATGAGCGCCCGGAGCTGAGGGCGCCCGCGGCACGAGGAGCTCGGCAGAGCTCGCTGGTCCCCGGCGCCGCTTCCCCGCCGTCCCCCGGCCGCCCACCATGTCCTTTGCCATGCTGCGCTCGGCCCCCAGCCGCTACCTGTACCCCGAGATCAGCATGCTGTCGGAGGACGAGGAGAACGGCAGCGAGAGCTCCGGCTCCGACGAGAAGCCCTACCACATGGACGCCGACGGCTACGGCATCAAGGCCGGCAAACGCAGGAGCGGCAAGAAACCCAACCGGCTGAGCAGGGAGCCCCGGCAGCGGCACACGGCCAACGCGCGGGAGCGCGACCGCACCAACAGCGTCAACACCGCCTTCACCGCCCTCCGCACGCTCATCCCCACCGAGCCGGCCGACAGGAAGCTCTCCAAGATCGAGACCTTGAGACTGGCCTCCAGCTACATCTCGCACCTGGGGAACGTGCTGCTGGTGGGGGAGGCGTGCGGGGACGGGCAGCCCTGCCACACCACGCCGGCCTTCTACCACCACGGCGGCGGCAGCCCCGCCGCGCGCGACGCCGACGGCTCCCAGCCCAAACAGATCTGCACTTTCTGCCTCAGCAACCAGAGGAAGCTGGTAAGTGGCCGCTCGCGCCGGCCCCGCGGGGCTCTCGGCTGGAACGGGGGTTGCCGGCAGCGGTGGGGACCCCCCCGGGTGTCCCCGGCCATGGAGGGGGTCGGAGCCGGACCGCGGCGCCGCTTACGGCTCCGTGCCACGGGGCCGAGGGGAAAAGGGGCTGGCTGGGAGAGATGGAGCCGCTCCGGTGGGAGCTGCACGGACAGGACTGGGGGGAACACCCGAAACCTGGGGTGCCCGCCTTGAGCACGTCTGGATTTGCTGCCCAAAGCCGCCTCCGAATCCTGCGTGCGTTCACTGCGAGGGAAAGGGAGGGGAGAGGGGGAAACGCTGCGAGGGCGAGAAATGCGCTTTAGGAGCTGGAAATCAGAGGCGCAGGGAAAGTGTGAGTCTGGAAAGAGTCTGGAAAGAGTCTGGAAGAGTCCGCGCCTCCCTCGGCACGGCCCGGGCGGCAAACGGAGAGGCCAGAGGGGCCGGGGCGCAGGGCTGGCTGCGCCGGGGTCCCCGGGCTGCTCCGTCCACCGCGGCGATGGCTGTGCCGGCTCTGGCAGCAGCCGGCCCGGTGCCCCGGTGCGGGGGAGCGGGGGCCGACACCACGGCACGCGGCCCCACCGAGCAGCCCGCGGGTGGCGGGGGCCGGCAGCCCTGCCCCACCAGCACCGTGGCCGGTGTGGGATGTTGTGGCCAGCCCGGTGCACCCGGTGTCCCTCCCCGCTCCCGGCGTCGGCCACAGAGGGCTCGGGGACAGGTGGATTAGGACGTGAGCGCAGGAGCCTGAATGGGAAAACCGGCAGCTCTGGGGAGGTTCCGGGGGCCGTTTGCCCCAGTGCCACCGGTTGGGAGAGGGAGAGCGCGGCTGCGGCTCCAGCTCCAGCATGGCCCTGGCTGCCCTTCCCTGGCAGTGCCGGACAGCAAAGCCCGGTGCAGGGACAGCAAAGCCTGGGGTGCAGGGACAGCAAAGCTTGGGGTGCAGGGACAACAAAGCCTGGGGTGCAGGGACAACAAAGCCTGGGGTGCAGGGACAACAAAGCCTGGGGTGCAGGGACAGTAAACCCTGGGTGCAGGGACAGCAAAGTCTGGGGTGCAGGAACAGCAAACCCTGGGTGCAGGGACAGCAAACCCTGAGTGCAGGGACAGCAAAGCCTGGGGTGCAGGGACAGCAAACCCACAAGTGCAGGGACAGCAAACCCTGGGGTGCAGGGACAGCAAACCCTGGGTGCAGGGACAGCAAACCCCGGTGCAGGGACAGTAAACACCGAGTGCAGGGACAGCAAACCCCCAAGTGCAGGGACAGCAAACCCTGGGTGCAGGGACAGCAAACCCTGGGTGCAGGGACAGCAAACCCTGGGGTGCAGGGACAGCAAACCCCAAGTGCAGGGACAGCAAACCCTGGGTGCAGGGACAGTAAACCCAGGGTACAGGGACAACAGACCTGGGGTGCAGGGACAGCAAACCCCGAGTGCAGGGACAGCAAAGTCTGGGTGCAGGGACAGCAAACCCCCAAGTGCAGGGACAGCAAAGCTTGGGGTGCAGGGACAGCAAAGCCTGGGGTACAGGGACAGCAAACCCCGAGTGCAGGGACAGCAAACCCTGGGTGCAGGGACAGCAAACCCTGGGTGCAGGGACAGCAAAGCTTGGGGTGCAGGGACAGCAAACCCGGGGTGCAGGGACAGCAAAGCCTGGGGTGCAGGGACAGCAAAGCCTGGGTGCAGGGACAGCAAACCCTGGGGTGCAGGGACAGCAAACCCTGGGGTACAGGGACAGCAAACCCCGGTGCAGGGACAGCTGGGTTTTAAGAACCTGTTGGTCTCGGCACGGCGCAGCTGGTGTCTGGCGGGGTGACCGAGGCAGAGGTGTCGGGACAGCAGCCGGAGCCGCGCGTGCTCTCCCCGTGCTCTGAACCCGTTTCACCCCAAGGAGTAAGGCCCCGAAGGGTGAAAAGTCTTTGCTAAGGATTCAAGGCTCATTAAGCGCGGAGCAGCCAGTAAAAGCCATCAGCAGCAAACCCGACAGCTTGAGTGTGTCAGAGCAGGAAAACCCGGCCCTGTTAATCCCCTCGCACGTCCTTCCCGGCGCAGAGACATGGAGCAGGAGCCGGAGCCAGAGCAGGAGCCAGAGCAGGAGCATGGGCAGGAGCTGGAGCAGGAGCAGGAGCAGGAGCAGGAGCAGGGGCAGAACAGGAGCTGGAGCAGGAACAGGAGCAGGGGCAGGAGCCAGAGCAGGAGCCAGAGCAGGAGCCAGAGCAGGAGCAGGAGCAGGTGCAGGGGCAGGGGCAGGAGCTGGAGAGGGAGCAGGAGCAGGAGCAGGAGCAGGAGCAGGAGCTGGAGCTGGAGCAAGGGCAGGAGCCAGAGCAGGAGCAGGAGCTGGAGCAGGAGCAGGGGCAGGAACAGGAGCAGGAGCTGGAGCAGGAGCAGGAACAGGAGCAGGAACAGGAGCAGGAGCAGGAGTAGGAGCAGGAGCTGGAGCAGGAGCAGGAGCTGGAGCAGGGGCAGGAGCAGGGGCAGGGGCAGGAGCAGGGGCAGGAGAAAAGGACGGCAGGAGCCTTTGAATCTGCCGGGATTTACACAGCTAAAGCTCAGCCCAGCAAAGCCCGAGCGCCTGCCCTGTCCGCAGTGCTCCTGAGCACCGGTGTCCAACTGCTCGGCCGCCGGCTGCAAAGTGCCCTCGTGCCGCAGCAAACGGCTCGGGACGGGGTTATCCCGGTTAAGAACAGAACTGCACGTGGGGGGAAGCTGCTACTGGGCTGAACTGGGCAGCTCCCCCGCCCCCAGTTCCCAGCTGGTTCAGAAACCCGCTGACGGCTCCAGAGGTCGAGCGTTGTCTCTTCTGTTGGTATCGCCGCTTCGGCAGCAATTCCAGCAAACTCCCTTCGCTGCCTTTGCGTCAGTTCTGATAAATGCCCGTCTCCACTTCCGCAGCAATTCCCATCACCATTTTGCGCCAGTTCTGATAAATCTTCCTTGCTACTTTTGCGTCGGTTCTGATAAATCCCCATCACCACTTTCGCATTGATTCCTACAAATCCCCACCGCCACTTTCGCATTAGTTCCCATAAACTCCCACCGCCACTTTTGCCTGGCTCGCACTAAGCTCCCGGCGCCACTTTTGCCCGGGCTCCGCTCAATCGCTGTTGCCGCTCGTGCCTCAGTTTCCCTCGGGGCCACTGTGTGCCCAGGGAAACGAGCAGCACAGGACTCGGGGCCAGGACAAACCCCCCCGAGATCGGCTCCTCGGCCACTATCAAAGACTACGAGATACTTTGGTTGGGCTGAGCAGGCAGTTAAGCTGGGCTCAGGCTGGGCCGGGGGATGATCAGCCCGTGCCTAAGCAGCGCACTTGGTCTGTGCTTGCGATTTTACGGCCAGATAACAATTTGATAGGTTTGACTGCGTGTTAAAGGAGTAAAACAAACCATCTTTGATCGGGATGGTTATTTCCACGAACGGCGAGGCAATGAACGCCGGCTCATCCGAGCGGCAACGCCGGCACAGCCCGGACCTCGCTGGGTGCAGGGACCGGACCTGCCTTGGCGCCGTGGAGCCCATGGCCACCGTCCCCGTGGCCAGTGCCACACGAGGCCACTCGCCTCGGCGGCTTCACAAAGCTGAGTTCCCAGAGCTGAGCTCCCAAAGCCAGGTTCCCAAAGCCATGTTCCTAAAGCTGAGCTCCCAAAGCTGAGCTCCCAAAACCGAGTTCCCAAAGCCGAGTTTTCAAAGCTGAGTTTCCAAAGCTGAGCTCCCAAAGCTGAGCTCCCAAAGCCATGTTCCCAAAGCTAAGCTTCCAAAGCTGAGTTCTCAAAGCTGAGTTCTCAAAGCTGAGTTCCCAAAGCTGAGTTTGCAAAGCTGAGTTTGCAAAGCCGAGTTCCCAAAGCCGAGTTCCCAGAGCCGAGTTCCCAGAGCTGAGCTTCCAAAGCCAGGTTCCCAAAGCCATGTTCCTAAAGCTGAGCTCCCAAAGCTGAGCTCCCAAAGCTGAGCTCCCAAAGCCGAGTTCCCAAAGCCGAGTTCACAGAGCTGAGCTCCCAAAGCCGTGTTCCTAAAGCTGAGTTTTCAAAGCTGAGCTCCCAAAGCTGTGTTCCTAAAGCTGAGTTTGCAAAGCTGAGTTCCCAAAGCTGAGTTCCCAAAGCTGAGCTCCCAAAGCTGAGCTTCCAAAGCCGTGTTCCCAAAGCTAAGCTCCCAAAGCTGAGTTCTCAAAGCTGAGTTCCTAAAGTCAAGTTCTCAAAGCCGAGTTGTCAAAGCCGCGTTCCCAAAACCAAGTTGAAAAGCCAAGTTCTCAAAGACGGGTTTGCAAAGGCGTGTTCCCAAAGCCGCGTTCCCAAAGCCACGTTCCCAAAGACGAGTTCCCAAAGCTCTGTTTCCAAAGCCAAGCTCCCAAAGCCGAGTTCCCAAAGCCGAGTTCCCAAAGCCGAGTTCCCAAAGCCGTGTTCCTAAAGCTGAGTTCTCAAAGTTGCGTTCCCAAAGCCGCATTCCCAAAGCCACGTTCCCAAAGCCGAGCTCCCAAAGCCGCGTTCTCAAAGCCACGTTCCCAAAGCCGTGTTCCCAAAGCCGTGTTCCTAAAGCTGAGTTCTCAAAGTTGCGTTCCCAAAGCCGCATTCCCAAAGCCACGTTCCCAAAGCCGAGCTCCCAAAGCCGCGTTCTCAAAGCCACGTTCCCAAAGCCGAGCTCCCAAAGCCGCATTCTCAAAGCCACGTTCCCAAAGCCGAGCTCCCAAAGCCGAGCTCTCAAAGCCGAGTTCCCAAAGTCGAGCTCCCAAAGCCGCGTTCCCAAAGCCGCGTTCCCAAAGCCGAGCTCCCAAAGCCGCGTCCCAAGGCCGAGCCGGTGTGGCGGTGCGCGGCAGCTCCAGCTCTGTGGGGACCCCGTCCCGGGAAGGAGGCAGCGCCGCTTCCCCAGGCGCACACGCCGCGCTGCAGGCCGGGCCGGGAGCAGCAGCTGGAGCGGATCACAACGGGACTGTCAGAACAGCCCGGCCGGGCCGGCAGCACCGGCGGCGCCTTCGCCACGTCGTTGTGCTCCCGCGTCACGGTGTCGTTTCAAGCAGCGCGAGCTCACGGTGCGTGATCCCGTGGGCATCTGGCTCGCCAGGGTCACCCTGAGGGATCTCCTGTGTCCCTCTGTCACCAGCTCTGTCACCACTTTGCACCCGATGTGCCATGGAGCTGCCACCGAGCCGGCCACCTCAGAGGGACACCGCAGTGAATGGGGGACACCTCAACCTATGGTGAGGGACACCCCAGTGCATGGGGGACACCCCAGCCCATGGGGGACACCCCAACCCATGGTGAGGGACACCCCAGTGCATGGGGGACACCCCAACCCATGGGGGACACCCCCAACCCACGGTGAGGGACACCCCAGTGCATGGGTGACACCCCAACCCATGGGGGACACCCCCAACCCACGGTGAGGGACACCCCAGTGCATGGGTGACACCCCAGCCCATGGGGGACACCCCAGTGCATGGGTGACACCCCAACCCATGGTGAGGGACACCCCAGTGCATGGGTGACACCCCAGCCCATGGGGGACACCCCAACCCACGGTGAGGGACACCCCAGTGCATGGGGGACACCCCAACCCATGGTGAGGGACGCCCCAGCCCACAGCTGGTGACAGCCCAACCCATGGGCTCCCCGAAACCTCCGTCCTTCTCCCCCAATGGCCCCAGACACGCGCAGCCCCGTCCATGCTGGGAACGCGTCTCCGTCCCGAGCCGTGGCTCCGAGGGGCAGCCAACGCCACGGCTTAATGAGGGGACCTCGTTAGCGCTAGAGAGGCAGGAGGTGGCACTGAAGCCCCAGGGGACGGTGTGGGCAGGGTCCAGGTGCCACCTGGTCGCCGGGAAGGCAAGAGCACCGGGGAGGGCGGTGGGTGAGCGTTCGCTGTCACCGCGAGCAAGGAGGGGACAAACGGGCCCAACGGTGTCAGCAGAGGCTTCTCCTGGCGAGGGGTCACCACAGAGAGCTGGGCGGCATGTTGGGGTCACCGGGTGCTGGGGGCACCCCAAGGCACAGCCCAGCAGGTCGAGCTTTCGGTGAGCCCTTCCCAGAGCTGCGCCTTGCGCCAGCTGAGCGGCGCCGCGGGCAAAGGGGCTTGTCCGGGTTGGCGCCGGAGCAAGACCGGGCTCAGCCAAAGCGGCTGTGCAGCCCGGCGGCTGCGCCGGCTTGGGCCGGGTCCCCCAGCGCCAAAAACCAGCATGGGGACGAGGCCTCGGGTGATGCCACAGCTGAGATGTGCGGAGCATCCCGTGCGCCACGGGCGCTGAGTGACAGACGGGACAGGACGGGCCGGGACCGGCGTTGCTGGGGATCGCTCCTGTAAGCGAGCGCTGGGACTCAGGGTCACCCATCCCCGCCAGCCCACTGTCCTTCTCCAGGTTCAGCTTTCTGTGTCACCGTCCCTGCCTGGTGCGGAAAAGCCAGGACGCTTCTCGTCCGGTGACACTGGGGTGTCCCTCACCATGGGTTGGGGTGTCCCCCATGCACTGGGGTGTCGCCCATGCACTGGGGTGTCCCTCACCATGGGTTGGGGTGTCCCCCATGCACTGGGGTGTCCCTCACCACGGGTTGGGGTGTCCCCCATGCACTGGGGTGTCCCTCACCATGTGTTGGGGTGTCCCCCATGCACTGGGGTGTCCCTCACCATGGGTTGGGGTGTCCCCCATGCACTGGGGTGTCCCTCACCATGGGTTGGGCTGTGGAGCTGTGGGGCTCGCAGACGCCTGCGCCGTGGCTGGACCGGGCTCTTTTAAACGCCAAACGGTCCAAACGCGGCGCTGAGGACCCTGGCAGGATCCTCTGTGAGCGCTCGTCCCCACTGTCTCCATGGCGCGGAGCTGGAGGGGACCTGGGGGACACGAGACGAGAGGCGCGTGTGTCACCCCGAGCAGCGAGCGCAGGGGCTGCACACCGGTTAAAGGGACAAGGGACGAGTGTCCGGCATCGGCTGCTCTGTCTGCCGGCGCAGGAGCACGCACTGGTGTGGCAAGCGCGGCGGGGTCCCATTGCCACCGCCACGGGTGGGCAGGGCGGCAGAGCCGGGTGCCACGAGCTGGTCCCGGTCCCCATGTCCCCCGCCCCGGGTTTGATGCTCCTGGAGAGGAACAGGCACACGGGACAAGGGCAGGAGCACCTTCCAGAGCATCTCTGGTCCCGGCACAGATAACCGCGGCACAGCGCGGCGCTGGAGCACAGCGAGGAGGGGACGGGGGGACGGGACCCTCCGGAAGGGACGACGCAGCCTGGGGGTCTGGTCAGCCTGGCCGGTGGGGACCTGTGGGGCTTGGTGACAGAGCTGGGGCTGCGCCGGCGGGGTCACCGGGGGTTTCATTGCAGGGACCCCGTGTGGCGCTTGGGCTCTGGGTGTCACCGGCCCCGTCCCTCGGGAGGGAGAACGCTGGAGAACGCTGGCGCAGGTTTTGATTCAACGCACAGGGAGGAACTCGCAGCCTTCGGCCTCGGCCCAGGCGCAGCACCGGGAGCCGGGGAGCTCGTGTCCTTGTCACAACAGCCGTCCCCATCTCTGTGTCCCTCCCGCCGCCACCCACAGCAGGTCCCCGTCAGCTGGCCCATGGGACAGCCAGACTTGGGGTCTGGACCCGGCTGTGGGTTTAGTGCGCAAACACCCATAATTTGGGTCGGTGCCGGTGCCGGGGAGCCGAGAGCGACCGCGAGCTGCCCGGGGAGCTCAGCATCCCCAGCGCCGTCCCCCGCTCCCCCCGCTGTATCTCCGAGATGCGACGGCTCCGCGGCCCCGTAATTTACTGTTCCTGCTGCACTTAATGGCAGCGGAAAGGCAAGGTGATAGGGGAAAAAATATGAGGCGGGATTTTCCGAATCCCCATTTCCTCTCCAGACAGCACAAGAACTCCTGGGGCCTGAACATCTGGGAAATTTAATTTTACCGTTCCTGAGCTGAACTCCCCTTCCCCTCCCCTCCCACCCCCGGTAACAAAGGAGGAGGCAGCGCAGGGGCCGCACGTGCGATGGGGGAGGCTGAGCCGCCGAGCGGCTCCGGCACGGCCACGCTGGCAGGGGACGTTTCCACGCTGGTGGAAACGGCACCGAACGCTCGGTCCCGGGCGGAGGGACCGGCACCCAACCCGGTTAAACCCCACGTGGCCACGGTGCCATCAAACTGGGCAGGAGATCACCGGCTGGCTGGGGGTGGGGTGGTGCTGGTGGTGGTAGCGGTGGCAGTGAGTGTGCTGGGGGTGGCAATGCTGGCGGTGGTGGTGGCAGTGGCGGTGGTGGCACTGATGGTGCTGGGGGTGGGAATGCTGGTGCTGGTGGTGGCAGTGATGATGGCAGTGATGGTGCTGGTGGTGGTGGTGGCAGTGGTGGTGGTGGCAGTGATGATGGCAGTGATGGTGCTGGGGGTGGGAATGCTGGTGGTGGTGGTGGCAGCAATGGTGGTATTGGAAGCAGTGGTGGTGCTGGTACTGGCAATGGTAGTGACTGATGGTGCTGGTGGTGGTGGTGGTGACAGTGATGGTGCTGGTGGCATCAGCGATGGTGACAGTGGTGGTGCTGGTGGCAGTGGTGGTGACAGTGATGGTGCTGGTGGTATCAGTGATGGTGATACTGATGGTGCTGGTGGTGACAGTGTTGGTGCTGGTGGGTGTGGTGGTGACAGTGATGGTGCTGGTGGTTGTGGTGGTGACAGTGATGGTGCTGGTGGTGACAGTGGTGGTGCTGGTGGGTGTGGTGGTGACAGTGATGGTGCTGGTGGTATCAGTGATGGTGATACTGATGGTGCTGGTGGTGACAGTGATGGAGCTGGTGGTTGTGATGGTGACAGTGATGGAGCTGGTGGTTGTGATGGTGACAGTGGCGGTGCTGGTGGTATCAGTGATGGTGACAGTGGCGGTGCTGGTGGCAGTGGTGGTGACAGTGGCGGTGCGGGTGGTGGCGGCGATGGTGACAGTGCTGGTGGGGGAACGTTTTGGCACCCGGGGCACTAAGTCCGGCTCCCAGCCCGGCTGTCACCGAGGGGCTGGCCGGGAGGACGCTGCGGTGGCCCTGGTGGGTCCCGCGGTGGCGATGACAATGACAATGACAGTGACACCTTGGGAAAGCCACCCCGCTCTCTGCCCGGCACCGGGAGCGCGGGAGGCTCCGGGCTGAGCTCCCGGCCCCAATGGTTTTGTAACTCGGCTTCTCCTCCTCTCCGCAGAGCAAAGACCGAGACAGGAAGACGGCGATTCGGAGTTAGACGGTCACGGCGCCGGGGAAGGACGAGCAGAAGGAGGAAGGATGGAAAAGCCACACACACCAAACCACAGCCACGGCCACTCCTGCCTTCACCCTGCTGCTGGGGAGAGCGGCACGGTGACACCCCGGGGACCTCGCGCCACCCGCGCACGCGGCTCGGGGACCAGGACGGACACGGGGACGGCAGGAGCGCTGGCTGCGCAGGGACGCTCCGCCATGGCACCGCAGCTGCTGCCCGGCCAGCCAAAGGGACCAGGGACCCGCTCCGCTGTCTGGGGACACCGCGCACCCTGGTGTCCGGGGACACTGTGCACCCCGGGGTCTGGGGACACCACGCACCCCTGGTGTTTGGGGACACTGCGCACCCCAGTGTCTGGGGACACCGTGCACCCCGGTGTCTGGGGACACCACATACCCCCAGTGTCTGGGGACACCGCACACCCCTGGTGTCTGGGGACACCACGCACCCCTGGTGTTTGGGGACACTGCGCACCCCAGTGTCTGGGGACACCACGCACCCCGGTGTCTGGGGACACCACATACCCCCAGTGTCTGGGGACACCGCGCACCCCATTCCGGGGCGGACTCGAGCGGTGCCGGTGGCACCTCGTCCGGGGACACTCGGCTCTCCCCGTCCCCTCCAGCGTGGAGCCGCTCCGTGCCCTCAACCCGGAGCCCTGGGGTGCTGCAGTTGTTGAGTTTGATCAATACATGCTGGTGTTTCATGTCATTGATGTGATAATATAAAGCCTGAGCGATTTGTATAATTAAAAATGACTATGGTTGAAACCCACGGCAGGATTTCCTTCCCCCCCGAGCCCCCCCACAATAAAGCGCCGGTTCAACCGCACCCTCGCCGGCTTTAGGCCCCGACGCAGCCGCAGCTCGCGCTCTGCTCCCCCTTTGGGCCAAACCCTCGGTGGGGCGAGCGCCGAGCCCTGCGCCGCGTCCCCGGCTGCGGCACCGGCTCAAAACCGGGGACCCGCTGCAAACCAGATGCTGCGGCTGAGCTGAGCTCCTGGGGACATAAATCACGCCAGCGCGGGGTGTGAAACGCGCCTTACGTCCCCAAAACAGCGGCCCGAGGTTATAAGAGCCGGAGATGGAGGGAAGGGTGAGCTCGGGCTCCAGAGTGGTCACAGGCGCTCCCCAAAAATCACCAAGAGTGTTGTGGTTCAAGCCGAGCCAGCAATAGAGCCCAGCAGAGCTGCTGGCTCGCTCAGCACCCAGAAAGGGCACAGAATCAAAAGGGGAGAAACCTGTGGATTGAGATAAAACTATTTTGATATAATAATGAAATAATACTAATATACTACTGCTACTAGTGTGTATAAAATGGAAAATAGAATATGAAGTAAAAGATACGCAGTGCTGGTCCTCACAAGGTCCGTCCGCAGGGAGCAGCCGGGCCCAGGATGAGCCCCCCCGGTCCCAGCAGCCGATTCGGGGACAGAAGAGGGAAAAGGCACAAAAAGGCCCAGAGGCTTCTGCCAAACAGCCAAAAGCTGAACCGAAGGAAGTGCCGACGGGAACTGCGCCGAAACGGAGCTGAACCACCACGGTCCCCGGCCAAAAACCCGACCCTCGCTATATCCGAAGCCCGATGGTAACGGCACAGAACGTCCCCATGGATCAGCGGTGCCAGTCGGGGTCTGTCCCACCCGTGTGTCCCACACGGAGCTCAGAGCGGCCTCGGGCTCCCGGCCAACAACTACAACGAGAATGGTTTGTTCCCACTCAAAACCACTTGGAGAAAAGCGTTGTCTTGTCTGTCCGGGGCGTTATCTCCCTGTTCTCCAACCAAACGCAACCCCGAGCACGCTGGGTGTGAAAAGTTTCGAAGCGCAGCAAGAAAATCAACTCGATATCAGCTAAAGCAGCACAAAAGGCCTTTGCTGTTCGCCGCGAGGGCTGCGGAGGGGCCGGGGCGCTGGGGGGCAGGGGCGCGGGGGTCCCCTCGCTCTGCACGGTGCTGATGCCAAAGGGTCCCGAGGTGGCTCGGGGGTGACAAGTGACACATCTGGAGCGACCCGTCCCGTGCCTGGCGGAGCCCGGAGACGCTCCGCTTGACCGACATGGGAACGTTGGTGTTTTTAACTGCAACCGGAGCGGTTTCGAAGCTGGAGAAAGAGGTTTGGAAGGCTCCTGCCCCTCGGGAGGACACGAAGCGAGCGCAGGGATGATAGCGCTGCGATGAAGCTCGGAGGCGCCGGGAGGAAAGCGGCCGTTCAGCGCAGCCCCTCGGAGCCCTGCGGATGAGGTCGGAACGCTCGACACTCAAACGATGCTTCACCGATTCCGAGGGACGCTGCCAACTCGGCCCCACCCAGGCTGCTGCGGTCACGCAGGGACAGGGGATCGGCGCTCGCACCGTTACAAACGCGGCAAAGCCGACGGCCCGTGGCCGGAGCGTCCGCGGCCGAGCGGAGCTGCCGCAGGACGGAGCAGGAGGTTGAGCGGAAGGGGCGCTGGAGCAGCGGCGCCCGCACCCGGCTCGGTGCCCTGGCACCGGCACGCCGCGCATACCTCGGCTCTGAGACGCTGCCGCCGGGTCCCACCGCGCCTCTTCCAGCCACGCATTCCTCTGCCGGCTCATCACCGCGGGCTGTGCCACCGCGGACACGGCTCTGCCCGCGGGGACGGAGCCCGGAGCCAGGGACGTGCTGGCACAGGTACCAGAGAACACAATCATAGAGTAGAATCACAGAGTAGAACCATTTCAGTTGGGAGAGACCCTCCAACCATAACCCAACTCTGGCACTAACCCTAAGAACCTCATCTAACCGCCTTTTCAACCCCTCCAGGACGGTGACTCCAGCCCTGTTCCAATGCCCCACAGCCCTTTCCAGGAAGAATTCTTTCCTAATATCCAATCTAAACCTCCCCTTGCGCAACTCGGGGCTGTTTCCTCTCGTCCCATCACCTGGTGCTGCGGGAGATGCAGCTTTCGCTGCTTTCCCCGGCGACGCGGGGGGACCCGGCAGCGAGCCGGGCGGCGCTGGCGCTCAGCGCCGCGATAGGGCCTGCCCAGCCGCCCAGTGATTTTCCACCACATATTTGCTCTGTGAAGTCACAGGTGGCTCCAGGATCCGCACGTCTGCCGTGTCCAGGCCGCGCCGCTGGCTCGGGGACGAGCGCCGGGGCTGCGGGTCCCTCGGCACCCACGGCAGCTGCGGCTCCTGCTCCTCCGGAGCTCTGGGGGCTTTGGGGATGAGAACGCGGTGCCACCCGTGTCCCGTCGCCACCATGCGCTGCCAGGGACACGAGCGGCAGCTCCTGCCGTCGCTGGGGGCCGGGACACCCACAGCTGGGACAGAAAGAACGAACACGGGTGATTCTGCAAGAGGGATCCGACCAACGGGTCGGAGATCCCCGACGCAGAGGGAAACAGCTCCCAGGTCACAAACACGGGTGCTCAGTAATGCTGACGTAGGGCTGGACTGGAACCAGTCCCGGCGTCCCAGCACAGGTTGCCCGTGGCGGCACCGGCTCTCTCACCCCCAAGCTCACCAAAACTCCTGCCAGAGGAGGGAAGACGCTCCGCAGCAAGTCACTGCGCCTTGTGTGACGGGGGACGGATGTCACCTCTGTCACAGCCGCCGCAGAGCTTCGCCTGTGCCACGGAGCGGGAGGTGGGTCCAACCCGCCACCGGCTTCACACCCTCTATATCCCAGCGCCGAAATGCCGGAGTCTGTGGAGGACGAGTGTGACCCCCCGGCACAGGGGAGCTCGGGGCAGAGGGGCGCACGGGGTCCCCGGCAGCACCCGCAGGTCCCACTGTGCGCGGGATGGGGACCCGTGTCCAGCTGCCACCGCTCCCAATCGCATCCATATGCCCCCCCGGCCCCTTCTCCACCGCCCGCCGGCAACACGTGCGGCTGGCGAGCCATTAAAGTGCTGCAGGTGACAATTATGGGTTGGCTGGTAAAGCCGTACGGGGGTCCCGGGAAAGAAAGGAAAAGGGTCTTTAAACACACGGTGCTGGCAGCTGCGCAAACGGGGCTGCCCCACGGTGTGCTCGGCTCCCCTGCCTTCCCCTGACCCCCCCATGGCCACCCTGGGCCCCTCTGCCTTCCGCCGACCCCCGCATTGCTCCCTGGGCCCCCTTCCCCTTATCTGACCCCCAACATCGCTCCCTGGGCCCCTTTTCCCTCCCCTAACCCCCCATTGCTCCCTGGGCTCCCCCATCAGTCCATGGGTCCCCTTTCCCATCCCCTGACCGCCAACATCGCTCCCTGGGCCCCCCTTCCCCTTATCTGATGCCCCCATCACTCCCTGGGCCCCCATTCCTCTCCTCTGACCCCCCTAGCACTCCTGGGAGAGCTGCTGGGATACTGGGAGAGCTGCTGGGATACTGGGAGATCTGCTGGGATACTGGGAGAGCTGCTGGGATACTGGGAGAGCTGCTGGGGAGCTGGGACGTTTGGGGGCAGCAGTGCCCCCGGCCTTTTCTGCTCCAGCACCTTTCCACATCCCCAGTTAACCCCTTACTGGGGACCAGTAGCACGTCCCCAGCACAGGCACTGGTGGAGATGTGGAGGTGACATGGGTATGGCCACCCTGGGGAAAGCCAACAGCCACCCAGGGCCACCGGAACGGTGCTCGGGGCCTAAAGTACAAATGGGCTCAAGACCTCCACAACCCCTCAAGATCCATCACAACCCCTAAGACCCACCACAACCCCTCAAGATCCATCACAACCCCTAAGACCCACCACAACCCCTCAAGACCCACCACAACTCCGCAAGACCCACCACAACCCCTCAAGACCCCTCAAGCTCCACCACAACCCCCCAAGACCCATCACGAGCATCAAGATCCACCACAACCCTTCAAGACCTCCAAGACCCCTCCAGATCCACCACAGCCCCAAGACCCACCACAACCCCTCAAGTTCCACCACAACTCTGCAAGACCCACCACAAGCCCTCAAGACCCCCACAACCCCTCGAGATCCACCGCAACCCCTCGAGATCCACCACAACCCCTCGAGATCCACCACAACCCTTCGAGATCCCCCACAGCCCCTAAGACCCACCACAACCCCTCAAGACCCACCACAACTCCACAAGACCCACCACAACCCCTCAAGACCCACCACAACTCCCCAAGACCCATCACGAGCATCGAGATCCACCACAACCCCTCAAGACCCCCACAACCCCTCGAGATCCACCACAACCCCTCGAGATCCACCACAACCTCTCGAGATCCACCACAACCCTTCGAGATCCCCCACAGCCCCTAAGACCCACCACAACCCCTCAAGACCCACCACAACTCCACAAGACCCACCACAACCCCTCAAGACCCACCACAACCCCTCAAGACCCACCACAACTCCACAAGACCCACCACAACCCCTCAAGTTCCACCACAATCCCACAAGACCCACCTTGACCACCAAGACCCACCACAAACCCTCAAGATGCCTCAAGACCTCTGCCAAGCCCCCGAGCAGAGCGGACCCTGGAGTCCGGGTGGCAGCAGCACTGGTGCCTGGGGGGACCTGGCCATTCCCTGGGCCACCCTCTGTCCTTGTGTCTGTCCCTGTCCATCCTCGCTGGGCCCAGCTCCTCCTCCCCGTGTCCCAGCGAGAGGAACCGAGCGCTGTCGGTGGGATTTTCTCCTCGCGCAGACACGCGCTGACTGTGCTCACAAGTGTTCAGCCCTCAGCCCCAGCGGCGGGTGAAACGATCCAAAAGTCATAGAATAGTAGAGTCATTATGGTTGGAAAAGACCTTCAAGATCACCGAGTCCAACCATAACCCGCCCCTGTCCCTGCTCCCTGTCCTGAGAACCTCGCGTCCGTCTGTCCAGCCCTCCAGGGCTGGTGACTCCAGCACTGCCCTGGGCAGCCTGTTCAATGCCCCACAGCCCTTTGGGGAAGAAATTGTTCCCACATCCAACCTCAACCTCCCCTGGCGCAACTTGAGGCCGTTTCCTCTGCTCCTGGCGCTTGTTCCTGGGGAGCAGAGCCCGACCCCCCTGGCTCCAAGCTCCTTTCAGGCAGTTCAGAGATCAGAAGGTCTCCCCTCAGCTCCTGTTCTCCAGCTGAACCCCCAGGTCCCTCAGTCTCCATCACACTTGTGCTCCAGCCCCTCACCAGCTCTGCTCCCTTCTCTTCACTCGCTCCAGCACCTCAAGGGTTTCTTGTCCTGAGGTGATCCCGCCATCCCTGGGGCCGCCATTCTGAGCCCTGAGCTGAGGAGCCCAGAGCTGCCCCTGGGGGTCCTGGGGACAGCAGGGTGACCCTGAGCCAGCACTGGCCCTTGTGGCCAGGAAGCCAATGGGACCTGGGGGGGGTTAGCGGGGGTGGTCAGTGGGTCAGAGAGGTTCTCCTGCCCCTCTGCTCTGCCCTGGGGAGACCACACCTGGAATTCCACGGGCGCAGAGCGAAACCAGCCCAGCGTCAGGGCCGGAGCGGCCCCGGAGGAGCCCAGCGCCGCGTTCCTGCGTGTGACCCTGCAGGAACCGCCGATGGTCGAGGAGGGGACAGTGATGCCACTGCCGTGTCCCCTGTGCTGTCACTTCTGTGTCCCCAACGCTACTGTGTCCCAAATGCTGCCACTGCCATGTCCCCAATACTGTCCTTTCTCCAACACTGTGTGTCCCCAATGCAGCCATTGCCATGTCCCCAGTGCTGCCATTGCCATGTCCCTGGTGCTGCTGTGTCCCCAATGCTGCCATTGTTGTGTCCCCAATGCTGCCATTGCCATTTCCCCAATGCTGTCATTGCCGTGTCCCCAATGCTGCCACTACTGTGTCCCCAATTCAGCCACTGCCATGTCCCCAGTGCTGCCATTGCCATGTCCCCAGTGCTGCCATTGCCATGTCCCCAATGCTGCCATTGCCATGTCCCCAATGTTACCATTGCCATGGCCCCAATGTTGCCATTGCCGTGTCCCCAATTCAGCCATTGCCATGTCCCCAATGCTGCCATTACCATGTCCCCAATGCTGCCATTGTCATGTTCCCAGTGCTGCCATGTTCCCAATGTTGCCATTGCCATGGCCCCAATGTTGCCATTGCCGTGTCCCCAATGCTGCCACTGCCATGTCCCCAATGCTGCCATTGCCGTGGCCCCAAAGCTGCCATTGCTGTGGCCCCAATGCTGCCATCGCCATGTCCCCAGTGCTGCCACTGCTGTGTCCCCAGTGCTGCTATGTCCCCAATGCTGCCACTGCCGTGTCCCCAGTGCTGCCATTGCCGTGTCCCCAATGCTGACATGTTTGATGCCTCTGTCAGTGCCCTGGGGCTTGGGGACAGGAGCCAGACCCCGGTCCCCACCAGGCACTGCCTTCGGCCTCACCGATGAGCCACACGCCCCAGGGAACCCGAGGGAAGGGACATGGGGGACCCGAGGGAAGGGATGTGGGGAACCCGAGGGAAGGGACGTGGGGAACCCGAGGTTAGGGACATGGGGGACCCGAGGTTAGGGACATGGGGGACCCGAGGGAAGGGACATGGGGGACCCAATGGGAGGGACGTGGGGAACCCGAGGGAAGGGACGTGGGGGAACCCAAGGGGAGGGACGTGGGGAACCCGAGGGGAGGGACATGGGGAACCCGAGAGGAGGGACGTGGGGGACCCGAGGTTAGGGACATGGGGGACCCGAGGGAAGGGATGTGGGGGACCCGAGGGAAGGGACGTGGGGAACCCAATGGGAGAGACGTGGGGAACCCAAGGGGAGGGACGTGGGGGACCCAAAGGAAGGGACGTGGGGGACCCAAGGGAAGGGACGTGGGGAACCCGAGGGAAGGGACGTGGGGAACCCGAGGGGAGGGACGTGGGGAACCCGAGGGAAGGGACAGGGGAACCCAAGGGGAGGGACGTGGGGGACCCAAGGGAAGGGACAGGGGAACCCAAGGGGAGGGACGTGGGAGACCCGAGGGAAGGGACATGGGGAACCCGAGGTTAGGGACATGGGGAACCCAAGGTTAGGGACATGGGGAACCTGAGGTTAGGGACATGGGGAACCCGAGGTTAGGGACATGGGGAACCCGAGGTTAGGGACATGGGGGACCCGAGGTTAGGGACGTGGGGAACCCAAGGGACGTGCCTCCGGTGTGTCCCAGCAGCACCAACCACCCCCCGGCCCTGGGGGGGGTCCCATGGCCACGGCAGCGCAGCCCCTGCCCCGGGCGACCCCCCACTCCCACCGCCCCGTCCCCAAGCTGGGGGACAATGAGCTGCCGCGCTCCCCACATGATCCATCACAAGGCGCTGCCGCCTGCGTCCCCGCTTAGCACCTGCGGGGCTGCCAGGAACCACGTGTGACCCCGCGCTGCCGCTGATTTACTTGCTGTTAGGGGCCTTTTTCCACCTCCCCCCCCTGCCCTCGCGCTGGATCCCGGCCAGCCGGACCCCCCGGCCCCGCTCCGGGGCAGGTGCCACCCCCGGCGCCCCCCGCAGCCCCGTCCCCCGGCTGCGGCGCCGCGGGTCGCGCCGCCAGCCGCGCGTGTCCCCGTCCCGCGTGCCCCGCGCCCCCCGGCCCCCTCCCAAAGCAGCTGCAGCTGTCGGGGCTCGATGGGAAGTGCAGGTACGGCGCTGGCTCCCTGCCCGTCTCCCCTGTGTCTGTCTGCTGCGAGAGGAAGCCAGTCCACCTCTGGAATCCTTCACTCTCTCCTCGTTGCTGCTCTCCCCGCGGCTCCCCCGGGGATTCGGGGTCAGCCCCTCTCTCTCGGTCTCTCTTTTTTCCCTTACCCCTATCACATTACAATGCAGGCAGTGTTCGCTCCAAATCCCCCACCGCACGTTAATTCTGTTCCTCTGTCTCTAACTACCAAACTGCTTTCCTGTGCCTCCTGTCTTTCCATTCCTCCTCCGCTATTTTTTATCTCTGACAAATCGAGCCCGTCAGCTCCGATCGCTGCGCGGGCCGGGGAAGGGGCTGCCAGAGCCGCCGGCTGCCGCGGAGGAGGGCGAGCGAGCGGGCGCGGGCACCGGGACCACACCGGGGGGCCCAGCGGGCACCGACACGGCTCCCCGGCTCCGTCGCCTGAATCCCAGTCACCCGCAGTGCTCAAATGGGGCTTCCCAGGGCACTGACGAGGTGACGCGGCTTAGAGGCGGCCTGGGCAGTGTTGGGCCAACGCTTGGACTCCATGATCTCAAAGGTCTTTTCCAACCCAAATGATTCGACGATTCCCAGAGCTCCGAGCGGGGTCCCGGGGGGTCAGGGGCCACCTGAAGCAGCCAAGACCTCCCCTGCGATCCATCATTCCCACCTGCCTCAGTTTCCCTCTCCCGCAAGGGCTGGGGAGGGGCCGCGTGCCCGGAGCGTGTGCTCAGGCTCCTGTCCCAGCCCGGCTCCATAACCTTTGCTCCTGCCCTAAATCTGGGCAGCACAAGGCAGAACAAACGCGTGAGTTTGCAGCTGTGCAGGGTCCCCCGGGGGAGATCTGGGGGGTCTCAGAGTGGAGCACAGGGGACACAGAGACTTCCAGAACTTGATGGGACAGACGGACGGACCGGGCTGTTCACCCCCCAGCACAGGTCCCCTCGTCCTCGCCACAGCGCCGGCGCTGGCTCAGATCTGATAGGACCCCAGCGAGGGCGCAGGGACACGCGTCACCCGTGTCCCCTGCCCAGGCTGTGACAGGAGCAGCCCCCCGCTTTGTGCTGACGCCAAGGACGCCGCTGGCACTCCGGGGCAGCAGCGCCGCGGCCTCGACCTTCCCGGGGCCGGACAAACGGCGAAGCTGGAGCAGCGAGGGGGTGCTGAGCGGTGGGGAAGCGCGGGGAGCCGGGCAGGAGCCGCAGCATCGCTTGCTTGGAACAGACCCGCGAGACGCCGGAGCCCACGAGCTCCCCGCGCGGCGCAGGAACCGCAGCGGTTAATGAGGGGGAACGCGCTGGCGGCTCCGCTGGCCGCTGCCCTCCCCCCGCCGCAGCCCCCCCCCCTGATTTATGGCGAGGTGTTTTCTTTAGCAAAGCCAGCTGCCGGGGCCTTCCTGCCGCCGCGCACCCCGCGCCGCACCTGGAGCCCTCCCCCAAAACCCAGCCGGGAAGGGCAGGGGGATCCCAGCCATGGAGGAAGAGGAGGGAGCCGGGCGCTGCTCAGGGACGCAAAGAAGCGCACTTGGAATTCAACCTGAACACGAGAAGATGCTGTTTCACTGGGGGGCGGTCAGGCTCTGCCTGGGGTAGAATCCCCACCCCTGGAGATACTCTGGACCTGCCTGGACATGGTGCTGGTGGCCCCCAACAGCCCCGGGGTTCAGAGACCCCTCTGCTCCCACAAGGACGGCAAGCTCAGCCCTGAGCACTTTGGGAGGTGATCAGTAGGTTTCAGAGTAAACACAGGCTCACATCACACCACATGGCAGCCACACAGGCCCAGGAGCGGAGCTGAAATTTGCTTCACAACCAACAGGAGGAAGGACTGAAAACCCCTGAACGCCAGCGGGCTGGGGCAGCCGCCACGGGGCCCGGCCACGGCCACGGCCACAGCCACGGCCACAGCCACAGCCACGGCCACGGCCACGGCCACAGCCACAGCCACGGCCACGGCCACAGCCACGGCCACAGCCACAGCCACGGCCACGGCCACGGCCACAGCCACAGCCACGGCCACAGCCACAGCCACGGCCACGGCCACAGCCACGGCCACAGCCACAGCCACGGCCACGGCCACGGCCACGGCCACAGCCACGGCCACAGCCACAGCCACAGCCACGGCCACAGCCACAGCCACAGCCACGGCCACGGCCACGGCCACAGACACGGCCACGGCCACGGCCACGGCCACGGCCACGGCCACAGCCACGGCCACAGCCACGGCCACGGCCACAGCCACGGCCACAGCCACAGCCACGGCCACGGCCACAGACACGGCCACGGCCACGGCCACGGCCACGGCCACGGCCACGGCCACAGCCACGGCCACGGCCACGGCCACAGCCACAGCCACGGCCACAGCCACGGCCACGGCCACGGCCACGGCCACAGCCACAGCCACGGCCACGGCCACGGCCGCGCTCGCGGCGCTGCCGGCACACGGGGGCCGCGCTCCCCCGCCCTCCCCACCTCCAATCTTTCCGTGCTGATTTACTGCCCACAGCAAAAAGTTTCCCTTTTCGCATCCAAGATTCCTGGCGTTTTGGCTTCTGCTCCCGCAAACCCGAAGCAACTGTTAATTTTGGCAAGTGCCCTTTCTCTGCTCTGACCGTGCTCGGACTTTTCCATTCCCGACACCTTGGGAGCTGTTCCTGGGGGGGGGCACAGGCGTCCCCCCCTTCCTGGGCACTCTGCCCTCTCTGAGGACGGGGAGGACCCGCTGCCGCCACCGCGCAGCCAAATCCCACCAAGAGCCCCCATTCCCCACCCCACCTCGCACTGGTGTTACTGGTAGAGCAAACCAGGCAGGGCCATGGGCTTGTTGGCCCAGTGGGCAGCGGCCCAGTGTGGCAAAGAGGAGCCGGGCTCGGCGCGGCCACGGGGATCCACCGGCACAGCTGCGGGAAGAGAAACCACAGCATAGAGCCGCTTTGTGGGGGAACCCGCGGATCAAGGAACCCCACAGACACCTCCGGCACCCACCGCACCGCCAAGGGCCGCGCGCCCCGAGGCGCCGGAGGTGCCGCCGGGCGCCAAACGCCGGCGCTGGCCCGGGCGCAGGTTCCCCCTCCCCGCGGCGAAGCGCTGCCTCGTAAAGCAGCCGCCCAGCTCTCGCTTCTGTGCTGAGCAGGCCCCGCTCGTTAAAGGTTACGAGATGTACCGGCAGCGCGGGGATGGGGAGCGGGATGGGGTCCCACGAGCGGCGTCCCGGGGGTGCAGCCCCCGCGTGGCGCTGGGTAGGGACGGTTTCCCCCGTGTCGACGGCTCCGGGGTGTCCCCGCTGTCCCTTACGCCGCGTTTCCCCCCCGGGAGAAGGGGAGAATTCGGACAGCTGGTTCCAATCATGCCCAGCGCCCCCCGGGACCCTCTGGCAGCCATGTGGGAGCAGAGCTAACCCGGGATGAAAGGAAAGGGCTCCCCGCGGCGCTGGCAGGGGGCACGGAGCCCCCCCAGCGCCGCACACGCACCTGCAGCCCCGCAGGCTGCGCCAGGAGCAGGCGGCGCGGCCGGAGCCGCACGCGAGCCGGAGCCGCACGCGAGCCGGCCCCGCGGCTCCGGGACCGGCCAGGAGGAAAGAGCAGAGGCTGCCATGTCCACATTCCTCCCGCTTAGCAAAACACGGCCCGGTCCCCTCTGCGGCCCATTAAAGAGACATTTCCTGCCCAAAAACAGAGGGAGGCACCGCGGCCCGGCCAGGAGCAGGGATGCGTGAGACAACCGACTGATCACCGGGAGACAACCGGCAGGTCAGCATGACACAACCAACCAAGCACCAGGATACAATTAATGGATCACTGTGATACAACCAGCTGATCACCGTGATACAACTGACCAATCACCAGGATACAACTGACCGGTCACTATGACAGAACGAACCACCCACCAGGATACAACTGACGGATCACCAGGATACAACTGACCGGTCACCATGACAGAACCAACCAACCACCAGGATACAACTAACGGATCACTGTGATACAACCAGCTGATGACCGTGATACAACTGATCGATCACCAGGATACAACTGACCGGTCACCATGAGAGAACCAACCAAGCACTAGGATACAACTGACCGGTCACTGTGATACAACTGACCAATCACCATGATACAACTGGCCGATCACTGTGATACAACTGACCGATCACCAGGATACAACTGACCGGTCACCATGAGAGAACCAACCAAGCACTAGGATACAACTGACCGGTCACTGTGATACAACTGACCAATCACCATGATACAACTGGCCGATCACTGTGATACAACTGACCGATCACCAGGATACAACTGACCGGTCACCATGAGAGAACCAACCAAGCACTAGGATACAACTGACCGGTCACTGTGATACAACTGACCAATCACCATGATACAACTGGCCGATCACTGTGATACAACTGACCGATCACCAGGATACAACTGACCGGTCACCATGACAGAACCAACCAAGCACCAGGATACAACTGACCAGTCACTGTGATACAACCGACCGATCACCGTGATACAACTGACCGATCACCAGGATACAACTGACCGGTCATTGTGATACAACCAACTGATCACCGTGATACAACTGACTGATCAATGGTGATACAACTGACCGGTCACCGTGATACCACTGACTGATCACCATGATACAATCGACAGATCACCATGATACAACCAACTGATCACTGTGACACAACTGACAGATCACCATAACAAAAGTGACCAGTAACTGTGATACAACCAACCGATCACCATGACACAACTGACCAATCACCATGGCATAACCAACCAAACACCATGACACAAGTGAGCAGTCACCATGACACAACCAACCAATCACCACAATACAAATGACCAATCACTGTGATACAACCAACTGATCACCATGATACAACTGAGCGATGACCACGACACAAGTGACCGATCACTGTAATGCAACCAGCTGATCACCGTGACACAAGTGACCGATCACTGTGATACAACCGGCTGATCACAGTGACGCAAGCGACCGATCACTGTGATACAACCGGCTGATCACCGTGACACAAGTGACCGATCACTGTGATACAACCAGCCGATCACTGTGATACAACCGGCTGATCACTGTGACACAACTGGCTGATCACCGTGACACAAGTGACTGATCACTGTGATACAACTGGCTGATCACCGTGACACAAGTGACCGATCACTGTGACACAACTGGCTGATCACAGTGACGCAAGCGACCGATCACTGTGATACAACCGGCTGATCACCGTGACACAAGTGACTGATCACTGTGATACAACCGGCTGATCACAGTGACACAAGTGGCCGATCACTGTGATACAAGCGGCTGATCACCGTGACACAAGTGACCGATCACTGTGCTACAAGCGGCTGATCGCCGTGACACAAGTGACCGATCACTGTGATACAACCGGCTGATCACCGTGACACAAGTGACCGATCACTGTGATACAAGCGGCTGATCACCGTGACACAAGTGACCGATCACTGTGCTACAAGCGGCTGATCACCGTGACACAAGTGACCGATCACTGTGATACAACCGGCTGATCACCGTGACACAAGTGACCGATCACTGTGATACAACCAGCTGATCACCGTGACACAAGTGACCGATCACTGTGATACAACCGGCTGATCACTGTGATACAACTGGCTGATCACCGTGACACAAGTGACCGATCACTGTGATACAACCGGCCAATCACTGTGATACAACTGGCTGATCACCGTGACACAAGTGGCCGATCACTGTGATACAACCAGCCGATCACTGTGATACAACCGGCTGATCACCGTGACACAAGTGACCGATCACTGTGATACAACCGGCTGATCACCGTGACACAAGTGACTGATCACTGTGATACAACTGGCTGATCACCATGACACAAGTGGCCGATACTGTGATACAACCAGCCGATCACTGTGATACAACCGGCTGATCACCGTGACACAAGTGACCGATCACTGTGATACAACCAGCTGATCGCTGTGACACAAGTGACCGATCATGGTGATACAACCGGCTGATCACCGTGACACAAGTGGCCGATCACTGTGATACAAGCGGCTGATCACCGTGACAAAAGTGACCGATCACTGTGATACAAGCGGCTGATCACCGTGACACAAGTGACCGATCGCTCCCCGTCTCTCAGGCGATGATCTGTCACAGGGACACACAGTCGGGAGCGGGGGAGGCAGGACGCCCACGGCAGGGCTGTGATCCCGCTCCCCGAGGTGCTGCAAGCCCAGCACCACGCAGGATTCCTCGGGGCTGCCGTCCCCAAGCCTCGGTCATTAAGCAAGAAGCCAGAGAGGTTCAATGAGTCCCAGGCCCCTCGCAGAACCGATTGTCCCAAGGCAGCTCTTGGCACGTCCCCCCAGCCCCTCTCCGGGGAGGCCGGACCCCGTGGCAGCCCCCTGGAGCAGCCCACTCGTGTCCCCACCAAACACCGTGTCTGGTTGTCACCCACGGCCCCCACGGCTGAGCAACCTCATGGCAAAACCTGAGGCTGGGAGAGGAAAGAGACGGGATGAACCCGTGTGGGGCAGGTGAAGGAAAAGGGGGCTTGGGGTCAGCGTGCTCCCCGAGCGCCCGGAGATGGGGTGGGGGAGCCGGCCCCCCAGCCCGGCGAAGGGCAGAGGCCCTGAGTGTATCTCAGGAGCTGGAGGCCATCGGGAGAGGCTCCTTCCCAAACAAAGAGAAGCGCAGGAGCGGGAGAGCCGGAGCGCAGCTGCGGGCGAGCGCTGCAGCTGGGGGTGCGCGGGGGCCGCTCCGGGAGTGGGGGGCCCAGGCCAAGGCCTCTGGCAGCTGTCGGTTCGGTAGCCGGCAGAAGCCATTAACGGCGTTTGGCAGCAGAGCAAAGCCAGGCGTGGATCCCGGACAGACAAACAGCCGCTCGGCAGCGGCTCCGCACGCTCTAGAGTTACAGCCCGGGGCCGGAGGCGAGCGCAGGCACAGGACGCAGCTTCCGATCCAGCCGGGCTACTGCAGGGGCCGGCTCAAAGGTCTGGCCCTTCGCCCCCCTGGATGGGATCCGTGTTTCTGACAGGGAAAGAACTGACCCCAAGAGCTGCAGAGCCCCAGATTTTGCTCTTGAGACAGGTCCTGGCTCTGCGGAGCGATGCTGACCCCTGTGCACGGAGCCAGCACCTCACCCCCGCACCGTCCCGAGGGATGCTCAGCCCTGTCACGTCGTGTGTGTCCTTACAACAGCCACAGCGGCTGACCCCCCGTGTCCCCAACACCCAGCCTGGCCGCAGGACAAAAGGTCCTTCCAAGAACCCTTGCTCCCCACCTCTCCCGGGGTGGCAGAGGGGTGTCCGGGGGTGCCCGTGGGCTCCCCAAATCCCGGGCTGTGCTCCTGGAGCCCAGAAGCGCTCTGGCAGCAGAGCCACAAACACCTGAATTTGCCCATTAAATGGGCACGGGCAGAAAAGGCCCCTTGGGGGGAGGCAGCCCCCAAACCCACCGGCATTCATCACAGATTCCTTAAATCATTTGGGTTGGAAAAGCCCCTCAAGATCAAGTCCAACCATAACCCCCCCCGGCACTGCCCCCTGTCCTGAGAACCTCGTGTCCGTCTGTCCAGCCCTCCAGGGCTGGTGACTCCAGCACTGCCCTGGGCAGCCTGTTCAATGCCCCACAGCCCTTTGGGGAAGAAATTGTTCCCACATCCAACCTCAACCTCCCCTGGCGCAACTTGAGGCCGTTTCCTCTGCTCCTGGCGCTTGTTCCTGGGGAGCAGAGCCCGACCCCCCCGGCTCCAAGCTCCTTTCAGGCAGTTCAGAGATCAGAAGGTCTCCCCTCAGCTCCTGTTCTCCAGCTGAACCCCCAGGTCCCTCAGTCTCCATCACCCTTGTGCTCCAGCCCCTCACCAGCTCCGCTCCCTTCTCTCCACTCGCTCCAGCACCTCAAGGGTTTCTTGGCGTGAGGGGCCCAGAGCTGCCCCCAGGGCCTGAGGTGCAGTGTGTGGGTGCACTGGCACTTGCCATCCTCCACCATCCTCCTTTCCCATGTAGCAACGTGTCCTTTAATAACCAAACCCTCTGCTCCATCAATAAAAGTCACCATGCAGGTCCACCCACCTCCCCACCAAGCCCAGTTGAAGAGTCACCACTGACCGGGCACCCACAGGCCAAAGTTTCACCCAGACCCTCCCAAGAAGCCACGAAAAGCAACAGGAGGCCAGGGCAGCTCTGTCCCCACAGCCATTGCCAGCTCTGTCCCCACAGCCATTGCCAGCTCTGTCCCCACAGCCACTGCCAGCTCTGTCCCCACAGCCACTGCCACCTCTGTCCCCACAGCCATTGCCACCTCTGTCCCCATGGCCATTGCCAGCTGTGTCCCCACAGCCATTGCCAGCTCTGTCCCCACAGCCATTGCCACCTGTGTCCCCACAGCCACTGCCAGCTCTGTCCCCACAGCCACTGCCACCTCTGTCCCCACAGCCATTGCCACCTGTGTCCCCACAGCCACTGCCACCTCTGTCCCCACAGCCACTGCCAGCTCTGTCCCCACAGCCATCGCCACCTCTGTCCCCACAGCCATCGCCAGCTCTGTCCCCATGGCCATTGCCACCTCTGTCCCCACAGCCACTGCCACCTCTGTCCCCACAGCCACTGCCACCTCTGTCCCCACAGCCATTGCCACCTGTGTCCCCACAGCCATTGCCACCTCTGTCCCCACAGCCACTGCCAGCTCTGTCCCCACAGCCATTGCCACCTGTGTCCCCACAGCCACTGCCACCTCTGTCCCCACAGCCACTGCCAGCTCTGTCCCCACAGCCATTGCCACCTCTGTCCCCATGGCCACTGCCAGCTCTGTCCCCACAGCCATTGCCAGCTCTGTCCCCACAGCCATTGCCACCTCTGTCCCCACAGCCACTGCCACCTCTGTCCCCACAGCCATTGCCACCTCTGTCCCCACAGCCATTGCCAGCTCTGTCCCCACAGCCACTGCCACCTCTGTCCCCACAGCCATTGCCACCTCTGTCCCCACAGCCGTTGCCACCTCTGTCCCCACAGCCACTGCCAGCTCTGTCCCCACAGCCACTGCCACCTCTGTCCCCACAGCCGTTGCCACCTCTGTCCCCACAGCCATTGCCACCTGTGTCCCCACAGCCATTGCCACCTGTGTCCCCACAGCCACTGCCACCTCTGTCCCCACAGCCATTGCCACCTCTGTCCCCATGGCCATTGCCACCTCTGTCCCCACAGCCACTGCCACCTCTGTCCCCACAGCCACTGCCACCTCTGTCCCCACAGCCATTGCCACCTGTGTCCCCACAGCCATTGCCACCTCTGTCCCCACAGCCACTGCCAGCTCTGTCCCCACAGCCATTGCCACCTCTGTCCCCATGGCCACTGCCAGCTCTGTCCCCACAGCCATTGCCACCTCTGTCCCCACAGCCACTGCCACCTCTGTCCCCACAGCCACTGCCTCCTCTGTCCCCACAGCCACTGCCACCTCTGTCCCCACAGCCATTGCCACCTCTGTCCCCACAGCCACTGCCACCTCTGTCCCCACAGCCACTGCCACCTCTGTCCCCACAGCCATTGCCAGCTCTGTCCCCACAGCCATTGCCACCTCTGTCCCCATGGCCATTGCCACCTCTGTCCCCACAGCCACTGCCACCTCTGTCCCCACAGCCATTGCCAGCTCTGTCCCCACAGCCATTGCCACCTCTGTCCCCATGGCCATTGCCAGCTCTGTCCCCACAGCCACTGCCAGCTCTGTCCCCACAGCCACTGCCACCTCTGTCCCCACAGCCATTGCCACCTCTGTCCCCACAGCCACTGCCAGCTCTGTCCCCACAGCCGTTGCCAGCTCTGTCCCCACAGCCACTGCCACCTCTGTCCCCACAGCCACTGCCAGCTCTGTCCCCACAGCCGTTGCCAGCTGTGTCCCCACAGCCGTTGCCACCTCTGTCCCCACAGCCATTGCCACCTCTGTCCCCACGGCCATTGCCACCTCTGTCCCCACAGCCGTTGCCACCTCTGTCCCCACAGCCATTGCCAGCTCTGTCCCCACAGCCATTGCCAGCTCTGTCCCCACAGCCATCGCCACCTGTGTCCCCACAGCCATTGCCACCTGTGTCCCCACAGCCATTGCCACCTCTGTCCCCACAGCCATTGCCACCTGTGTCCCCACAGCCATCGCCAGCTCTGTCCCCACAGCCACTGCCAGCTCTGTCCCCACAGCCATTGCCACCTGTGTCCCCACAGCCATCGCCAGCTCTGTCCCCACAGCCACTGCCAGCTCTGTCCCCACAGCCACTGCCACCTCTGTCCCCACAGCCATCGCCAGCTCTGTCCCCACAGCCCCTGCCCCGCGGGCCCTCGCTCCTGCGCAGGACTCGGTGCTTGGACCGGCCCGTCTGTGCTGGCAGCAACAAGCCCACTCTCCATCTTCCAGAGCTTTGCAACGGGCTTGATTATTCTGTTCCTGAGTATTTCCAGGAACTGAGGTTGAGTGGTGTTTTTAGGACAAGTTGTGCTAGTGGACAGAGGGAAAATATCAGGGAGAGAACCGTGAGCAAGAACACGGAGGCACCGGACTTAGGTCTGCAAGGCCAGGACTAAGAGCAGCTGTCTTGTCCCCAGCCGGGAGGTGATGGGGACAGACTTTAGCAGGGCCTGTTGTCATAGGACAAGCGGTAACAGTTTTAGATTAAAAGAGGGGAGATTCGGGCCAGACACAAGGAGGAATTGTTGCCCTGAGGGTGGTGAGAGCCTGTCCAGGTTCCCAGAGCGGTGGTGGCTGAACCATCCCTGAGACACCCCAGAGCTGGACGGGGCTCTGAGCACCCTGAGCTGTGCCAGGGCAGCAAGGCCCATCAGTACTTGGGTTTCAGTTGGGGGTCTTTTGGCTGCCACTGAATTATTAACTATTTTGTCCAGTTTGTTTCGCTGCTTTGGAGTTCATCGGGCTGTTTAAAACGTGTGTTAAAAGCCTTCCAAGCGCACACCTCTCCAAAGGCAAAGTGTTTCCATGTCCACGCTGGGCGATGCGCATCTCGGGACAAGCGCTCGCGCTGTTCCCCTTGAGCCGGGCGCCTCTCCCCAGCCCGGGCTGCCCGGACACGGCTCCTTTCCTGCCAGCTCCAACGTCCCTCCTTTGTGGCCCCGGCTCCGAGCGCTCAGATACACCCGGTGATGGTGACGTGAGCTCCGAGGCCACCCCGAACGCCCCCGGGGTGCAGCCGGCCCGGTGCGGAAATACCGGTTTGCACAGAGCCTTCCATAGACAGGTATTTCAATGCAAACGTTGTGAGCGCTGGCTTGGGATTGGAAGTGGACACAGCAAGCCCAGGAATCGTCCCAAATAGCTCCCGCGCACCAGCGACACTGTAATATCAAGTAAAGCCCCGGTGAGATGGACGCGGGCGATGCCGCCGGGCATGAGGATGCGATGGGCAGGAGACGAAGGTTGGACGTGGGCGCCGGGGTGAGAAGCACCAGACTCCATCACCGGGAGTGGAAAATGGATGGCAAAGCCCCCACTGACAGACGGGGAGGAGGGGGAGGAGGTGCTGGACTCGCCGTCCCTGGAGGGTTTTAAACTGAGACTGGACATGGCACTTAGTGCCATGATCTAGTCAATGGGCTGGAGTTGGACCAAGGGTTGGACTCGATGATCTCTGAGGGCTTTTCCAATCCAGTCGATTCTGTGATTCTGTGATTCTGTGTGTGCGTCTCTGTTAGCAGATGTCAGCGTGGTCCGTTTAAACGGCAGCAAATATCTGCTGGGCGCGTTAGGGCTTGAGGAAAATCATCTTAGTCCTGGCCTAACAACCCAGCCCAGCCCGGTCCCCTGAACTGGCCAAGCGGCCTCCGGCTTCCTCCGCACGTTCTCGCGTACCCGGCGCGGAGCCTGATGAAGTGGGACATTGGAACAGCGGCCAGCGCTTCGGGGCTGCACGCGTCCCCTCCGCCCAACGGGAGGAGCCCGAGCGGCGACCCCAGCGCCGGAGCTGCCGCGGCTCCTGCCTGGGGACGTGCCCGGGGCTCTGGCGCCGGGCCAGGCAGCCGCGCTGCTGCTCCGGCCCTCGGCGAGGAACCAGGGGCTCTCGGGAGGCAGAGGGGTCACAGCGGCTTTGGGGGGCTCTGTGGTGTGAGCCCCACCGGGCCAGCGCCGCCAGAGCCGCCGCGGTGGCGCAGGGCTCGTCCAGCTCACCGGGGCTGGGGAAACACTCAGCGCTGCCCTCCTGGATTTCGGCTGCCACTGAATTATTAACTATTTGCTCAAGTTTGTTTTACTGCTTTGGAGTTCACGAGGCTTTGAAAAACACATTTAAAGCCTTCTGAGAGCGCAACTCTCCAAAGGTGAAGTCCAAAGCGGTGTTGCCGTGCCCTGCTCGGCGATCCGCGTCCCGGGGAAACCGCGGCTCTGGCAATGGTTTTGTGGGCTGCACGGTGTGGATTCACCCTGTGCGTGGTAATGCCGGTAGCGGTGAGCGCGCACCGCGGTGGCTCCGGCGCGACGCTGGCACAGGGCGAATCGTGGTGCCCGCGCAGCTCCGGGCAGCCGCGATGGCACCGTGGCAGGGCCGTTGTGCCGTAAACTGAGCCGCGGCAGGGCCAGCGTGCCGTAAGCTGAGCCGCGGCACGGAGCAGCCCCAGCGCGCGGGGGGAAAGTAAATGGAAAAAAAAAAAAGGGAAAGAAGGAAAAGTTTCCACTCCTCAGGCGAATGTTGTTGTGGGTTTCTCGCTCTCCTCGGGTCACGGAGCTGATGGTTTCAGTGCACTCGCTGATGTCATTCCTTCCAGAAGGAAAAAGCCTTTCCTGCCCCAACCGAGCTGCTTCACAAACGCTTTAAATATCAAGGTTGGGGCAGCCAAAAGACGGAGTCATTTAGCTCCTTTTGGGTTTTTTTCAGGATGATATCAGCACCTGTTAATTGAGGCCTTTCCCCTCCGCTCTCCACCTGGACCCCCAGGGTTCGCTGATCCCGAGCGAGAGGACGCGGGGCCGGCTCCGCCGGGGCCGCCGGAGCGGCCGTGCCAGCGTGGCGAGCGCTGAGCCACCGTGGGGAAGGGGTTTGCTCCAGTTCCCCCCTCTCCATCACACGCAAACTTTCCGTCCTGGCTGGAAACGCTAGGAGAGCGAGTGCCCAAGCCGCTCGCTGCGCCGTCCCCCGAGCGCGCTGAGCCCGGCTGGCCGCGGGGAGGCACCCAGCACCGAAACGTGGGTATGGGGGCTGTCCTGAGCCCCCCAGCTCTTCCCCAGGTGCAGGGAATGACGGTGGGTGGGCACGGAGCTCCTGCTGCTCGCTCTGTCCAGCTGGCGCTCGGAGCAGAAAGCGCAGCAGCCGGGGCTCCACACCCACCCGCACGGAGCCTTTTATCAGGAACCCAGCGCGACTTGGCAGCGAAGCCGGCGGCGCTTGCCCAAAGCCTGGTCGGCTCTGGCTGGAGAGGAGATCGCTGCCAACAGCGCCGCACAGCCCGCCCTCCTTCCCTCCTTCCCCCGAGCCGGGTGGAACGGCTCCGGGACAGCCCGGCCTCTGCCTTCGGCTGCTCCTGTCCCACCACCCCAGCCTTGGTCCTTTGCCTTTGGTGGGTCCTGTCCCACCACCCCCGGCCTTTGTCCTTTGCCTCTGGCTGCTCCTGTCCCACCACCCCTGTCCTTGTCCTTTGCCTTTTGTGGTCTATCCCACCACCCCCATCCTCTGCCTTTGGTGGGTTCTGTCCCATCGCCCCCATCCTTCATCCTTTGCCTTTGGCTATTTTTACCCCATCACCCCCATCCTTTGCCTTTGACTGTTTTTACCCCACCACCCCCATCCTTTGCCTTTTGCAGGTCCTGTCCCACCACCCCCATCCTTCGTCCTTTGCCTTTGGCTGTTTTTACCCCATCACCCCCATCCTTTGCCTTTGGCTGTTTTTATCCCATCACCCCCATCCTTTGCCTTTGGTGGGTTCTGTCCCATCACCCCCATCCTTTGCCTTTACGGGTCCTGTCCCACCACCCCCATCTTTTGCCCTTTGCCTTTGGCTGTTTTTATCCCATCACCCCCATCCTTTGCCTTTTGTGGTCTGTCCCATCACCCCCATCCTTTGCCTTTGGTGGGTTCTGTCCCATCGCCCCCATCCTTTGCCTTTTGCTGTTTGTCCCATCGCCCCCACCCTTTGCCTTTTGCAGGTCCTGTCCCACCACCATCGTCCCTGCCTTTTGCAGGTCCGTCCCATCACCCCCATCCTTTGCTTTTTGCAGGTCCGTCCCATCGCCCCCGTCCCTGCCTTTTGCAGGTCCGTCCCATCACCCCCATCCTTTGCCTTTGGCGGGTTCTATCCCATCATCCCCATCCTTTGTCCTTTGCCTTTGGCTGTTTTTATCCCACCACCCCCATCCTTTGCCTTTTGCAGGTCCTGTCCCATCACCCCCATCCTTTGCCTTTGGCTGTTTTTAGCCCATCGCCCCGATCCCTTGCCTTTGGCGGTCTGTCCCATCGCCCCCATCCCTTGCCTTTGGCGGTCTGTCCCATCACCCCCATCCTTTGCCTTTGGCGGTCTGTCCCATCGCCCCCATCCTTTGCCTTTGGCGGTCTGTCCCATCACCCCCATCCTTTGCCTTTGGCGGTCTGTCCCATCGCCCCGTCCCTGCCTTTGCCGGTCTGTCCCATCGCCCCGTCCCTGCCTTTGGCGGTGTGTCCCATCGCCCCGTCCCTGCCTTTGCCGGTGTGTCCCCCCACCCGCCCCGCACACCAGCTGCCCCGGCACCGCCGGCACGGCCGGGCCGCGGGCCAGGCCCGGCTGAGGGGCCGCGCTTTGATCCGCGAGCTCCTGAGAACGTCCATTTCATTTTCAAACGCTGTCGCTCCAGATGTTCTTGTTATTCACATTAGTATCTGCAAACCCCAGTGTCTGCAAAGGCTTTGGCACCGCCGGCATCTCCCGGCCGTGTAAGATAATCCCCCTGCGCGGTGCGCGCGTCCCTCTCCTGCCATTTCAGTTTTAAACCCGATGCCTTTTCATCTTGTCAAATATCCCCCGCGCTACCTTCTGCATCCTGTTATTGTGTCCTCTCCGACTCCGCTTCGCCTCCAAACCACACAAATCTTGTCTTTTCACATCTCTTCATCGGCAGATCCCCCCCAGGCCACCAATTAGCCCCGCTATCCATCTCCGCAACTACTCTTTCTCTCGCTGCCTCTTCTGGGAAGGGAACGATGGCGATGGGGCACGGCGCTGGAGCTGGAGCTCACCCGCGGGCTGCAATGGAGCTTTCGGCCCTTCTCGAGCCCCTCCGGCTCCCTCCCCACGCGACACAAGGGTGTGCTTGTCCCCCAACAGGAAAATAAAACAACCTTGAATTCGGCAACGGAAACACTTGCTGGATGAGCAGGGCTGTGGGGCATTGAACAGGCTGCCCAGGGCAGTGCTGGAGTCACCATCCTGGAGGGCTGGACAGACGGACATGAGGTTCTCAGGACATGGGGCAGTGCTGGGGTGGGTTGTGGTTGGACCTGATGGTCATTTCCAACCAAAACAACGGGATGGTTTGGGAACCCGCTCCCCCGCGGTTCCCCTGGGGAAGCTGGACCGGGGCTCCCGGGCTCGGGCATCTTGTGGCCTGACTCCCAGTCACAAAGCAGCCCAAAGCCCCGGCTCCTCACGTCCCAAAGCCCCGGCTCCTCACGTCCCAAAGCCCCAGCTCCTCACGTCCCAAAGCCCCGGCTCCTCACGTCCCAAAGCCCCAGCTCCTCATGGCCCAAAGCCCTGGCTTCTTGGAGCCCAAAGCCCCAGCTCCTCGGAGCCCAAAGCCCTGGCTCCTCATGGCCCAAAGCCCCAGCTCCTCATGTCCCAAAGCCCTGGCTCCTCACATCCCAAAGCCCCGGCTCCTCATGTCCCAAAGCCTCAGCTCCTCATGCCCTAAAGCCCCAGCTCCTTCACACCCCAAAGCTCTGGCTCCGCCTGGCCCAAAGCCCCAGCTCCTCATGTCCCAAAGCCCCAGCTCCTCATGTCCCAAAGCCCCAGCTCCTCATGTCCCAAAGTCCCAGCTCCTCATGTCCCAAAGCCCCAGCTCCTCATGTCCCAAAGCCCCGGCTCCTCACATCCCAAAGCCCCGGCTCCTCATGTCCCAAAGTCCCAGCTCCTCCTGTCCCAAAGCCCCAACTCCTCATGTCCCAAAGCCCCAGCTCCTCCTCTCCCAAAGCCCCAGCTCCTCCTGTCCCAAAGCCCCGGCTCCTCACATCCCAAAGCCCCGGCTCCTCATGTCCCAAAGTCCCAGCTCCTCATGTCCCAAAGCCCCGGCTCCTCATGTCCCAAAGTCCCAGCTCCTCCTGTCCCAAAGCCCCAGTTCCTCATGTCCCAAAGCCCCAGCTCCTCCTGTCCCAAAGCCCCGGCTCCTCATGTCCCAAAGCCCCAGCTCCTCAGGTCCCAGAGCCCCAGCTCCTCCTGTCCCAGAGCCCCGGCTCCTCCTGTCCCAAAGCCCCAGCTCCTCATGGCCCAAAGCCCCGGCTCCTCCTGTCCCAAAGCCCCAGCTCCTCCTGTCCCAAAGCCGCGTCTCCTCGCAGCCCCGTCTCCCCGCAGCCCTTTGGCACCTCGGCACTGTCAGCCGGGGCCGAGCGCGCACGGCTGCCCGGCCAGACACGCTGGCGGGGGCGGTTTGGTGAGGTTTGGTGAGCGGTTGCCGCGGGCGGCGCGGGGGAAGCCTGGAGCGGCTGCCGGGGCCAGGCGGGTCGGGAAGCGCCGGCAGAGCCGCACACACACACACACACACCCCCGAGCGATGAGTTGAAGGAGCTGTCTGCCAGCAGCACATTCTGCAGGAGGGTTTTTTCCCCTCTCTCTTGGCTAATCAGCTACTGAAAGCAGAGCTCCCTTGGCCCGGGCGGCGCGGAGCCCCCCCGCCCGGCTCAGCTGCGCTGCGGAGGAGGGAAGTGGGCTTGGAACAGCCGCCGGCTCACCGAGGAGCACTCAACGCGCCTTCATTCATTATCCACTGACATATGGAATAGTCATTGCGGGAGGAAACAGAACCAAACAAAAGCCCCAAACTGCTTCCTCCCAGCGAGGCCCTGACAGCCTCTGCAGCTCACGGCCATTCATCTCCGAGCGCCGGAGAGGAAGGGACGCTCGGCGAGCGCCGGAGGGATGGCCGGGGGGGCCGGCGCGGCGGCCGCGCGCTGGGGCTGCGGTGCCGCCCGGCGCGGGGACGCGGCTCGCCGGGCACCGGGACAGGGCGCTGCGTGCCACACGGGCTCCTCTACCCACCCCGGCCAGGAAACCGGTTTATTTTGTTGTGTCTCTGGTCGGAGCGCGCGGCAGAGCCCGGCTCGGGCGCCCGGCCAGAACGAGCCGGCGGCTGCCAAGTGAGCGGGAGCGCAGCGAGGAGAAATCCAGCCTGTGCTAAACACGGGGGCAGAGCGGGGCTGAGCTGTTATTCTTTATTAAAGAGCTCCGAAGCCCACGCAGGGGCGGCGGGGGAGCGCGGCGGCTCAGCGCCAGCCGCGGCAGCGACGGCGGCACAACGCGGGGTAGCGGTGCCGCCAGAGGTTCTCCCAAACTGGTTTAGGGAGCAATCCTGCTGGGAGAACCCCGGGACAGGCTGCAGGTGACGGTGCCCGGTTAGCAGGTGAAACCGGGCAAAGGGGAGCTGGGGAGCACCCCAAGACCCCCAGCTGGGGTCTGCGCTGTGACCGGAGGGGACAGGGGCACTTCCCGCTGCCGTACCCAACTGCTGGAGCTGCTGCTGCCCAAGGCCAACGTGTGAACACGCGCAAGGGGGCGATTGCCCATCGCTCACAGGAAAGATAACAAGGTGTGCAGAGATAATGAGCACAGACATGGGTATAATCAAGGTGCACAAGGCTGAATCTCTACCCAGATTTCTTGTGTGACCCCCCCAGCGCCCACGGACGAGCTGCTCCCGAGCTTTGTGCCGTGCCCGGCAGGGCCCTGGCGCCCCTGGACGCGGGGACAGGGCTGGGACCCCCAATTGGCAGGAAAGGGGGTGCCAGCCCAGCTCCAGCTTCCACGGCTCCGTCCACTCTGCCCGCAGGACACCCCGGGAACCGCGGTGCCTCTCACAGGGGGTCACTCAGGACCCCCCACCACCACGGACCACAGACCCACGTGTTCCGCCACGGTCCCACGGCCAAACGCCACGGTTCGCCGGCTCTCTCCGACGCGGTGATGCAGCACCCCATAGGGCGGCATGGCTGGGCGCTGGAAGGACGCAGGTGACGATCCTGCACTCCCGGAGCCCCGTGTTGCCCCCGGCACCCCCCGCCTCCGGGAAGGGAGGGGGAACAAAGCGCCACCCGGCACCGAATCCGGCTGCCGCGGTTCCCAGCCCGGCCAGGCTGATCGAAACCGCGGGAGCTGCGCCAGTGCGGCCGGTCACCCCGGGAATGGAGCCCAGTCCCCAGCGCCCTCCTGAAGAGCAGCGCACCAAACCACTGTGTCTCAAGGCTTTAATTAGGATGAGGCCGCACGTTAAGTGGCGTGAGGCTGCAGAGACAATCCAAAAGAATGAAAATACAGAAGCAATCTGCAGCAAGAAGGTGTTTCGCAGCACTTGAGGGCCACGAAGCAGCGGCCGAGCGCCGCTCCGGAGACCAGCACAAAGCGCCCAGTGTGCGCATCCCGGCCGCAGGAAACAGAAGCATCAGGGTTCTTATGGAACAGAGATAAATACAATTACAGAGGGAGGGCAGGGGATTGGGAACGGGGAACAAGGAACAAAGCCACTGGAAGCTGCTCTGATGTCAACAGGTTCTGAATCAGCGCTCCCCCCACCGGGGCCCTGAAGCAGGACCAGCTGGGGAGAGAGACCTTGAATTCCTGCATGAAAGGCTTGGGTTTTTTTTTCCTGGGTTATGCTGGAGACATTACACAAGTGTATGTTTTCTATAGTCATATATTTCCCCCTCTCTCTAAATCTGTATTCCAGACCCGGGGGCAGGGGCTGCGGCAGCTCCAGCGTTAGCCCAGGTGGGCCTCCAACGCGCAGCGCCGCGGGTCGGAGCCGCAGCCGGCACCGCCGCCTCCCCGCCGGGGCTCGCACGGGAACACGCGGCGCTCGGAGCCCCCGGAGACAAGCGCGGAGCCTTTGGACGCCGTCCCGAGGCTGGGGGCGCAGGCAGGAGCCGCCGGCCCCGCGGGGGCCGCGCTGCCGCCCCCCGGCCGGGCTCCCCGCAGCACCGCAGGCTCCTCACCTGCCCGCTTTGCTGCGCTCCGGTTCTCCTCGGCGCTTCAACAGGAGACAGGCTGAAATATTCCACCCCGGGGGCGCCCGGGAGGCTCCTCCAAGTCACGCTCAGGCTGCCCAGCGCCCTCGCAGGTGAACCCAGACCCCAGCAACAACGGCCAAATCCAACCGCCCCCACAGCCCTTGGCAATCCCCCCATCCCCACCCCAGGGCTCTGGCGAAACAGCTGATAGAAGCCAATCGCATTAATTGATTTAGCAGACGATTAAGAAAGGCAATGAAGTTTGTCTGGAACAACCAAGCCCTCGGGGCTGAGATCCTGCTATCTTTCCACACAGTTTCCAATCTTTTCCGACACACGAAACCCGGCGAGGTCCCCCCGGCGAGCATTGAACGGAGCCCCCCAGCCAAATGCCCCCCAGGCACCCTCTGAGACCCTGCATAAACCTCACGCAGCTCCACGGCACAGACGGCGCTGCCATGCGGCTCCCGGCCGGGGTGGATGATCCCCAGAGCCAAGCGCCGGCCTTTCCTGGGCGGCCGTGCCGTTCCCTCGCTCCAGGTGACACGCTTGAGCCATGTCCCCTCGGCCGGCTCTCCCGCCAGCTCTGCGGCGCTGCCCCAGCCCCACGCTGGCAGCAAAGGGCAATTCCCTCCCAGAGATGAGGTTTGGCTGCATTCCCGCACTTTGGGCGCACACAGAAGCCAACAGCGAGGGAATCCATCACCTCTGCCCCATAGCCGTGTCTTGAAAACCCCTTGGGTCCTACCTCTTCATCTGAGCTGTCTTCTTCGTATTCATTCTGAGCAAGCAGATCCTCCTCGTCCTTCAATGACGAATCGTCCTCCAAGGTTTTGCTCTTCCTGGGAGCCCCTTTGGCCTGAAAGACAGAAAAACACAGCTCAGTAAGATCCTGTCGCGTGAATCTTTGAGTTTGTGCGGTCGCTGAATCGGGGACCTTGGCTGGGGGATGAAATGTGAAGCTGCCACTACCTGAGCTACTTGAGCCTCCTGCCCCATCCAAACCATCTCCCGGAGCCACTTCAGCCTCCTGCCCCATCCAAACCATCTCCCGGAGCTACTTCAGCCTCCTGCCCCATCCAAACCATCTCCTGGAGCCACTTCAGCCTCCTGCCCCATCCAAACCATCTCCCGGAGCTACTTCAGCCTCCTGCCCTGTCCAAACCATCTCCCGGAGCCACTTCAGCCTCCTGCCCCGTCCAAACCATCTCCCGGAGCCACTTCAGCCTCCTGCCCCGTCCAAACCATCTCCCGGAGCTATTCAGCCTCTCTGTCCCTCTTTTCCCCGGCACCCAACGTCACCAAGAGCAGGCGCGGACACAGAGCCAGCGTGGGGACGGGATTTCCCAGCTCCGTCGGCACCCGAGACGCTGCGGAGGAGGCGCCAGCGTGGCCAGGGGCTCAGGAGGCAAGGAGAGCATCACACAGCAGCTCAGACAGCGGGAATGGACGCGTGGGCTGGAGAGCAGCTCTGGAGGCCCCTGCTCTGAGCAAACCTGCCATGCTGGATCGGGGTGCTCAGGGTTCGGGTGTTTCCAAGCAGGGGTCCTGGTCCCCCAGGGCTGCGCAGCTCCCATGGGCAGGAACACACCTGACGCCCAACCATAGTTCCTGCTGCACCTTGTCCCCATGCCTGCCACCCTGTCCCCAGGCGGCACGACAGCCCGGCTCCATCTCCTCGCTCCCTCCTGATGCTGACACCAACAGGATCCCCTGTGCTCCTTCTGGTGAAGAACCAGCTCCCAGCCCCGCTGCCACCCTGTCCCCAGGCATCACACAGCCTGGCTCCATCTCCTCGCTCCCTCCAGACACTGTGGACACCAATGGGATCCCCTGTGTCCCTTCTCCTGGTGAAGAACCAGCTCACAGCCCCGCTGCCACCCTGTCCCCAGGCGTCACAACAGCCCGGCTCCATCTCCACGGTCCCTCCTGACGCTGTGGACACCAACAGGACCTCTGTGTTCCTTCTGGTGAAGAACCAGCTCACCGCCCCTCTGCCACCCTGTCCCCAGGCATCACAACAGCCCAGCTCCATCTCCTCGCTTGCTCCAGACACTGTGGACACCAATGGGATCCCCTGTGTCCCTTCTCCTGGTGAAGAACCAGCTCACAGCCCCGCTGCCACCCTGTCCCCAGGCATCACAACAGCCCAGCTCCATCTTCTCGCTCCCTCTTGACGCTGTGGACACCAACAGGACCTCTGTGTTCCTTCTGGTGAAGAACCAGCTCACCGCCCCTCTGCCACCCTGTCCCCAGGTGTCACGACAGCCCGGCTCCATCTCCTCGCTTGCTCCAGACACTGTGGACACCAATGGGATCCCCTGTGTCCCTTCTGGTGAAGAACCAGCTCCCAGCCCCCCTGCCACCCTGTCCCCAGGTGTCACGACAGCCCAGCTCCATCTCCACACTCGCTCCAGACACTGTGGACACCAATGGGATCCCCTGTGTCCCTTCTCCTGGTGAAGAACCAGCTCCCAGCCCCTCTGCCACCCTCTCTCGGCCTCCAGGACAAGCGCCCGTGGGTTCCTGGTGCCAACCACAACGCTGTCACAAGGACAGGCTCTTCCCAGCAAAGCTCCCGCCTAACGTGCTCCAGCGCGTTTGCGCTCAGGTCTCCGGAGCTGCCAGGCGAAGCGGTTGAGAGGGGAACGCACACAACCACCTCAGCTGCAAAATCAGAACTTCACATAGAATCACATAATAGTTTGGGTTGGAACGGACTTTCAAAGGTCATCTAGTCCGACCCCCCTGCAATAAGCAGGGACATCAACTAGATCAGGCTGCCCAGAGCCACATCCAGCCTGGCCTTGTGTGTCTCCAGGGATGGGATGGGTTGCAAACCATGGGCACGTTCGGAGCCGCCCTGAACCCCAAATGTCTCCAGAAGACACCTGGGAGGGAACGGGGCAGGAACACACAGCCCATGAGGTGCCAACAACAACGTGAGGGACAGACACCCGCACCACGTGTACCGCACGTGTCCTACCGAGGTGACCGTGGGACTGACGGGGCAGGAACACACAACCCCCGAGGTGCCAACGTCACCGTGACGGACAGACACCCGCACCACGTGTACCGCACGCGTCCCACCGAGGTGACCGTGGGACCACGTGTACCGCACGCGTCCCATCGAGGCGACTGTGGGACTGACGGGGCAGGAACACACAGCCCATGAGGTGCCAACATCACCGTGACGGACAGACACCCGCACCACGTGTACCGCACGCGTCCCACCAAGGCGACCGTGGGACTGACGGGGCAGGAACACACAGCCCCCGGGGTGCCAACGTCACAGTGACCGACAGACACCTGCACCACGTGTACCGCACGCGTCCCACCCAGGCGACTGTGGGACCCACGGGGCAGGAACACACAGGCCCTGAGGTGCCAACGTCACCGTGACGGACAGACACCCGCACCACGTGTACCGCACGCGTCCCACCGAGGTGACCGTGGGACTGACGGGGCAGGAACACACAGCCCCCAGGTGCCAACGTCACCGTGACGGACAGACACCCGCACCACGTGTACCACACGCGTCCCACCCAGGCGACTGTGGGACCCACGGGGCAGGAACACACAGGCCCTGAGGTGCCAACGTCACCGTGACGGACAGACACCCGCACCACGTGTACCGCATGTGTCCCAGTGAGGCGACCGTGGGACCGATGGGACAGGAACACACAGCCCCGAGGTGCCAACGTCACCGTGACGGACAGACACCCGCACCACGTGTACCGCACGCGTCCCACCCAGGCGACCGTGGGACCGGGCAGCTCAGCGCAGCCTCTGCTCCCTGGACGAGCCCCATTTGGCCCGTCCCGGCGCCGCAACTGGCAGGACACCAATGCACCGCAACACAACGTGTCCCCCGGCGGGGCGCACGGTGCCCGCTCTGCCCCCGACGGAGGGACAACCGGCGGGACACGGCGCGGCCGGCAGCGCCGCCGGCAGACTGCGCCCACTCGCTGACCCGCCGCGTGGGTGCCGAACGAGCGACAGAGCCTTCCCTGGAAAAGAGATTCGCTCTCTCCCCCCGCGCGCCACGGGGGGAGGACGGGGACCCTGCCGAGATCGGGTTTACGGGAGGATTCGGTGAAATAATCGGAAAAACAGCTCCAGAAAAGGTCCCTCGCGGGAGCAGTAAAACCGCGCGGTGTGCGATCACCTTCTGCTGCGCGGACGGAGCCCGCGGCTCCCCCGGCGCGGGACAGCGCCTGGAAAATCCCGGCCCGCAAGAGGATGAGATTACTGCAAAAACAAAAGGCTTTATTAAAACGTTTCGAAAAAGGGAGATGGGAGATAAGTTTTTTCGCAGGCTTTTGGCGCTACGATGGCTTCGGGCTCGAGTTTCCAGCTTCCCCTCGTTTCCCCCCTCTCTCCGCCGCCACGATGAGACCGGAGGAGGATCCTGCGACGTGAATCTGAGCTACCGGTGCCACGAGCTGCCGGTGGCCTGGAGAGCGATTGGCGTGCCCGGAGCTGGCCCGGTCGCTCCCGCGCTCGCCCCAGGGATCGCGGCACCTGGTCCGCCAGACCTCGCTGGGATTCACCGGGGTTCACCGGGATTCACCGCGGCTGGCACGGCCAGACCTCACCGGGATTCACCGGTTACACCGCAACTGGCACAGCCAGACCTCACTGGCATTCACCAGGGTTCGCCAGGATCCACCATGGCTGGCATGGCCAGGCCAAGCCAGGATTCACCGGGGTTCACCAGGTTCACCACGATTCACCGTGGCTGGCACAGCCAGACCTCACCGGGATTCACTGGGGTTCACCAGCATTCACCGCGGCTGGCACGGAGTAAAGACCAAGAGCAGGACTAAAGCCCGAGTGGCAGGACTAAAGCCTGAGTGCAGGAGTAAGGCCCGAGTGCAGGAGTAAAGCCAAGTGGCAGGAGTAAAGCCTGAGTGCAGGAGTAAAGCCCGAGTGGCAGGAATAATGTCCGAGTGCAGGAGTAAAGCCCCAGTGGCAGGAATAAAGCCCGAGTGGAGGAATAAAGCCCGAGCGGCAGGAATAAAGCCCGAGCGGCAGGAATAAAGCCAAGTGGCAGGAGTAAAGCCCAAGCGGCAGGAGTAAAGCCTGAGTGGCAGGAGTAAAGCCTGAGTGGCAGGAGTAAAGCCCGAGTGGAGGAATAAAGCCCGAGCGGCAGGAGTAAAGCACGAGTCCAGGAATAAAGCCCAAGCGGTAGGAGTAAAGCCCAAGTGGCACAAATAAAGCCTGAGCGGCAGGAATAAAGCCCGAGTCCAGGAATAAAGCCAAGTGGCAGGAGCAAAGCCTGAGTGCCAGGAGTAAAGCCTGAGTGCAGGAATAAAGCCCGAGTCCAGGAATAAAGCCAAGTGGCAGGAGCAAAGCCTGAGTGCCAGGGGTAAAGCCTGAGTGCAGGAATAAAGCCCAAGTCCAGAAATAAAGCCCGAGTGGCAGGAATAAAGCCCCAGTGCAGGAATAAAGCCCGAGCGGCAGGAGTAAAGCCTGAGTGGCAGGAGTAAAGCCCGACTGCAGGAATAAAGCCTGAGCGGCAGGACTAAAGCCTGAGCGGCAGGACTAAAGCCCGAGTGGCATAAGTAAAGCCCAAGTGGCAGGAGTAAAGCCCGAGCGGCAGGAGTAAAGCCTGAGTGCAGGAGTAAAGCCTGAGCAGCAGGAGCAAAGCCCAAGTGGCGGGATTAAAGCCCAAGTGGCAGGAGCAAAGCCCGAGTTCAGGAATAAAGCCAAGTGGCAGGAGCAAAGCCCGAGTCCAGGAATAAAGCCAAGTGGCAGGAGCAAAGCCCGAGTCCAGGAATAAAGCCCGAGTTCAGGAATAAAGCCAAGTGGCAGGAGCAAAGCCCGAGTCCAGGAATAAAGCCCGAGTCCAGGAATAAAGCCAAGTGGCAGGAGCAAAGCCCGAGTCCAGGAATAAAGCCCGAGTCCAGGAATAAAGCCAAGTGGCAGGAGTAAAGCCCGAGTCCAGGAATAAAGCCCGAGTCCAGGAATAAAGCCAAGTGGCAGGAGCAAAGCCCGAGTCCAGGAATAAAGCCCGAGTTCAGGAATAAAGCATAGTGGCAGGAGCAAAGCCCGAGTCCAGGAATAAAGCCCGAGTCCAGGAATAAAGCCAAGTGGCAGGAGTAAAGCCCGAGTCCAGGAATAAAGCCCGAGTCCAGGAATAAAGCCAAGTGGCAGGAGTAAAGCCCGAGTCCAGGAATAAAGCCCGAGTCCAGGAATAAAGCCAAGTGGCAGGAGTAAAGCCCGAGTCCAGGAATAAAGCCCGAGTCCAGGAATAAAGCCAAGTGGCAGGAGCAAAGCCCGAGTCCAGGAATAAAGCCCGAGTCCAGGAATAAAGCCAAGTGGCAGGAGTAAAGCCCGAGTGCCGCCCGGGCAGCCCCTGCAAACAGGCTCGTTCCACCAGAGGGCGGCAAGCGATGCCGGACACACGGACACACGGACACACGGTCGCTGATGGGGATGTGGGGCGGGTGGTGGGTTTCGACAGCACAAGCCATGGAAACGCTTGGGCCGAGGCCTCGGGGTCCGGCGCCTCGGCCGCTTCTCCTCACCTGGAGGTGTGTAAAGCTTCTACTTGTTGTCTGCATGAATAAATACCCAGAGCTGATAGCCAGGACAACAACAAGGCGCTTTTTCTTAACTCCGAAATGACGAAAAGCTCAGTTTTACGTGTGGATAAACGATATGTAAATATGGAATCACAGAATGTCAGGGGTTAAAGGGCCCTCAAAGCTCATCCAGTGCAGCCCCCCGGAGCAGGAACACCCAGCTGAGGTTCCACAGGAAGGTGTCCAGGGGTTGGAATGTCTGCACAGAAGGAGACTCCACAACCCCCTGGGCAGCCTGGGCCAGGCTCTGCCACCCTCACCCCAACAAGTTGCTTCTCCTCTTCCAGCGGAACCTCCTGTGTTCCAGTTTGCACCCATTGCCCCTTGTCCTGTCCCTGGTGTCACCAGAAGAGCCTGGCTCCATCCTCCTGACACTGCCCCTTTCCATATTGATCCCCAGCAATGAGTCCCCCCTCAGTGTCCTCTTGTCCAGCTCCAGAGCCCCAGCTCCCTCAGCCTTTCCTCACACGGGAGATGCTCCACTCCCTCCAGCATCTTGGTGGCTGCGCTGGACTCTCTCCAGCAGTTCCCTGTCCTGCTGGAGCTGAGGGGCCACAACTGGACACAAGATTCCAGGTGTGGTCTCCCCAGGGCAGAGCAGAGGGGCAGGAGAACCTCTCTGACCTACTGACCACCCCCTTCTAACCCACCCCAGGTCCCATTGGCTTCCTGGCCACAAGGGCCAGTGCTGGCTCAGCCCACAGCACCCGCTGTTCCCACCTGGTCTCCCATCCAAGCACTGACCAGGCCCGACCCTGCTTAGCTTCCCAGAGCAGATGAGATCGGGCCTTCTCAGGGTGGTATGGCTGTATATCTCATATATGTATGTATGTATACGTTCCCAAAGTATATCCTGATAGTATCTGAACTAAACCCTTTTTCAAGGGCAGAGCAGAGGGGCAGGAGAACCTCTCTGACCCACTGACCACCTTCTTCTAACCCCCCCAGGTCCCATTGGCTTCCTGGCCACAAGGGCCAGTGCCGGCTCATGGTCACCCTGCTGTCCACACAGCACCTCGCGTTGAGCTCAGATACAAGATGATCCCAATTAGCGCCGCCAAATGAGCAGAAAAGTGGCTCCTACCAGCAGGTCAAGTCTCCTCCCGCCGAGCACTGTCAAATAGAGACGGGACCATCGCAGAGGCCATGGCACAGGGAGAAGTCGGCTGCTATTCGCTTTCCCACCGCTGTGAGATGAATAGGGACAACTTCTTCCCCAAAGGGCTGTGGGGCATTGAACAGGCTGCCCAGGGCAGGGCTGGAGTCACCAGCCCTGGAGGTCTGGACAGACGGACACGAGGTTCTCAGGACAGGGGTCAGGGACAGGGGGGGTTATGGTTGGACTTGGTGACCTCGAGGGTCTATTCCAACCAAGTCCTGAAGATGGGAGAGGTAACTCATGCCATGACTGTCAGTGTGAGCAACGAGCCTGCGATTTTCCACCCCGTGGGCAAACATCAATTTGCTCCATTTCATGGGGCTGACAGAACTGCCAACAGCACAGGAAGATGGAGCCTGGCACGGAACAGCCTCGCTTATGCACCAGACTCAAGATCTAACACAGCCCAAGACACAGACAGCTCGGTGGGTGCCAGCGAAATCGGAAGGTTTGTGCCTCATCCTGTCAGAGAAAGGAGCGGAGCTGGTGAGGGGCTGGAGCACAAGGGTGATGGAGACTGAGGGACCTTGGGGTTCAGCTGGAGAACAGGAGCTGAGGGGAGACCTTCTGATCTCTGAACTGCCTGAAAGGAGCTTGGAGCCAGGGGGGTCGGGCTCTGCTCCCCAGGAACAAGCGCCAGGAGCAGAGGAAACGGCCTCAAGTTGCGCCAGGGGAGGTTGAGTTTGGATCTGGGGAACAATTTCTTCCCCAAAGGGCTGTGGGGCATTGAACAGGCTGCCCAGGGCAGTGCTGGAGTCACCATCCTGGAGGGCTGGACAGACGGACACGAGGCTCTCAGGACAGGGGGCAGGGACAGGGTGGGTTATGGTTGGGCTTCATCTTGAGGGGCTTTTCCAACCAACCTGACTCTGTGGTTCTATGACTCCAGCTTTGCTTTGCCTTTGTCCCCAGGGCTCAGCGCTGGGTGTGCGACCCAGCCCATCACCAGGCCCCCGCTCGCCGGTGACACCGGCAGGGCCAGGACAGGACAGGATCCCTGGGGTGATCTGTGCACCCGCAGGGACAGGACAGGACAGGATCCCTGGGGTGATCTGTGCACCCGCAGGGACAGGACAGGACAGGATCCCTGGGGTGATCTGTCACCTGCAGGGACAGGACAGGATCCCTGGGGTCATCTGTGCACCCGCAGGGACAGGACAGGACAGGATCCCTGGGGTGATCTGTCACCTGCAGGGACAGGACAGGATCCCTGGGGTGATCTGTGCACCCGCAGGGACAGGACAGGACAGGATCCCTGGGGTGATCTGTGCACCCGCAGGGACAGGACAGGACAGGATCCCTGGGGTGATCTGTCACCTGCAGGGACAGGACAGGATCCCTGGGGTGATCTGTGCACCTGCAGGGACAGGACAGGATCCCTGGGATGATCTGTGCACCTGCAGGGACAGGACAGGATCCCTGTTGTGATCTGTGCACCTGCAGGGACAGGACAGGATCCCTGAGGTGATCTGTGCACCTGCAGGGACAGGACAGGATCCCTGTTGTGATCTGTGCACCTGCAGGGACAGGACAGGATCCCTGAGGTGATCTGTGCACCTGCAGGGACAGGATCCCTGGGGTGATCTGAGCACCTGCAGGGACAGGATCCCTGGGGTGACCTGTGCACCCGCAGGGACAGGACAGGATCCCTGGGGTGATCTGAGCACCTGCAGGGACAGGACAGGATCCCTGGGGTGATCTGTGCACCTGCAGGGACAGGATCCCTGGGGTGACCTGTGCACCCGCAGGGACAGGACAGGATCCCTGGGGTGATCTGTGCACCCACAGGGACAGGACAGGATCCCTGGGGTGATCTGTGCACCTGCAGGGACAGGACAGGATCCCTGGGGTGATCTGTGCACCTGCAGGGACAGGACAGGATTCCTGGGGTGATCTGTGCACCCGCAGGGACAGGACAGGACAGGATCCCTGGGGTGATCTGAGCACCTGCAGGGACAGGACAGGATCCCTGGGGTGATCTGTGCACCTGCAGGGACAGGATCCCTGGGGTGATCTGTGCACCTGCAGGGACAGGACAGAATCCCTGGGGTGATCTGTGCACCCGCAGGGACAGGACAGGATCCCTGGGGTGATCTGTGCACCTGCAGGGACAGGATCCCGGGTTTAAACCCAGCACATGCACACGTCAGCCCGGCCCCAGCTGCAGCCACCGGCTGTCCCGGGCTCGGCTGCGGCCGCTCGGCTCCGCTCCGCCCCGGCGCTGCCAAGGAACAGAGCCCGGCCTGGCGGAGCGCTGGAAGTCATTAAGAGGAAATCTAATCCGACAAGGACAGCCTAATATTTACACAGCCCCGCGAGCTGGAGACGCACCGAGCCACGGGCTGCGCGACGTGCTGACAGGCGCGGGAGCGCTGGCCCTTCCGCTGCCGGGCCCCGGGGGCCGGGACAGCTAAGCTCAGCCCAGGACAGCTCGGGACAGCTAAGCTCAGCCCAGCTCGGCTCAGCTCAGGACAGCTAAGCTCAGCCCAGCTCGGCTCAGCTCAGGACAGCTCGGGACAGCTAAGCTCAGCCCAGCCTCAGCCCAGCTCGGCTCAGCTTGGGACAGCTCAGCTCGGGACAGCTCAGCTTGGGTCGGCACAGCTCGGGTCGGCACAGCTCAGCTTGGGTCAGCACAGTTCAGGTCAGCTCAGATCAGCTCGGGACAGCTCAGATCAGCTCAAGACAGCTTGGGATAGCACAGATCAGCTCGGGATAGCACAGATCAGCTCAGGACAGCTCAGTTCAGCTCGGGACAGCTCAGCTCAGCTCAGGACAGCTCAGCTCAGCTCAGGACAGCTCAGTTCAGCTCGGGACAGCTCAGCTCAGCTCGGAACAGCTCAGCTCAGGACAGCTCAGCTCAGGACAGCTCAGCTCAGGACAGCTCAGGACAGCACAGCTCAGCTCGGGACAGCACAGCTCAGCTCAGCTCGGGACAGCACAGCTCAGCTCAGCTCAGCTCGGGACAGCACAGCTCAGCTCAGCTCAGGACAGCTCAGCTCAGCTCAGCTCGGGACAGCTCAGCTCAGCTCAGCTCGGGACAGCACAGCTCAGCTCAGCTCGGGACAGCTCAGTTAGGGACAGCACAGCTCAGCCTGGCTCAGCTCAGCTCGGGACAGCTCAGCTCAGCACAGCTCAGCTCAGCTCGGGTCAGCACAGCTCAGGTCACCTTGGGACAGCTCAGCACAGCACAGCTCAGCTCAGCTCGGGTCACCACAGCTCAGGTCACCTTGGGACAGCACAGCTCAGCTCAGCTCGGGACAGCTCAGCTTGGCTCAGCTCAGCTTGGGACAGCTCAGCTTGGGACAGCTCAGCTCGGGACAGCTCAGCTCGGCTCAGCTCGGCTCGGCTCAGCTCGGCTCAGCGCGGCTCGGCTCAGCTCGGCTCGGCTCAGCTCGGCTCAGCTCGGCTCGGCTCAGCTCGGCTCGGCTCAGCTCGGGACAGCTCAGCTCGGGACAGCTCAGCTCGGGACAGCTCAGCTCGGCTCAGCTCGGCTCGGCTCAGCTCGGGACAGCTCAGCTCGGGACAGCTCAGCTCGGCTCGGCTCAGCTCGGGACAGCTCAGCTCAGCTTGGGACAGCTCAGCTCAGCTCGGCTCAGCTTGGGACAGCTCAGCTCGGCTCAGCTCGGGACAGCTCAGCTCGGGACAGCTCAGCTCGGGACAGCTCAGCTCGGCTCAGCTCGGGACAGCTCAGCTCAGCTCGGGACAGCTCGGCACAGCCCAGCTCGGCACAGCCCAGCTCGGGACAGCCCAGCTCGGGACAGCCCAGCACGGGACAACCCAGCTCGGGTCAGCTCAGGCTTCGCTGCTCACAGCAGCTCCACACTCCTGCAGGGGCTGAGACGCCGGCGCCGCTCACCGCTCGGCTCCCCTCTGCTCTGTCCCGAGGGGCTGCCTTCGCTGCTCTGCGGGGTTTGAGCCCCAAAGACAAGACTACTCGCATTCCAGCTTTCTAGCCGCATCTTCTTGGACAGAACGGCAGGCGGCAGCGGGACGGCGCGGAGCCGCACGGCGCTGCGGAGGCTCGTCCCTACAGCCCGCCTTCCGCACCGACCGCACGTCCCAAACCCGTGTCTCACCGTCTCCGGAGTGTCCATCTCCCTGTTACTTCTCAACACGACAGTCACGGACCGGGTCCAAACCTCTGGTGGGTGCTTCCAACACCAAAGCGTTCAACAAGCAGTAATACCCCCTGAGCTAAAGGGTTCTCCTTTGCTAGAGCTGCTGCTTCCATGGATGGAGCAGCAAAGACTAAGACCAGCAGAGAAAGAATCACAGAATCGTTTCGGTTGCAAAAGCCCCTCAAGATCGAGTCCAACCACAACCCACCCCAGCACTGCCCCCTGTCCGTCTGTCCAGCCCTCCAGGGCTGGTGACTCCAGCACTGCCCTGGGCAGCCTGTTCAATGCCCCACAGCCCTTTGGGGAAGAAATTGTTCCCCAGATCCAACCTCAACCTCCCCTGGGCAACTTGAGGCTGTTTCCTCTGCTCCTGGCGCTTGTTCCTGGGGAGCAGAGCCCGACCCCCCCTGGCTCCAAGCTCCTTTCAGGCAGTTCAGAGATCAGAAGGTCTCCCCTCAGCTCCTGTTCTCCAGCTGAACCCCCCAGGTCCCTCAGTCTCCATCACCCTTGTGCTCCAGCCCCTCACCAGCTCCGCTCCCTTCTCTCCGCTCGCTCCAGCACCTCAAGGGTTTCTTGGTGTGAGGGGCCCAGAGCTGCCCCCAGGATTCAAGACAAGCTCGAGTGTGAATTTTTCCATCAACCTTTGCTCCTGTACCTTCTGAAACCAGAGGGAGACTACGTCATTCTGATATTATTTACAAATGTAGCACCTGTGAGAGAAGCTTCACTACCAATACAAGCCCAAGGTGGCAAAGAAGTTGCTCTCCTGTTACCAAGCGTGTCCCTACGCTGCGTCTCATCACCAAATGCCCACCCAGAGGCAGGAAACAGAAGCGCCCCCGCTCTGGACAGGTCTGGGCTCCCCCTCACTGACCCTGCGCACTCAGGGACACTCAGGGACACTCCCCTGCTACAGAAACCAGCTCCAAATGAACAACCTAGTTACTTGAGAGCTCCAGGGACAGGGGTTGGGTTATGGGTGGACTTGATGACCCTGAGGGTTGCTTCCAACCAAAATGTTTCTATGTTTCTATAAATGCGATTTCTCTTCACAGATGTTTTGCTGTGGTTGACGCGCACAGGTTTGATTTTGCTTTTTCCCCACAATTAACAGAGGGGGGGCACCTCCAGGGGCCCCTTGCAACCCCAGCCACTCTGTGGTTGTGACACTGGGCGCTTATTCCCCCCACTTCCCTCTTCTCCTCCAGGCACAGGGCGGAGCAGGGAATAAACTGCACTTGGCTGGCATGGATTTGCCCCCAGATGCCTTCGGTTTGGAAGGAGGGTCCCAGACCACGGGCTGGGGGGTGGGATGGACCCAGTGGAACCACTTACCCCCCCTGCCCTGTCACAGAATCACACAGCCCCAGGGTGTCAGGGGGTGAAGGGCCCTCAAAGCTCATCCAGTGCAGCCCCCCGGAGCAGGAACACCCAGCTGAGGTTCCATAGGAAGGTGTCCAGGGGTTGGAATGTCTGCACAGAAGGAGACTCCACAACCCCCTGGGCAGCCTGGGCCAGGCTCTGCCACCCTCACCCCAACAAGTTGCTTCTCCTCTTCCAGCGGAACCTCCTGTGTTCCAGTTTGCACCCATTGCCCCTTGTCCTGTCCCTGGTTGTCACCAGCAGAGCCTGGCTCCATCCTCCTGACACTGCCCCTTTCCATCTTGATCCCCAGCAATGAGTCCCCCCTCAGTGTCCTCTTGTCCAGCTCCAGAGCCCCAGCTCCCTCAGCCTTTCCTCACACGGGAGATGCTCCACTCCCTGCAGCATCTTGGTGGCTGCTCTGGACTCTCTCCAGCAGTTCCCTGTCCTGCTGGAACTGAGGGGCCACAGCTGGACACAAGATTCCAGGTGTGGTCTCCCCAGGGCAGAGCAGAGGGGCAGGAGAACCTCTCTGACCCACTGACCACCCCCTTCTAACCCCCCCCAGGTCCCATTGGCTTCCTGGCCACAAGGGCCAGTGCTGGCTCAGCCCACAGCACCCGCTGTTCCCACCTGGTCTCCCATCCAAGCACTGACCGGGCCCGACCCTGCTTAGCTTCCCACATCAAATGAGATCAGGTGTTCTCAGGGTGGTATGGCTGTATATATCATATATGTATGTATGTATATGTTCCCAAAATATATCCTGATAGTATCTGAACTAAACCCTCTTTTCAAGGGCAGAGCAGAGGGGCAGGAGAACCTCTCTGACCTACTGACCACCCCTTCTAACCCACCCCAGGTCCCATTGGCTTCCTGGCCACAAGGGCCAGTGCTGGCTCATGGTCACCCTGCTGTCCACACAGCACCTCGCGTTGAGCTCAGATACAAGATGATCCCAATTAGCGCCGCCAAACGAGCAGAAAAGTGGCTCCTACCAGCAGGTCAAGTCTCCTCCCGCCGAGCACTGTCAAACAGAGACGGGACCATCGCAGAGGCCATGGCACAGGGAGAAGTCGGCTGCTATTCGCTTTCCCACCGCTGTGAGATGAATAGGGACAACTTCTTCCCCAAAGGGCTGTGGGGCATTGAACAGGCTGCCCAGGGCAGTGCTGGAGTCACCAGCCCTGGAGGGCTGGACAGACGGACACGAGGTTCTCAGGACATGGGGCAGGGACGGGGGGGGTTATGGTTGGACTTGGTGACCTCGAGGGTCTATTCCAACCAAGTCCTGAAGATGGGAGAGGTAACTCATGCCATGACTGTCAGTGTGAGCAACGAGCCTGCAATTTTCCACCCCGTGGGCAAACATCAATTTGCTCCATTTCATGGGGCTGACAGAACTGCCAACAGCACAGGAAGATGGAGCCTGGCACGGAACAGCCTCGCTTATGCACCAGACTCAAGATCTAACACAGCCCAAGACACAGACAGCCCGGTGGGCGCCAGCGAAATCGGAAGGTTTGTGCCTCATCCTGTCAGAGAAAGGAGCGGAGCTGGTGAGGGGCTGGAGCACAAGGGTGATGGAGACTGAGGGACCTGGGGGTTCAGCTGGAGAATAGGAGCTGAGGGGAGACCTTCTGATCTCTGAACTGCCTGAAAGGAGCTTGGAGCCAGGGGGGTCGGGCTCTGCTCCCCAGGAACAAGCGCCAGGAGCAGAGGAAACGGCCTCAAGTTGCCCAGGGGAGGTTGAGGTTGGATGTGGGAACAATTTCTTCCCCAAAGGGCTGTGGGGCATTGAACAGGCTGCCCAGGGCAGTGCTGGAGTCACCAGCCCTGGAGGGCTGGACAGACGGACACGAGGTTCTCAGGACAGGGGGCAGGGACAGGGTGGGTTATGGTTGGGCTTCATCTTGAGGGGCTTTTCCAATCAACCTGACTCTGTGGTTCTATGACTCCAGCTTTGCTTTGCCTTTGTCCCCAGGGCTCAGCGCTGGGTGTGCGACCCAGCCCATCACCAGGCCCCCGCTCGCCGGTGACACCGGCAGGGCCAGGACAGGACAGGATCCCTGGGGTGATCTGTCACCTGCAGGGACAGGACAGGACAGGATCCCTAGGGTGATCTGTGCACCCGCAGGGACAGGACAGGATCCCTGGGGTGATCTGTGCACCCGCAGGGACAGGACAGGACAGGATCCCTGGGGTGATCTGTGCACCCGCAGGGACAGGACAGGATCCCTGGGGTGATCTGTGCACCCGCAGGGACAGGACAGGACAGGATCCCTGGGGTGATCTGTGCACCCGCAGGGACAGGACAGGATCCCTGGGGTGATCTGTGCACCCGCAGGGACAGGACAGGATCCCTGGGGTGATCTGTGCACCTGCAGGGACAGGATCCCGGGGGTGATCTGTGCACCTGCAGGGACAGGACAGGATCCCTGGGGTGATCTGTGCACCCGCAGGGACAGGACAGGATCCCTGGGGTGATCTGTGCACCTGCAGGGACAGGATCCCGGGGGTGATCTGAGCACCTGCAGGGACAGGACAGGATCCCTGGGGTGATCTGTGCACCCGCAGGGACAGGACAGGATCCCTGGGGTGATCTGTGCACCTGCAGGGACAGGACAGGATCCCTGGGGTGATCTGTGCACCTGCAGGGACAGGACAGGATTCCTGGGGTGATCTGTGCACCCGCAGGGACAGGACAGGACAGGATCCCTGGGGTGATCTGAGCACCTGCAGGGACAGGACAGGATCCCTGGGGTGATCTGTGCACCTGCAGGGACAGGATCCCTGGGGTGATCTGTGCACCTGCAGGGACAGGACAGAATCCCTGGGGTGATCTGTGCACCCGCAGGGACAGGACAGGATCCCTGGGGTGATCTGTGCACCTGCAGGGACAGGACAGGACAGGATCCCTGAGGTGATCTGTGCACCCGCAGGGACAGAACAGGACAGGATCCCTGGGGTGATCTGTGCACCTGCAGGGACAGGATCCCGGGTTTAAACCCAGCACATGCACACGTCAGCCCGGCCCAGCTGCAGCCACCGGCTGTCCCGGGCTCGGCTGCGGCCGCTCGGCTCCGCTCCGCCCCGGCGCTGCCAAGGAACGGAGCCCGGCCTGGCGGAGCGCTGGAAGTCATTAAGAGGAAATCTAATCCGACAAGGACAGCCTAATATTTACACAGCCCCGCGAGCTGGAGACGCACCGAGCCACGGGCTGCGCGACGTGCTGACAGGCGCGGGAGCGCTGGCCCTTCCGCTGCCGGGCCCCGGGGGCCGGGACAGCTCAGCTCAGCCCAGGACAGCTCGGGACAGCTAAGCTCAGCCCAGCTCGGCTCAGCTCAGGACAGCTCGGGACAGCTAAGCTCAGCCCAGCTCGGCTCAGCTCGGGACAGCTAAGCTCAGCCCAGCTCGGCTCAGGTTGGGACAGCTCAGCTTGGGACAGCTCAGCTTGGGTCAGCACAGCTCAGGTCAGCTCAGCTCAGGTCAGCTCAGCTCAGCTCGGGACAGCTCAGATCAGCTCGAGACAGCTTGGGATAGCACAGATCAGCTCAGGACAGCTCAGTTCAGCTCGGGACAGCTCAGCTCAGCTCAGCTCGGGACAGCTCAGATCAGCTCGAGACAGCTTGGGATAGCACAGATCAGCTCAGGACAGCTCAGCTCAGCTCGGGACAGCTCAGCTCAGCTCAGCTCGGGACAGCTCAGCTCAGCTCAGGACAGCTCAGCTCAGCTCGGGACAGCTCAGCTCAGCTCGGGACAGCTCAGCTCAGCTCAGCTTGGGACAGCACAGCTCAGCTCAGCTCGGGACAGCACAGCTCAGATCAGCTCGGGACAGCACAGCTCAGATCAGCTCGGGACAGCACAGCTCGGCTCAGCTCGGGACAGCACAGCTCGGCTCAGCTCGGGACAGCACAGCTCGGCTCAGCTCGGGACAGCACAGCTCAGATCAGCTCGGGACAGCACAGCTCAGATCAGCTCGGGACAGCACAGCTCAGCTCAGCTCAGCTCGGGACAGCTCAGCTCAGCTCAGCTCGGGACAGCTCAGCTCAGCTCAGCTCGGGACAGCACAGCTCAGCTCAGCTCGGGACAGCTCAGTTAGGGACAGCACAGCTCAGCCTGGCTCAGCTCAGCTCGGGACAGCTCAGCTCAGCACAGCTCAGCTCGGGTCAGCACAGCTCAGGTCACCTTGGGACAGCTCAGCACAGCACAGCTCAGCTCAGCTCGGGTCACCACAGCTCAGGTCACCTTGGGACAGCACAGCTCAGCTCAGCTCGGGACAGCTCAGCTCGGCTCAGCTCAGCTTGGGACAGCTCAGCTTGGGACAGCTCAGCTCGGCTCAGCTCAGCTTGGGACAGCTCAGCTCGGGACAGCTCAGCACAGCACAGCTCAGCTCAGCTCGGGTCACCACAGCTCAGGTCACCTTGGGACAGCACAGCTCAGCTCAGCTCGGGACAGCTCAGCTCGGCTCAGCTCAGCTTGGGACAGCTCAGCTTGGGACAGCTCAGCTCGGCTCAGCTCAGCTTGGGACAGCTCAGCTCGGGACAGCTCAGCTCAGCTCGGGACAGCCCAGCTCGGGACAGCCCAGCTCGGGACAGCCCAGCTCGGGACAGCCCAGCACGGCTCAGCTCAGCTCGGGTCAGCTCAGCGCCTCGCTGCTCACAGCAGCTCCACACTCCTGCAGGGGCTGAGACGCCGGCGCCGCTCACCGCTCGGCTCCCCTCTGCTCTGTCCCGAGGGGCTGCCTTCGCTGCTCTGCGGGGTTTGAGCCCCAAAGACAAGACTACTCGCATTCCAGCTTTCTAGCCGCATCTTCTTGGACAGAACGGCAGGCGGCAGCGGGACGGCGCGGAGCAGGACGGCGCGGAGCCCCACGGCGCTGCGGAGGCTCGTCCCTACAGCCCGCCTTCCGCACCGACCGCACGTCCCAAACCCGTGTCTCACCGTCTCCGGAGTGTCCATCTCCCTGTTACTTCTCAACACGACAGTCACGGACCGGGTCCAAACCTCTGGTGGGTGCTTCCAACACCAAAGCGTTCAACAAGCAGTAATACCCCCTGAGCTAAAGGGTTCTCCTTTGCTAGAGCTGCTGCTTCCATGGATGGAGCAGAAAGACTAAGACCAGCAGAGAAAGAATCACAGAATCGTTTCGGTTGCAAAAGCCCCTCAAGATCGAGTCCAACCACAACCCACCCCAGCACTGCCCCCTGTCCGTCTGTCCAGCCCTCCAGGGCTGGTGACTCCAGCACTGCCCTGGGCAGCCTGTTCAATGCCCCACAGCCCTTTGGGGAAGAAATTGTTCCCACATCCAACCTCAACCTCCCCTGGCGCAACCTGAGGCCGTTTCCTCTGCTCCTGGCGCTTGTTCCTGGGGAGCAGAGCCCGACCCCCCCTGGCTCCAAGCTCCTTTCAGGCAGTTCAGAGATCAGAAGGTCTCCCCTCAGCTCCTGTTCTCCAGCTGAACCCCCAGGTCCCTCAGTCTCCATCACACTTGTGCTCCAGCCGCTCACCAGCTCCGCTCCCTTCTCTCCGCTCGCTCCAGCACCTCAAGGGTTTCTTGGTGTGAGGGGCCCAGATCTGCCCCCAGGATTCAAGACAAGCTCGAGTGTGAATTTTTCCATCAACCTTTGCTCCTGTACCTTCTGAAACCAGAGGGAGACTACGTCATTCTGATATTATTTACAAATGTAGCACCTGTGAGAGAAGCTTCACTACCAATAGAGCCTCTACAAGCCCAAGGTGGCAAAGAAGTTGCTCTCCTGTTACCAAGCGTGTCCCTACGCTGCGTCTCATCACCAAATGCCCACTCAGAGGCAGGAAACAGAAGCGTCCCCAACTCTGGACAGGTCTGGGCTCCCCCTCACTGACCCTGCGCACTCAGGGACACTCAGGGACACTCCCCTGCTACAGAAACCAGCTCCAAATGAACAACCAGTTACTTGAGAGCTCCAGGGACAGGGGTTGGGTTATGGGTGGACTTGATGACCCTGAGGGTTGCTTCCAACCAAAATGTTTCTATGTTTCTATAAATGCGATTTCTCTTCACAGATGTTTTGCTGTGGTTGACGCGCACAGGTTTGATTTTGCTTTTTCCCCACAATTAACAGAGGGGGGGCACCTCCAGGGGCCCCTTGCAACCCCAGCCACTCTGTGGTTGTGATACTGGGCGCTTATTCCCCCCACTTCCCTCTTCTCCTCCAGGCACAGGGCGGAGCAGGGAATAAACTGCACTTGGCTGGCATGGATTTGCCCCCACATGCCTTCGGTTTGGAAGGAGGGTCCCAGACCACGGGCTGGGGGGTGGGATGGACCCAGTGGAACCACTTACCCCCCCTGCCCTGTCACAGAATCACACAGCCCCAGGGTGTCAGGGGGTGAAGGGCCCTCAAAGCTCATCCAGTGCAGCCCCCCGGAGCAGGAACACCCAGCTGAGGTTCCACAGGAAGGTGTCCAGGGGTTGGAATGTCTGCACAGAAGGAGACTCCACAACCCCCTGGGCAGCCTGGGCCAGGCTCTGCCACCCTCACCCCAACAAGTTTCTTCTCCTCTTCCAGCGGAACCTCCTGTGTTCCAGTTTGCACCCATTGCCCCTTGTCCTGTCCCTGGTTGTCACCAGCAGAGCCTGGCTCCATCCTCCTGACACTCCCCCTTTCCATCTTGATCCCCAGCAATGAGTCCCCCCTCAGTGTCCTCTTGTCCAGCTCCAGAGCCCCAGCTCCCTCAGCCTTTCCTCCCACGGGAGATGCTCCACTCCCTCCAGCATCTTGGTGGCTGCGCTGGACTCTCTCCAGCAGTTCCCTGTCCTGCTGGAACTGAGGGGCCACAACTGGACACAAGATTCCAGGTGTGGTCTCCCCAGGGCAGAGCAGAGGGGCAGGAGAACCTCTCTGACCCACTGACCACCCCCTTCTAACCCACCCCAGGTCCCATTGGCTTCCTGGCCACAAGGGCCAGTGCTGGCTCAGCCCACAGCACCCGCTGTTCCCACCTGGTCTCCCATCCAAGCACTGACCGGGCCCGACCCTGCTGAGCTTCCCAGAGCAGATGAGATCGGGCGTTCTCAAGGTGGTATGGCTCTATATATTATACATATATACATACGTTCCCAAAGTATATCCTGATGGTATCTGAGCTAAACCCTGTGCTCTCTGTCCCCCACCCCGTCCCCGCGCCGCCCTCACGTGTGTCCGGGGGTGGGCGCCGCCGCCGGGCTCGTCCTCCGGCTCCGAGTCCCAGTCCCGCTCCTCCCCCGCCGAGCCGCTGTCGCTGCCCGAGTCCTCCAGCCCCGAGTAGACGCTCTCCCCGCTGTCCGTCAGCTCCTCCGCGCTCTCCCCGCCGGGCCGCGCCTGCAACGGAACGGGGCGGCGGGGGGGGGTCAGGGCGGCGGGTCCCGCTCACCGAGCGGCCCCCCGGCGCGTCCGCGGCCTCACCGTCACCATGGCAACCGCCCCCCGTCACCATGGCAACCGCCCCCCAGCCACACACACTCACACCCCCCGACCTGCTCCATGGCCGCGGCTCCGCGTGCGACGGCCCCGACGTGCGCCACGTGCGCGCGGGTCAGAGGTCACGGCCCCGCCCACGCTGCACGGCCTTGCCCCGCCCCTAACCGCCCAGCAGCGCCCACCGGGGGAGGGGGAACGGAAGAGGGGGAGGGGAGGCCGCGCTCCGGGAGGGGCGGGGGGGGAATAATTACTGAGCGCGGGTCAAAGGGGAGAGGTAGCGCGGCACCGCGCGCATGCGCACTGCCAGGCACCGGGCGGGCGTTGGCGCGCTGCGCATGCGCAAAAGCACGCATGGGGGACTGCCGGCACACCGCAGCCGGCTCGACACAAGCGCGCATGCGCACTGCCAGGCACTGGGCTGGCGTTGGCGCGCTGCGCATGCGCAAAAGCACGCATGGGGAGTGCCGGCACACCGTAGCCGGCTCTTCGGCACAAGCGCGCATGCGCAGCGCGGGATTCCCTCCAGGGCGGGGCAGGAGGGGGGACGCGCATGCGCATCGCGGGGAAGGAGGAGGCGGGTGGGCGGGGCGCATCACGGAGGCGGCCCAAGATGGCGGCGGCCATGCTGGGCCCCGGGCGGGTCAGTGCGCAGGCAGCGGCCCGTTCCCGCCGCGCCCCCCGCCGCCCGCTCTGAACCCCGGGCCGCCCGCCCGCCCCGACACGCACCTTGGCGGCGGCTTTACGGAGGTGCGGGGCAGCGGCGCGGCGCGGCCGGCCCCGGAGCCCTCAGCGCCATGGACGGGCCTGGCGCGGCGGCGGGAGGGGGCGGCGGCGGCGGCGGCCCCGGCGGCAGCAACGTCCCCGCGTTCCTCACCAAACTCTGGACGCTGGTGGAGGATCCCGACACCGACTCGCTCATCTGCTGGAGCCCGGTGAGTCCCGGCGGGGAGAAGCGGCCGAGGCCCCGGGGCCCGGCACCCGGCAGCGGGCGAACGCCCGCTGCCGGGTGTCCGGGCCCCGGGGCCTCGGCCCAGGCGTTTCCGTAGCCCACAGCACCCGCTGTGCCCACCTGGTCTCCCATCCAAGCGCTGACCGGGCCCGACCCTGCTTAGCTTCCCAGATCACATGAGATCAGGTGTTCTCAAGGGGATATGGCTGTATATATCATATATGTATGTATGTATATGTTCCCAAGGTATACCCTGATAGTATCTGAACTAAAGGGCAGAGCAGAGGGGCAGGAGAACCTCTCTGACCCACTGACCACCCCCTTCTAACCCCCCCCAGGTCCCATTGGCTTCCTGGCCACAAGGTCTCCCATCCAAGTGCTGACCGGGCCCGACCCTGCTTAGCTTCCCAGACCAGGCATTCCCAGGGTGCTATGGCTGTATACATTACATATATATATATATATATATATGTATATATATATATATATGATCCCCAAGTTTATCCTGATAGTATCTGAACTAAACCCTTTTTTCAAGGGTAGAGCAGACCACCCCCTTCTAACCGAGCCCAGGTCCCATTGGCTTCCTGGCCACAAGGGCCAGTGCTGGCTCAGCCCACAGCACCCGCTGTTCCCACCTGGTCTCCCATCCAAGCACTGACCGGGCCCGACCCTGCTGAGCTTCCCAGAGCAGATGAGATCAGGTGTTCTCAAGGGGGTATGGCTGTATATATCATATAAGTATGTATGTATATGTTCCCAAGGTATACCCTGATAGTATCTGAACTAAAGGGCAGAGCAGAGGGGCAGGAGAACCTCTCTGACCCACTGACCACCCCCTTCTAACCCCCCCCAGGTCCCATTGGCTTCCTGGCCACAAGGGCCAGTGCTGGCTCAGCCCACAGCACCCGCTGTTCCCACCTGGTCTCCCATCCAAGCACTGACCGGGCCCGACCCTGCTGAGCTTCCCAGAGCAGATGAGATCAGGTGTTCTCAAGGGGGTATGGCTGTATATATCATATAAGTATGTATGTATATGTTCCCAAGGTATACCCTGATAGTATCTGAACTAAAGGGCAGAGCAGAGGGGCAGGAGAACCTCTCTGACCTACTGACCACCCCCTTCTAACCCCCCCCGGGTCCCATTGGCTTCCTGGCCACAAGGGCCAGTGCTGGCTCATGGTCACCCTGCTGTCCCCAGGACCCCCAGCTCCCTTTCCCCTACACTGCTCTCCAACAGCTCATTCCCAACTTACACTGGAACCTGGGGTTGTTCCTGCCCAGATTCAACACTCTACACTTGCCCTTGTTCTATTTCGTTAAATTTCTGCCCGCCCAGCTCTCCAGCCTGTCCAGGTCTCTGATGGCAGCACAGCTTCCAGTGTCACCACTGCTCCCAGCTTGGTGTCACCAGCAAACTTGCTGACAGTCACTCTATTCCCTCGTCCCAATCACTGATGAATATATTGAATAACACCGGCCCCAGCACTGCCCCCTGAGGCCCTGCACTAGATACTGGCCTCCAACTGGACTCTGCCCCATTGGCCACGACTCTCTGGCTTCTTCCCTTCAGCCAGATATTCTCAGCTTACTGTGTTTAATTCCTTTCGTTTAATTTCCTTCAGTAACAGAAGAAACAAGCTCGGGGGGTGGGGATTGTGGACCCCTAAATGGCTGCAGGAGGGAAAAGGATTTTCTCTGTGCATTTGAGGAGAAACCGGCAGGCATATAAACATAAAAGGGAGGTTGAGAAGCGCAATACACTTCTTAACATGTATAAATTCTAATTTGGCTTCTTTGAAGGTAAAGCCTTCACATTTTATTTGCAGTTCCTTGGCACGCTTTTTAAATTAACTTTCTCAGCTTTAATACTTCTCTGGTCCCTAGAGAGGTGATTCAAACGTGGCTTCGAGGCGTTTATTGTGTCCTCAGCGCCAGCGCTTCCTGCCCTGCCTCATCCATGGGTCCCCGCGGTTTCTCGGGTGTCACCGGGGCCGTTCCCATCCCATAACCCGCGGGTTTGCTGATGGGAGCCCCGAAGCGCGGAGGGAACAGGACACTCAGCAGCGCCTCGGATCGGGGCAGCTGCTGCGCTGGGTGCTCAACGGGGACGCACACAGAGATGCTTTGCCCTCATTATCTCTAATCAGTCGGTGTTTCTCATGTATAAGAGGAGATGGCACTGGCTGAGTTGCTGGGCAGACGGTTGGCAGAGGCGGATATCGGGTTGGCAGAGGCGGATATCGGGTTGGAAAGGCAAATACGTGGTCGTGCCGCTCACCCGTTGTGCAGTCTCTCCCCACAATGATCCTGCGCAGGCCAAAACTGTAGAAGAATGTGAAGAGTTGAAGGAGGAGGGCTGTGTTCCTGTGAAACACCACGGCTGGCTGTGATTTGCTGCTCGTGGGGCCACGGGAGCGGGTTCAGCTTGTTGTCCTCCACGGGCTGGTGTTTTTTCCTGGGTGTTTTTCTCCTCTGTGGAACTGGTGAGTTTTGGTGACCCGTTCTGCTGAACGTTCTGTGACGCTGAAGCGTCCCCTGTGCCGGCTGTGGCACTTGTCACGGCTTCTCCAGGGACGGGACAAGCTCAGGGAAGTGCCAGAACCACTAAGGAGAGGCTGGACCCGCTCTGGTACCTGTATCTCAGCTGCATCTTCAGCTCACTGATGTGACTCCTCACCCTGTCTGAGCTGATTCTCCCCTTAGTCTCAGCTGGATCCAGAGTGAGCTCAGTGTGGTGTTTAAGCCCAGGTTTAGTGATGGGCTTGGGAGTGCTGGCTTAACAATTGGGCTCCATCTCCAGGATCTCTTCCATTCTATTCTAAACCGTCAGGAAAATGGTTTTCACAGAATCACAGAATGGTTTAGGTTGGAAGGGAACTAAATCGCCACCAGTGCCCCCCCTGCCATGAGCAGGGACATCTCACAGCTCAGGGTGCTCAGAGCCCCGTCCAGCCTGGCCTGGGGTGTCTCAGGGATGGTTCAGCCACCACCGCTCTGGGAACCTGGGCCAGGCTCTCACCACCCTCAGGGCAACAATTCTGATACCCAGCCTGAATCTCCCTCCTTTAGTTTAAAACCATCACTCCTTGTCCTGTCACAACAGACCCTGCTCCAAACTCTGTCCCCATCATTCTCATCAGCCCCTTTTAATTACAGAAAGGCTGCACTAAGGTCTCCCCGGAGCTTCTCCTCCCCAGGCTGACCCCCCAGCTCTCTCAGCCTTTCTCCCCAGAGCTGTTCGGCCCTCGGCCCATTCCCGTGTCCCTCCTCTGTCCCGCTCCAACAGCTCCATGTCTGGCTGGTGCTGGACCCCAGGGCTGCCCGCAGAGCTCAGGGGGTCAGCACAGGGGGCACAGGGGCAGGATCCCCCCAGTGCTGCTCACGCTGCTCTGGATTTGCTTGTACGTGCGTTTTCTGGCCCGTTGGGCCCAGGTGAGCGTTAGGGAGCAAACGTGGGTCGGGGCCACGCTCAGCATCCCCAGGGCGCTGGATTGGCCTGACCATGCGTGAAACTGTCCCTTACGATGAAGATGTGTGTGGTGGCCACGATCGCCTTGTGGTGGCTCCTACAGTGGCTCTGCTGGTGGTTTTGGCCGCTCATCTTGAAGGAAGCGTCAGGTTCAGAGACATCGTTTTGCTTCTTGTCGCTTGGGGAACAGGGACAAAGGTGGGGACGGAGAGTCTGGGGGAACGTGAGGATGCTCCTGAGGGGCAGAGTTCGGAGGAAACCAGGAGATCTGCTGTCCCACCCAAACAGTCACTCTTGGCCAAGTCTTAAGGCTGAATTTAGAATATGCTGAGCTTAAGCTTGTGGAGTCTGAGCCTCAGTCCTTGTATCAGCAGTTCATAGAATCACAGGTTGTCCTGAGCTGCAGGGACCCACAGGATCATGGGTTCCAGCTCCTGTCCCTGCCCCCTGTCCTGAGAGCCTCGTGTCCGTCTGTCCAGCCCTCCAGGGCTGGTGACTCCAGCACTGCCCTGGGCAGCCTGTTCAATGCCCCACAGCCCTTTGGGGAAGAAATTGTTCCCACATCCACCCTCAACCTCCCCTGGTGCAACTTGAGGCCGTTTCCTCTGCTCCTGGCGCTTGTTCCTGGGGAGCAGAGCCCGACCCCCCTGGCTCCAAGCTCCTTTCAGGCAGTTCAGAGATCAGAAGGTCTCCCCTCAGCTCCTGTTCTCCAGCTGAACCCCCAGGTCCCTCAGTCTCCATCACATTCGTGCTCCAGCGCCTCAGCAGCTCCCAGCAAGGCCAGGCTGTTACAGCCCAGTACGGCCATTGAGCGCCCCGAGCTTCGTGCTGTTTTAGAGCGGGAGGTGGCCGCGCTGTTGGGGAGGGTGACACAGCAAAGGTGGAACAGCAAACCCTCCACCACGTGCTGATCTTCTGCAGAGCCTGGTTGGACTCGACCATCTGAAAAGTCTTTTCCGACTGTAAAGATTCTGTGGGTGCGGAGCCGTTCCTGCGCCGTTGTGCTCTGACCCGGCGGCTCCGTGCGTGCTCCCGGACAGCGGGGTTGTCCGAAATCCCAGCGGCGGCAGCTCGTGTTGCTTGTGAACACACACACACACATCCCGCACCACTTGCCCATTTGAGGTCGGTGCCGAGGTCCTTGTCTGCGCTGGGACAACAACTCTGTTGAAACTGTCACCAGTTGTCACCATTTCTACAGACTCATTTCATTTGGCAGAGACCCTCAGGATCATCCAGTCCAACCATAACCCGGCCCTGGCGCTACCCCATGTCCTGAGAACCTCGTCTAAACGCCTTTTCACCCCTCCAGAGATGGTGACTGGTGCCTTAACTCCCGGTGTGCGGTGACACCGCTGCCGCTCCGCCGTCCCCAGGCCCGGCCTTATCGCGAGGAAAAGGACTCGCTTTGACAGGGTATCGTATGGAAAATCCGAATGTATAGCTGGAAATGAGCAGAAAAACGGCAATGCCGGCGTGCTGGGGAGTTGTGATCTGCGCCCTGGGGAAGCGGAGGAGGCAGCAGGAAGGGGATACAGGGAAACGGGGGGTTTCTCTTATATATTGAATCTCGTGTGCAGGTAATAGCAGCTTTCATGATTTTGCAAGGGGGGGGTCGATCAGTTTACTAAATAGGGTGAGGGTTTGGTAGATAAGGCTCTTAATGAAACAAAACAAAAGTAAACCATTGTTCAGAGCTTTTATGCTTGAGTTACTTTCAAATTCTGTGTTTGCAATGCAGATTCAAACTAAACCTTACTCTCGTAAGCGTGGCGACCAAAATACAGTATTGGTACAGGGCAATAAGAGCTGTAGTTGTGTTGCATTTCCGATTGAATCTTGAATCTCTCTCCCTCCCTCCTTCAGTGTGGAAGGAGTGGGCACATCTCCCTCTCTCTGCTGGTTGAGGCCAACAGCTTTTGTTTGGCCCCAGAGCCCCCTGGCCTGGGCCATTAGGAGAAGGGAGCGCCGAGGCACCACTGGGCACCCACAGCCAGGGTGGGGGCGTTTGGAGCTTCAGGGGCACCCACAGCCAGGGTGGGGGTGTTTGGAGCTTCAGGGGCACCCACAGCCAGGGTGGGGGTGTTTGGAGCTTCAGGGGCACCCACAGCCAGGGTGGGGGCGTTTGGAGCTTCAGGGGCACCCACAGCCAGGGTGGGGGTGTTTGGAGCTTCAGGGGCACCCACAGCCAGGGTGGGGGTGTTTGGAGCTTCAGGGGCACCCACAGCCAGGGTGGGGGCGTTTGGAGCTTCAGGGGCACCCACAGCCAGGGTGGGGGTGTTTGGAGCTTCAGGGGCACCCACAGCCAGGGTGGGGGTGTTTGGAGCTTCAGGGGCACCCACAGCCAGGGTGGGGGTGTTTGGAGCTTCAGGGGCACCCACAGCCAGGGTGGGGGTGTTTGGAGCTTCAGGGGCACCCACAGCCAGGGTGGGGGCGTTTGGAGCTTCAGGGGCACCCACAGCCAGGGTGGGGGTGTTTGGAGCTTCAGGGGCACCCACAGCCAGGGTGGGGGCGTTTGGAGCTTCAGGGGCACCCACAGCCAGGGTGGGGGCGTTTGGAGCTTCAGGGGCACCCACAGCCAGGGTGGGGGTGTTTGGAGCTTCAGGGGCACCCCCAGCCAGGGTGGGGGTGTTTGGAGCTTCAGGGGCACCCACAGCCAGCACGTGTAACTTTCCGTGCACATTTGCATGTGTATTTCTCCTCGCGGGATTGCGAGTGTATTATAAATTGACCCTCGCAGAATCACGAGTGTGCACTTTCCGTACTCACTACGAGTGCGTGTATCCCTTTACAATAACCCCACACCGTGTTCATGCAGTGTGGGCTCCTCCCGGACCCAGGGCGGCTCCGGCATTGTTTTGGTGCAGCCACGTGCATGCACCCCATGGACCGCCTGTTGTATTAGCTGCTGCCCCTTCATAATTTTCCTCAACTGATATCCAAACCTGTATTCAAGTCACTTTTGGAGCCCTAAACCCTGTTTCTCACCGGTTTAATAAAAGTTGGTTTGGACCCTGTTGTCCCTTAAACGAACCTCGGGGAGCCTCCGGGACAATCTAAATTCAAGAATGTGACCTTTAAAGGTTGGGGGTTTATTTGGCTCGAGCTAAAGGTTCGTTTAGAGTCGCAAGGTCCGGTGTTGGGCGGGAGGCTGAAGTGAGAGCCTTACTAAGACTGAATGGAAAAGCCCTCCTAGAGCCGCAGAGCGCTGGGCACCAAACACCCGGAGCTGCCCCGAAAGCTGCGTGGAACCGGCGCCAGGTGCTGACAACACAAAACACAAGAGTCAGGAGCTGTCCTTGGGAACGGCGCCGGTGCCTGGTCCCCGGTGAAACCAGCACAGTTTTGGAAGGCCCGTCGAGGTTGGCACATTTGCTGCTGACACCAAGTTGGGAGGGAGTGTGGAGCTGCTGGAGGGCAGGAGGGATCTGCAGAGGGATCTGGAGAGACTGGAAAAATGGGCTGATTCCAATGGGATGAAGTTCAACGAGGCCAAGTGGCGGGTGCTGCGCTTTGGCCACAACAACCCCCTGCAGCGCTCCAGGCTGGCACAGAGTGGCTGGAAGGGACCTGGGGGGACTCATGGACAGGAAGCTCAACATGAGCCACCAGTGTGGCCAAGAAGGCCAATGGGATCCCGTCCTGTATCCAAAACGGCGTAGTCGGCAGGACAAGGGCAGTGATCCTTCCCCTGTGCTCTGCATTGGGGAGGCCACACCTGGAGTGTTGTGTTCAGTGCTGGGCCCCTCAGCTCAGGAAAGAGATTGAAGTGCTGGAGCGGGTCCAGAGAAGAGCAACAAGACTGGGGAAGGGACTTGAACACAAGCCCTATGGGGAGAGGCTGAGGGAGCTGGGCTTGTTTAGTCTGGAGAAGAGGAGGCTCAGAGGTGAGCTCAGCACTCTCTAGAACTACCTGAAGGGCAGTTCTAGCCAGGTGGGGATTGGGCTCTTCTCCCAGGAATCAGCAATAGGACAAGGGGCCATGGGCTTAAACTGTACCAGGGGAAATTGAGGCTGGAGATGAGAAAGCAATTCTGTGCAGAGAGAGTGGTCAGGATTGGAATGGCTGCCCAGGGAGGTGCTGGACTCACCGGCCCTGGAGGGTTTTAAGCTGAGATTGGCCATGGCACTTAGTGCCATGATCTAGTCAATGGACTGGAGTTGGACCAGGGGTTGGACTCGATGATCTCGGAGGGCTTTTCCAACCCAGTCCATTCTGTGATTGTGTGATAGTGTAAATGACTCTGCGGGCGGTTTGCGCGCGGCCGACGCTGCTCGTGCTGCTCTCGTGCAGCGGGTCTGTGCCGCAGCCGTGCTTTGGGGTCCAGGCTGTCTCGCTGATCCTCACACTCTTCTCCACGCCTTTTCGTGCCAAGCGCTCGTCCCGCAGCTCCGTCTGGCCCTGGGTCCAGCCACGGGCGCCTGCTCCGGGCTCCCACCGACTCTGCCTCTGGTTACACCTCCCGCAGACCCCGCAGCGATCTCGTCGCCCCCTTGGCTTTGTTTTCCGCTGCCTCAGGGTCGCGCCTGCTCCTGGAGGTGGCTCTTTGAACCCTTTCTTCTCCCCAGCTCGTTATTTGCGCTCGGTGTGAGCACCGGAGCTCAGCCCCATGCAGGAGCGTTTGTCGCTCTCTGCTCTGGGAGCCAAGGACACTGTGAGTTCTGCCCATGGGCGTGAGGAGCTGGAATGGGCTGGACGGACAGAGCTGGACGGACAGAGCTGGACAGACAGAGCTGGACTGACACCCACACTGAGCAGGGAGAGGCTTCCAGCCCACTAGCGATGTGAGAATTACTTAAGGAGGGGGGACCCTCTGCTCTCTCTCTCTAGGGTGTTCTTGCTCTTGCACGTTCTGTTCTCCTTCGCTCTTTGTGCCAGAGCCGGGGCAGTTTGCTTCGGGACGTTTAGTTCGGCTTTTTATCATTTTGCAGAGGCCTCAGGGCTTTTCTGCCTTTTTCACTCTCTGGGATGAGCTTTGGGACCAGGTGCCGTTTCTGGGACTGGCTGCTTAGTGTGGGTGTGAGGAATTGCCTTGACTATCTTTTATTTCTATTTTATATATATATCTAATAGTACGGTATTAGCGTTTTGTTATTTTCTTAAGCCGTGTTTATCTCAATGCAAGTTTCTCCCTTCCCGTCGGTTCTCTCCCGTATTGCGGGGTAGGGAGTGAGCGAGCGGCCGCGTGGTCCTGTTGAGCTCAGGTTAAACCACACCGGGGGGACACGGGACTTGGGCCTCGCTGGAGAGCGGGAGGGACCGCGGCTAAACCGCGCAGCCAGGACGCGCTGCGGTTTGTGTGGTTCGTGCCGCGGGCGCCGATCGGATCCCTGCCGGCCGGGCTCGGCTCCATAGGGGGCTCGGAGGAGCTTATCCTGGGAGCCGGCGCCGGTTTTCCCTTTGTTTTCCCTTTGTTTCCTTGCGTTTTGCTGGGTGCTGCGTGCAGGGATCGCCCAGCGCCGGGGACTAACAGCAGCAGCTTCCCGCTGAGTCTGGAGCCCGCAGCAATTAGCGCAATTACCGGCTAACGAGAGCTTGCACCGCGGCGCATCGTCCTGCACCCGCCTCCGTTCCAGAGCCCGAGGAGCTTTCTCAGCCGCAATCCAAGTGCGCGCTTTGGCGCACAAAGGAGTGATTATGCCCTGCTTTCTCTTAGCTTCAGGTTATTCCTTGGCGGGGTTTTTTTGTGTTTTGATTCGGGTTTTTATTTTGTTTTTTTTAGGGTTTTGTTGTTTGTTTGGTTGGGGTTTTTTGGTTTTATTCTAGTTCGTTCTGGTTTTCTTGTCTAGATTTAGGCTGTGCCTTTCTCAGGGATCAGGACTCCCTAGGCCAGCCCAGGAGCGCTTCTGTTCTTGCCATCCCGCTTCCAGCACCGTCTGTTCACTTCCAGCTCTAAACCATGGCCAATATCTGCCTTTCAATCACTTTGTACATAGATGTTCCTTCTTTATTTCCCCCATTAGCGATGTATTGTGCTTTCCCTTCGCTTTACATGGCGCTCAGCTCCAAGCTCTAACCTGCCCGGCTCCGGTAACCGCTGCACAGAAACCGTGTCACCCGTAGCCTGGGAAGGACGACACAAGATCCGCGAGGGAAGAACCAGCAAACCAGAAGGAACAGGTGTTGGTTGAACCCCCTTTGGTGAAGTTCAGGCGCAGTTGGGGCTCCATGGGGTTCTCAAGTCTGGCTGCTGTGGTTCTTTTAGTGCCGTTGGCGTGAAAACGCAGTTGGTGTGCGAAGCGCAATGAGTCAGGTAGGAGGTGCCGGCGCCTCGGAGCCTCATCTTGCTGCGGGATTTGGGAAAACCCCGAAAAACCTGCAATTCGGGGCCCTGTGACCCCACTTGGGTGAAGCACAAGGTCACGCACCCAATGATTCGTGCCGCTTTCTGGAAATTCATTAGTTGTGCCTGCAAATGGTTGTTTCTTTCTTAGGAATTGGATCAGGGTGTTTTTCCTCTTCTAAGCACCGTTTTCATGTGTTTTTCGACGTGTGTGCGAGCTGGGTTACCCCAAGTGGTCCCCAGGGACATCTCACAGCTCAGGGTGCTCAGAGCCCCGTGCAGCCTGGCCTGGGGTGTCTCAGGGATGGTTCATCTACCACCCCTCTGGGTAAAGGACCTTAATGAAACCAAACCCTCAGATGCAGCTGTTGGCACAGCAAGGGCAGCACAACTTCACGAGTTCTCATTTCTCACCGCGACCGAGGAACGTTTCCTACGTGTTTATTTAACAATCAGGAATAGGTAAGAGCCGGGGACGCGTTCCTGCCTCTCTGAACACTGAGGCGCTGAAGGAGTGAAGAAACTCACCCACGGACTAAAACACCCTAATAAACCTTTACCTGGTTTTGTTATCGGCCAGCAGAATCTTTTAAGGTCTGGGGGCCTGTTTTAGTCATCCGAACCCTTGTGAACGGGGGGACTTTGGATGCTGTGTGGGTGGTCGAGCCCGGCGCTTGGCCGGTGTTCCCTGTGTGTGCCATGAGCCGTGGGTGCCTGGTTGGGCTCTGGACGCTCTGCCAGCTCCGCGCCGCTGGGACGGCGTTCGCGGGAGCGGCGCCGGTCGTGGCAGAAAACCCGAGCCGTAAAACGCCTCCGAGTCCCTGTGTTGCTTCGCCAGGACGAAAATCCCTCCTCTGGCTGTTTGGCAGGTGCGTATGTTGACGCAGAGATCCTGCTCCGCGTGCCGGAGGGGGAAGAGAAACCACCCTTTGGAATGGCACCGCAGAGCTGGACGCTGAGCGGCTCAGGTGTGATCCTGACTACTAGTTAAGATAGTCAGAATAGTCAAAATAACTAGTTATCCTGCTCTGTTGGCAATAACTCGTCTTCCAAAATCCAGCAGCAGAAGCGCCTCAGAGAGGCAGGAACGCTTCCCCGGCTCTCGCCTATTCCTGGTTGTTAAATAAGCACGTAGGAAATGTTTCTCGGTCGTGGTGAGGAATCAGAACTGCTGAAGCTGTGCTGCTCCTGCTGTGCCAGCAGCGGCTCGTTGCTCCCAGGGGCTCGTTGCTCCCAGGGGCTCGTTGCTCCCAGCGGCTCGTTGCTCCCAGGGGCTCGTTGCTCCCAGCGGCTCGTTGCTCCCAGCGCTCGTGGCCACGGGCGCCACAGCCGGTGCATCATCTGCACTGACCTGCAGGCCTCTCCATACCAGCCTCCTTGGCTCCGTTTGCTGGAAACATCGCTGCCTATTGCTGGAGATACAACGACTTAATTAGGACACGTGGGGGAATGAGTAGATTTGCGGTTGGGCAGGCTGAGCTTTGATCTTTGTAGCCTGCTTAACCCCAGGCTCGGGTTTCTGAGCTTTGGAGAGCTTTGCTCTGCAGGTTCTTGACATTACTCACAGCATTGAGAGTTACTGGCTGCTGGTGGGTCCTCCAGGTGCCGGTGGGTCCTCCAGGTGCCGGTTGGGTCCTCCAGGTGCCGGTGGGTCCTCCAGGTGCCGGGTGGGTCCTCCAGGTGCCGGTTGGGTCCTCCAGGTGCCGGTTGGGTCCTCCAGGAGCCGGTTGGGTCCTCCAGGTGCCGGGTGGGTCCTCCAGGTGCCGGGTGGGTCCTCCAGGTGCCGGTTGGGTCCTCCAGGTGCCGGTGGGTCCTCCAGGTGCCGGGTGGGTCCTCCAGGTGCCGGGTGGGTCCTCCAGGTGCCGGTTGGGTCCTCCAGGTGCCGGGTGGGTCCTCCAGGTGCCGGGTGGGTCCTCCAGGTGCCGGTGGGTCCTCCAGGTGCCGGGTGGGTCCTCCAGGTGCCGGTTGGGTCCTCCAGGTGCCGGTTGGGTCCTCCAGGTGCCGGTTGGGTCCTCCAGGTGCCGGTGGGTCCTCCAGGTGCCGGGTGGGTCCTCCAGGTGCCGGTTGGGTCCTCCAGGTGCCGGGTGGGTCCTCCAGGTGCCGGTGGGTCCTCCAGGTGCCGGTTGGGTCCTCCAGGTGCCGGTGGGTCCTCCAGGTGTGTGTCTGTTGGTCCTCCAGGATGGCCAGGTGTGATAAACTGTGTTCTAACCTGCAGCCAAGGGACTCAAGAGATGGGACCGATGCCGATCCTGACCTCACACGTGCATGTTTATCCTTGTGAAAGCAGAACGGGGTTGATAATGTTTCTCTTCTTCTTTTTTTCCAGAGCGGAAACAGCTTCCATGTGTTTGACCAAGGCCAATTTGCCAAGGAGGTGCTTCCCAAGTACTTCAAACACAACAACATGGCCAGCTTTGTGCGGCAGCTCAACATGTGTGAGTACCGCGGGGAGGCTGGTCCCCGCTCGGCCCGCGTTTGCTGTGGGGGGAACGTTGGCTCCAGGGACACCGGGGGGGTCAGCTGGAGAACAGGAGCTGAGGGGAGACCTTCTGATCTCTGAACTGCCTGAAAGGAGCTTGGAGCCAGGGGGGTCGGGCTCTGCTCCCCAGGAACAAGCGCCAGGAGCAGAGGAAACGGCCTCAAGTTGCGCCAGGGGAGGTTGAGGTTGGATGTGGGAACAATTTCTTCCCCAAAGGGCTGTGGGACATTGAACAGGCTGCCCAGGGCAGTGCTGGAGTCACCAGCCCTGGGGGGCTGGACAGACGGACACGAGGTTCTCAGGACATGGGGCAGGGACAGGGGTGGGTTATGGTTGGACTCGATGATCCTGAGGTCTCTTCAACTGAAATGATTCTGCGATTCTGTGATCTCCCGGGTGCTGTAGGAGCAAACCCAATGGAAGCTGGTGTTTCACAGCTTCATTTTGGCTGCAAAAGACCCTCAAGGTCACCAAGTCCAACCATAACCCCCTGTCCTGAGAACCTCATGTCCGTCTGTCCAGCCCTCCAGGGCTGGTGACTCCAGCACTGCCCTGGGCAGCCTGTTCAATGCCCCACAGCCCTTTGGGGAAGAAATTGTTCCCACATCCAACCTCAACTTCGCCGTGCTGGGCCCACGAAGGGAGAGCTGCTGCCCGGGTATCTCCACTCCACCAGCCCAGCTCTATTCTCTTTCTCCGCGCTCCCCCTTCCCCATTTCCCAAAGTTACTCTGTTTAATCCTCCTCTCTCCGTTCGGATGGGCCGGACGGCGCAGCGGGCCTGGCCGAGCGATGGACGCGGCGTCTGCCGGCGGCAGGGCTGCTCTCCCGCGGCAGCGCCGGAGGTTACGGCACAGCCGCCAACTCGCGCCCGTCTGCGCCGCCTCCTCCGCCGCCCCGGGGCAGCAGCACAAGGGTCCCTTGAACCCCGGCGCCGGCTCCGGGACCAGCCCAATCTCCATTCGTGGCTGGCGGGGTTACAAGCGCCGGCACGCTCATCGCCGTTCTCAGCGGCTCCGGCGCGGCTGCGGGCACATCCTGCGCCGCCTGACCCTGCGCTCTTGAGGATCACCCGAATAACCCCAAACTGCACAATATCACTGCAATAACGCGTAATTTCGCTAAATCACTTTCTGCTGCGAGCGCAGGAAGCAATTTTACTGCTTTTTAACCGCAGCTGCGGACTGAGCAGCTCCAATAACACCCTGGATCCATCCCGGCTGCTTACGGACGCGCTGAGGTCCAAAAGCACTTTGCGCTGGTCCTGAGCGGCTTTGAGGTGGTTTAAGTGCGTGTGAAGATGCTTGTTTTCTCTTTTCAATCATCTTCAGGGGGTTCTGGCCGTTGCGTCAGGCAGACAGCGGTGTGTTCTGTTCTTTATTTCTTTCTCTCGCCTTCTCCTTCTGCTGCTAATTGCAGTAATAACTCGGTGGCCTTTCATTTCCCTTCCTTTGTACGGGCTCGTGGTAGAGAACTTGCCCCCTGGGCTACCAAAGGATCGTTCTTTGTGTAGCACACCACAACATCTCTCAACGGCGTTGGTGTCCTTAGGAACACCCTCCTTTTGCATTGTCCCCCCTTACCTGATGACTTGGAAGCTGAGGGTGCAGCTCCCAAGGTGAAACAGCATTTTCCCAGCTACAAGAATGGCTTCAAAATCACAAATACGCCAGAAAGCGGAACGTGCGCGTTATTGCGGGAACCCCAGCTCCAGGCGCCTCCATCGCAACGGGGAGGGCGAGAAGGCGCCGGAACAATGAGCGGGGAGCTTGGGGAGATGCGGAATAACCCATCGTGTTGGTGGCCCCTCGCGTGGTTTTGTCTCCAGAGGGTTTGTGTTGTCATTAATGCACAAGATAACAGGCAGCGGTGCTTTGGCTGTGGCTAATTGCTCTCTATTTATTCACTGGATAAATAAAGCATGAGCTCGCTGGGTTGGCCTGGAGGCGGCGCTAGAGCCTTGAGTCTCCTTGGGGTGGTACTGGTGGAGAGATTTGGTTGATAGACACATGTTCCCTTCTGGCTGCGCGTTGGGTTGCTGAGCAGGACGTGTTGATCCACACGGCCGGACGGGTCCCTGCGCTGGGGGCGGAGCAGGAACGGGGACGTTGCGTGGAGCCTTTTGCTTTAGTTGCAGTAGCTTCAGAGAATCCCAGGATGTCAGGGGGTGAAGGGCCCTCAAAGCTCATCCAGTGCAGCCCCCCGGAGCAGGAACACCCAGCTGAGGTTCCACAGGAAGGTGTCCAGGGGTTGCAATGTCTGCAGAGAAGGAGACTCCACAACCCCCTGGGCAGCCTGTTCCAGGCTCTGCCACCCTCACCCCAACAAGTTGCTTCTCCTCTCCCAGCGGAACCTCCTGTGTTCCAGTTTGCACCCATTGCCCCTTGTCCTGTCCCTGGTTGTCACCAGCAGAGCCTGGCTCCATCCTCCTGACACTGCCCCTTTCCATCTTGATCCCCAGCAATGAGTCCCCCCTCAGTGTCCTCTTGTCCAGCTCCAGAGCCCCAGCTCCCTCAGCCTTTCCTCACACGGGAGATGCTCCACTCCCTCCAGCATCTTGGTGGCTGCGCTGGACTCTCTCCAGCAGTTCCCTGTCCTGCTGGAACTGAGGGGCCACAACTGGACACAAGATTCCAGGTGTGGTCTCCCCAGGGCAGAGCAGAGGGGCAGGAGAACCTCTCTGACCCACTGACCACCCCTTCTAATCCTCCCTCATCCTCTCTCCTTGCTGCCCCACACCGGGAGCAGCAGAAGGTGCTTTTCCCGTGATCCACAGTCCCCACGCTCCATGTGGAGCTGCTGCTCGGGCAGGTACCTGGAGCTGCTCTGCTGGGGAAGCTGAGGCAGGGGAAGGGCTGACGGCCGGAGGGACCTTCGCCCATCGCTCCTCCTGCTGCCTGGAGACAATCAGCACAAACCCCTGTGCAAACCGCCAGTTTAAGGCCGTGTTTCCCACCCCATTTTGGGGATGGGCCGGGTTAGAAAGCGATCCCGCGGTGACAGAGCGAGCGAGGCGCGCTCGTGCCGCTTTCTCTTTCTCAGTTCGCACGTGGCCCGTCAAGCTTTTCTCCCAGCGCATCCCCTTTGTTTTTCAGACGGCTTTCGCAAGGTTGTCCACATCGAGCAGGGCGGGCTGGTGAAGCCGGAGAAGGACGACACGGAGTTCCAGCATCCCTACTTCATCCGCGGCCAGGAGCACCTCCTGGAGAACATCAAGAGGAAGGTCACCAGCGTAAGTCTCCGCAGCACATCTTGCTCTGGATGAACTGTTGCAAAGCAGCGGTTCCACCCAGGCGTGCTCTAAGTGCTGATGGACATTGAGCCGTTGGTGATGGGTTTATGTTTTCTGGTTTTCTCCGTATTTTCAGCCATAGTTTGTTACGCCGCTGCCCTGCGCTCGGGCCTCGCAACCCAAATTGCTTCTGCGTTCAGGAGGAAGGGGCGCCGGGTTTTCCTGTTGTTTGTCTGAACGAGCAGCAGCTGTTGGAGTTTAGCGGGAGGGAGGTTGGTTTGCTGGGTCCTCTGGGAAGGCGCAGGAGCAATTGTGCCTTTCAGGAGGAGGGAGAGTGATCACTAGTTGAGCTGCAGGATTGACTGAAAATGCTTCTCGGAAGGAAAAATCCGTATTATGCATACAGCGTGTGCACACATGGACACGTGAGGATGTGTTAGATGTAGTAGTGGAAAGAGGAAAAGGAAGGATAAAGTACCTGAATTATTTTAAATGCGTTCACCTCCGGCGTATCCCGAATATCAACTTACCCGTTTGCCCTTTGAACTCCCAGGTGTGTTTTACAGCAGCACGGGCCCTGCAGATGTGCAGGAGCGCCCCTTGGTATCACAGTTCCCAAAGTGCTGCGAACTTCCTGAGCGGATCCATCAGTCCCGAAGCGTGGGCTGGGGGAGCTGCTTTTGTCGTTCTTTTCCAAATACGAACCAAATGAACACACAGAGAGCAGCTCTTGTGTCCGTCCGGGGCGCTCTCAGCGCATCCGTTTGCACTGAGGCGTTGAGTTCCTCCAGGCGTTTTCGTGGCGGTGGACACGTTAGGAGGATGTGGAGAGATCCTGAAGGTGTGTGAGCTGCTGGGAGGCGCAGGAACTGGAGCTGGGATGGAGATGAGACGTGTTGGTGGGCCCACAGACGTCTCCACGGTGAACGTGCCGACGTGTCGTTGCTCCTGAGGATCGTATCAAACATCAACTCAGCTGCTCAGACTCTTCCCCTATAGCGCTTGTAGTGGGGAGGAGGAGGATGCTGAGGCTGCCCTCCCGCCCCTGGGCTTCTTCTCTACCCCACTGGCCTTTCCTCATTGCCAGACTCCACAGCTCAGCGCCGGCAGCAGAGGCTCTAGGAGCATGCGAGACGCCTCGGTTTCCTGCATTTGGTGCAGATGTGCTCTCTGCGGCCGCAAAGCGCCACTTTTAGGGCGGTCACGCACACCCGCGTCCCGGCCCGTTTGCGTTTCTGGAGGTTTGTGTGGGTGCTGCCCTGCGCTCGCACCCCAGCACTGTATTTCTAAGCCAAAAAGACCTTTGTTTTGAGGCTGGGCGGAATTTGCCGTTTCCAGAAAGGCGGCTTTGCAGACGCTGCTTTCAGCCCTGGGACACAGCTCAGGTGCGACCGCAGCGCTTGGCCTAGAGAAGGAACAGGAGTTATTCGCGGCATCAACTTCGAAGCCTCGATAACCATTTTGTAAGGAGGAAACATCCCTGACGTCTCTTTCTGTCTCCAGGTATCCAGTATAAAGAACGAGGATATAAAGGTTCGGCAAGACAACGTCACCAAGCTGCTGACGGACATCCAGGTGATGAAGGGGAAGCAGGAGAGCATGGACTCCAAGCTGATGGCCATGAAGCAGTATGTATGTGGGGAGGGGGTGCCACCCAGTGCCACTGTCCCGCGGTTCCTGTCCCAAAGCGTTGCTTTCCAGAGCTCAGCTCTCTGCTCCAGCCATCCCGGGGGTGTCACCGGCGCCGCAACAGCCTCAGGGATCCTTGGAACACCATTAAAACCCGTTCAGGACCCCGTGTCCCACCAGCACGGTGCAACCTGTGGTGCTTTTTGAAGGGCGGGGGTGCTTTGGGAACATATTGGACTGTTAGCATGGAGTCCCTTTTAGTCTCCTTTCTTTTCCCAATTTAATTCCGACTTGAACGTGGATAAATGGAGTTTCACCTAAGCTGAAGTTCATGTTCATTAATATGGCGGCTTCTAAATGTTCTCAGCATCACGAAGTTAAAAGCAATTTAAATATTTTGCGTAATAGAGGCTCTAAAATTTCATCCTAGTGGACGTGGCGGCACCGAATCTGTGTGGAATGTTGCCAAATCTTTCCAGATGTTTTCTGTTGAGATCAAGCACCGTCCCGGCAGGTGGATATTGAGAGAGTCAGTGTTGGACTGGATGGGCTGAAAGGTCTTTTCCAACCCAAATGATTCTATGATTCTGTTGTGTCTTGTCTTTGGCTGCACCCGGGTGTTCAGATGGTTCGGGGTAACGTCTGCTGTCTGTCTGTCCGTCCCCCGGGCTCTTGGCTTTTGACTCGTGCCCAGTTCAGTTCTCAGCGGGTGCTGCTCACGCTGTGTCGCTGGGTTGGGAGGCAAACGGGGGGTCTGGGGTCCTGCTAATAAACCAGCTTTACCGGGAGGGCTCGGGGGCTGCTGCTCGTCCCCGGGCACCTTTTCCCTTCTGATCTCTGAACTGCCCGAAAGGAGCTTGGAGCCAGGGGGGTCGGGCTCTGCTCCCCAGGAACAAGCGCCAGGAGCAGAGGAAACGGCCTCAAGTTGCGCCAGGGGAGGTTGAGGTTGGATCGGGGAACAATTTCTTCCCCAAAGGGCTGTGGGGCATTGAACAGGCTGCCCAGGGCAGTGGTGGAGTCACCAGCCCTGGAGGGCTGGACAGACGGACACGAGGTTCTCAGGACAGGGGGCGGTGCCGGGGGGGGTTATGGTTGGACTCGGTGACCCTGAGGGGCTTTTCCACCCAAAATGATTCTGTGACTCCCTCAGGCACCTTTACACATCCTGATTGAAAGCTGCTCTTCAGCTTTTTCCCCTGTTCCCTCCGCACAAGTCGGAGGGGAACTCCGACATCCCACCCATCAGTGGGCTTGATTTGATTTCCCGTGTTTCGACGGTACTTGGCAAGCAGAGCGAGCAGCCCCGTTCCTGTCGGATGGAGCAGGAAAGCGGGTGGGGGCTCAAGGGGACAGTTTCATCGGGGAAGAACGTTTCCTCCGTGCTATGATCCGCAGCCAAGTCCCTTTTCTTGCATTTCATTGCTAACGTCCATGACATTTCATGACGTCTCTGGTGCTCGCAGCCCTCTGGCCCCTCTGCTGTGCGTGGGAGGGGAGACGATGCGCTCTGTCTGCAAGTCAGTCTGGATGATCCCCAAAATCACCAGGAATGGTTCGTTGTCCCCAAAGCAGGGGGTGTCACTGTGTGCAAAAGCCGGGTCGCAGCACCCAGAGGTGAGAGATGGTGTTTGCCGAGCTCTGCGGGTCTGGGTGCTGGGACGAAGGCAGCAAGGTCAATGAAAACCTTATCAGTGCCTTCAGACCCTCCAGAGCTCGTTGGTCACACATTTGCACGTTGCATTACGTTATCTTTCAGAGTATAACGAGCAAAGGACACTTTAGCTCGAGATATGAGCAAGACTCGACTAACTGTGCGGCTTCCTAAGTCTAAAGCGGCGGGGTCAGCGGTGTCTGCAGCTCATGATCGAGTCTTTTGCAGGTCACTTTATCTTTGTTATATGAGCAGACCAAGCTAAACCTGGAAGGATTTCCATCCCTTTAGGTGAGCGACTGCGGGTGGGATTCATGCTGTAAGCGATGCGCCCGGGCTCTGCTCCGGAAGAGCGGGTGGTCCAGAGCCACGGGTCCATGGCAGCAGGTGGAAGGTTCGTGTGCTGTTGTTGTAGAGCAGTTCACAGTGTCACAGTATCACAGTATGTTTGGGATTGGAAGGGACCTCAAAAGCTCATCCAGGTCAATCCCCCCATGGAGCAGGAACACCCAGCTGAGGTTCCACAGGAAGGTGTCCAGGGGTTGGAATGTCTGCACAGAAGGAGACTCCACAACCCCCTGGGCAGCCTGGGCCAGGCTCTGCCACCCTCACCATGAAGAAGTTTCTTCTCAAATTTAAGTGGAACCTCTTGTGTTCCAGCTTGATCCCATTACCCCTTGTCCTGTCATTGTTTGCCACCGAGAAGAGCCTGGATCCGTCCTCATGGCACTCACCCTTTAGATATTTATAAACATTAATAAGGTCACCCCTCAGTGTCCTCTTGTCCAGCTCCAGAGCCCCAGCTCCCTCAGCCTTTCCTCACACGGGAGATGCTCCACTCCCTCCAGCATCTTGGTGGCTGCGCTGGACTCTCTCCAGCAGTTCCCTGTCCTGCTGGAACTGAGGGGCCACAACTGGACACAATATTCCAGGTGTGGTCTCCCCAGGGCAGAGCAGAGGGGCAGGAGAACCTCTCTGACCCACTGACCACCCCCTCCTAACCCACCCCAGGTCCCATTGGCTTCCTGGCCACAAGGGCCCAGTGCTGGCTCATGGTCACCCTGCTGTCCCCAGGACCCCCAGCTCCCTTTCCCTACACTGCTCTCTAATATGTAGTTTCCCAACCTATACTGGAACCTGGGGTTGTTCTGCCCAGATTCAAGACTCTACACTTTCCATTGTTCTATTTCATTACATTTTTCCCTGCCCAGCTTTCCAGCCTGTCCAGGTCTCTGATGGCAGCACAGCCTTCAGTTTGGGGTTTGTTTGCCTTTCCAAGCGAGCGAAGGGACGTCCCCGCCGTGGCTTCGGTGCTCACAGCCCCCCACACACCCCGAAACGAACCCCGCGGGGTCTTCACCAGAATGGACCCACGAGGGACTCCACGGCTGCCCCTGGATCGGGAGCGATTTTTTCCCCTTTCTTGGCAAAACAAGCAGTTTGCCGCTCGCCGCGGTTCCTCGCGTCCCCGCCTGAGCCGTTATCACTATGGGTTGCTGTGGAGGCTTCTCTTTTGGCCCTTGGAGCGTCCGGAGCCCAGCACGCAGCGCCCAGCACGCAGCGCCCATGCGGACCCTCCTGCTTTCTGCAGCCCTGGGCCGTGCTCTGGGATAAGCGTCTCAGCTCAGTTCAGGATGAGAGCGCCCACAGACGCACGGCCGGCTCTAGGCCGCGTTCCGGCTGCTCCACTGCCTCTCGCCAAAGCAAACATTAGCGTTATTAATTAAACCGGGCTGGAAACCGCTAGGTGGAGTGCCTGCAGCAGGACAAGGGCTCAGCCAGCAAAGCTTCCAGTCCATAGGAACCGCGGGTGTTGCTTTAGAAAGCCGGGCTGGGTGTTCTCCGTTTGTCCTGCCCGTTGGCTCCAGCCTTCGCAGCTCAGAACCAGGTTGTTCCGTGTTCAGGGTTCTCCGTGTTGCTCAATAACCGCAGCTTGGGTCGGCGTCTTGTTATCTTTACTCTTTCCCGTCTCTTCCTAGCGCTGGATCCCCGTGCTCTATGCTGTTCCTTCTCTGGAGGGCAGAGCGTACAAGCCAGTTTTATGTCTTGGAAACTTGTGGTTAAAAATTCTCTTGCTCCCTGAGTAATAACCATCCAATTCGCCCGAGGTTGGTCTCCTTCCCTCTGGATCTGCAGCGCATCAAAGCATCACCTGGCTCTTGTCGTCACGTCCTTGTGGCTTGTTGTCTTGGTGAGTTTTCGGAGTGTTTTTGAGGGCCTGCTGGTTCGTCTGTGCGCCGGAGTGACCCCGGTGCACCGCGCCGCTCTCAGGAGTCAACCTGCCAGATTTTGGGGGCAAAACAACGTGGATTGAGACCTTCAGCTTGTGCCTGTTGCGCTGCCGGTTCCTGGTGAACCGCCTTGCAATCGGGATCCTGTTGGACGTGTCTTTGTCGCAAGTTCTGCGGGAATAGTCTGTGTTAATCCTCCGGCGCGGAGGCTCCAAATGCATTAATGGCTCAATCCAGGAACCGTCTGTATCCGCGTGGGATGGAGCAGAACTTCCAGATGGACCTGCTGTTTATCGGCCGCCCAACCTGCAAATCTGGGGGTAACACCCCAGTTCTGGCCGCCACAGGCTCAGTGAGGAGGAACTCGGAGAAACTCTGGTGCGCGTCGGTCTTGGAGGGAGAAGTTTGGTAACAGAGACCTCCCGAATTGTTTCTGCACAGAAACAGAGATTGCGGCTCCGACTTTACCTAAAAACAAGCACCATGCGTCCAAACGCCGGCGTGGATGAGCCGAAGTTACTGGTGCGAAGTGAACTTCAGCTGGAGATCTGAGCTCTTCTCAACCGTGAGTTAGAAGTGGGTTAATTTTGCTCTTAAAACCAGCCCGTTTTTGTTTGGCCAAGTGTGAGGTTGCTACGAATGAGGAATTGAGCTCTGAAAATGAGCTCGCAATGGGGCCAAACGTCCCGCGTTCCTTCTGGTTTGATCCGAAGGGTTGTACTTGGGGGCTCTCAGTCAACCGTTGGCTTTGGAAAAGCCACGACGGGAGGAGCGTAACTAGAGCTGGTGAGGGCACGGTAAGAACGCTGAGCAGCCCTCGGGAACAGAAAATACCAGAGCGAGGGCAAACCTGCTGGGTAACCAGTGCCCGGAGCCTTTTTCACTGGAAACGGAGGAGAACGGGCGCCGACGGGCGTCCCTGGAGGAGAATGGGCGTCCCTGGAGGAGAACGGGAGCCGATGGGCGTCCCTGGAGGAGAACGGGCGTCCCTGGAGGAGAATGGGCGCCAACGGGCACCAAGGGGCGTCCCTTGAGGAGAATGGGTGCCAATGGGCGTCCTTTGAGGAGAATGGGTGCCAGTGGGCGTCCCTGGAGGAGAATGGGTGCCATTGGGCGTGCCTGGAGGAGAATGGGTGCCAATGGGCGTCCCTGGAGGAGAATGGGCGCCAATGGGCGTCTCTGGAGGAGAACGGGCGCCGACGGGCGTCCCTGGAGGAGAACGGGCGTCCCTGGAGGAGAACGGGCACCGACGGGCGTCTCTGGAGGAGAACGGGCGCCGATGGGCGTCTCTGGAAGAGAACGGGTGTCCCTGGGGGAGAACGGGTGCTGATGGGCGTCCCTGGAGGAGAACAGGCGTCCCTGGAGGAGAACGGGTGCCGACGGGTGTCTGTGGAGGAGAACGGGTGCCGTCAGGCATCCCTGGAGGAGAACGGGCACCAATGGGCGTCCCTGGAGTAGAACGGGTGCCGACGGGCGTCCCTGGAGGAGAACGGGTGCCAATGGGCGTCCCTGGAGGAGAACAGGTGCTGATGGGTGTCCCTGGAGGAGAACGGGTGTCCCTGGAGGAGAACGGGCATCCCCGGGGGAGAACGGGCGCCGTCGGGCGTCCCTGGAGGAGAACGGGCGTCCCTGGAGGAGAACGAGTGTCCCTGGAGGATAACGGGCACCGACGGGCGTCTCTGGAGGAGAACAGGCATCTCTGGAGGAGAACGGGCGTCCCTGGAGGAGAACGGGTGCCGACGGGTGTCTCTGAAGGAGAACGGGCGTCCCTCGAGGAGAACAGGCGTCTTTGGAGGAGAACGGGCGCCGACGGGCGTCCCCAGGGGAGAACGGGTGTCCCTGGAGGAGAACGGGCACCAACGGGCGTCCCTGGAAGAGAGCAGGTGTCCCTGGAGGAGAACGGGCGCCGTCGGGCGTCTCTGGAGGAGAACGGGCACTGACGTGCATCTCTGGAGGTAACTGCAGCCCGAGGAACCGTCGCTTGAGGGGTTTTATGCAGTAACAGAGATGAAAATAGATCAAATTAGACTAGTGCTAAGGTCTTAAGTAAAATTTTGATACGGGGAGGATGTGGTTGATCTCACCACTGCAAGTGGGAATTGGAGATTCCCCGCCTGAGCCGCAGCTGCAGCAGCGAGTGCCCGCGGATGCTGCACCTCGTGCTCCGCGCACCCGAATCACAGCGCTCAGGGCTTTGTGCCGTGAAGAGCCCGGACCACGAAGCAAGCCCTGTGTTCTGGGAAGATTCCGGAGCCCGCTGTCTCATTCTCTGGGCCCCTCAGGTCAGGAAAGAGATTGAAGTGCTGGAGCGGGTCCAGAGAAGAGCAACAAGACTGGGGAAGGGGCTTGAACACAAGCCCTATGGGGAGAGGCTGAGGGAGCTGGGCTTGTTTAGTCTGGAGAAGAGGAGGCTTAGAGCTGAGCTCAGCACTCTCTAGAACTACCTGAAGGGCAGTTCTGGCCAGGTGGGGATTGGGCTCTTCTCCCAGGCATCAGCAATAGGACAACGGGGCTTAAACTTAAATTTAGGCTGGAGATTAGAAAGCAATTGTTTGCAGAGAGAGTGGTCAGGCATTGGAATGGCTGCCCAGGGAGGTGCTGGACTCACCGGCCCTGGAGGGTTTTAAGCTGAGACTGGCCATGGCACTTAGTGCCATGATCTGGTCAATGGGCTGGAGTTGGACCAAGGGTTGGACTTGATGATCTCTGAGGGCTTTTCCAACCCAGTCCATTCTGTGATTCTGTATTTTGAATCGGGATCCACTTCAGCTAAACACGCCAAGTGTGGTTTCTATCAAGAAGCTTTGTTGGCGTAATAAAAGGTTTCTGGTCACAGCTTCTGTGGAATAGAGATCTCAGTGAAAACACAGACGGGCTGAGTCTGGAAGGGGAAATGTGTGCGGGGGCTTTTACCGGTTTGAATTAGGAATTTCTCAGTCCTATCCCATGTAACGCTCAGGGTGATGGTGTTTTTATTAAGCTCTCAAATCTTCTCCTATTGACTCAGCTCAAAACGTCTCCCAGAAGAGCCGGGACCGCGATGGGACCCGTCTCCGCTCGTGTGACAGTGGCTGAGTCGCCATCAGTCTCTGGCGCTGGCAGCAGATGATGGAAAAGCCCGGCTTAGGGTAGGAGCACATTCACAGTTGGTCAGCATGTCCGAGGGCTCCGGGAGCCGCGATGCGGCGTCCCTGCAGCGCGGGGCCGTCGCCTTGCGTTGGCTCAGCCTGCGCTTTCCTGCTCTTAGTCTTAGTTTGGGGCTTTTTGTTAGTTTTAGGGTGGGCTTTTGTTGGGTTTGCGGGCGTTGTTTTCTTCTCCGGGCAAACAGGCGTCCCTTGTCTTCTTCAGGTGTTTCTGAGCCTCTGGAGACTTGTATTGTTTAATAAAGACAAGCGAGTTGTGGGTGAAACGAGTGTCTGAACTGGCCGTGAGCTCCAGGGGAGGTTTGAGCGGCCTTTGGAGCTCACGGAGTTACGGTCGCATTGCACCATTTCCTTTGTCGTCCCGGTTACCTCGCACGGAAAGACGTGCAAAACCCGCAAATCTCCCCATTCTGGGCGCGCACAACCCGGGGCTCTTGTGCTGCTGGTGCGGAGCCGCGGTTGGTCGTGCACGGCGCCGGAGCCTCCGGGCGCCCTTCTGCTCCTCCCTGCCCAGCTGCTCCTTCACATCATTAACAGCTCCAAATTACCTCTTCTCTTCTGTTTCCCCCGCGTTTATCACAACGTGAAGGTTTATTGGAGCGTGGGAGGACGAGCCCTCCGGGCCGTTCTGCGGGGATTCACCAGGTCACAGTGCGGAATGTTGGTTTGGCTGTTCCGTCCCCCCGTTCCAACAGCTTTCCTGCTCTCCTGGTGTCCCACACACGTCCCGTAACGCGTTGTAACTGCTGCTCTGTCCTGCAGGCTCATCACTGCCCAGCATCGCGTCGCTCACCCAACACCTTCCCCAAATTCCTCGTGCTGCTGTTTGGGAAAGCGCCTCTTTCCACTCTGCTGCACCTTCAGTGTTGCTTAGCGGTGCTGAGGCTTTGCTAGAACCGTTCTTAACAGGCCGAGCTTAGCAAGTCTTGATATTCAAAGGGACTGTGTAATACACGCGTGATTTACCAACAGCCAGGATGCTTCTGCTCACGAGAAGTTTTGTGTTAAGAGCGTTACTGTCGGTATCTTTTCTATTTCTTTTCTAGTATTTTAGAGCTGGGAAGGAGTCAGAAGGGCTGCAGGAGCCTGGGACTGGGTTTGCTCCATCTCCTTCTCCGGGAGCCGGAGCAAAGGGTGCTCATTAATTACCGCAGACCCGGAGCCGGTGACTGACCCCGCGCTCCTGCCGTTCCGTTTGGCTTCCGTTCTGCTTCCTGAGCTTCTGAAGCGCTGACTCAGCCCAGCCAAATGTTTTCCTCTGGGCTTTCTAACTTGGAGCTGTTGAGGTTTCGGAGCTGACGATGGCAATTAAAGCTGGCGCTGGGGCCGCGCTGCCTCTCAGGTATAATTCACGTATTCCTCTAATGTTTGGCTCCAGCGCCGGCTCCGTCGGTGTCTGTGTGTGATTCCTCGTCTCCTGTGAGCGCCGTGCGGCTCCGTAAGGGGAGCGGTTCGGTTTACCTGTAGGTGCGGCCGCCCGCTTGGCTTTTCGGGCTGTGAACAATTCAAGACGCCAACGCTGGGCCGTTTTCTGGCGGGTCCGGGATTTCCGTGCGGCCGTGGCGCTGCCCTGGGCTGGCGCCGCGGTCGTTATTCATATCACAAGCGTAACAAAACCAGCCCGAATGCTCGGGGAGCGGAGAACCCACCCAGTGCTCGCAATGGAGACGCTGGCTCTGGGTTTGGAAGCATTTGTACCCACAGGTTGTTTTGCAGGGAGGAAGGAGATCGCTGCCCGCGCCTGCGCCCTGCCTGCGCCCTGCCTGCGCCCTGCCTGCGCCCTGCCTGCGCCCTGCCTGCGCCCTGCCCTGCCCGTGCCCTGCCTGCGCCTGCCCTGCCTGTGCTCTGCCTGTACCTGCCTGTGCCCTGCCTGTGCTCTGCCTGTACCTGCCTGTGCTCTGCCTGTACCTGCCTGTGCCCTGCCTGCGCCTGCCCTGCCTGTGTTCTGCCTGCACCTGCTCTGCCTGTGCTCTGCCTGTGCTCTGCCTGTGCTCTGCCCGTACCTGCCCGCGCCCTGCCCTGCCTGCGCCCTGCCTGCGCCCTGCCTGCGCCCTGCCTGCACCCTGCCCTGCCCGCGCCCTGCCCGCGCCCTGCCCGCGCCCTGCCCGCGCCCTGCCCGTGCCCTGCCCGCGCCCTGCCCTGCCTGCGCCCTGCCTGTGCTCTGCCCGTACCTGCCCGCGCCCTGCCCGCGCCCTGCCTGCGCCCTGCCCTGCCCGTGCCCTGCCTGCGCCTGCCCTGCCTGTGCTCTGCCTGTACCTGCCTGTGCCCTGCCTGTGCTCTGCCTGTACCTGCCTGTGCTCTGCCTGTACCTGCCTGTGCCCTGCCTGCGCCTGCCCTGCCTGTGTTCTGCCTGCACCTGCTCTGCCTGTGCTCTGCCTGTGCTCTGCCTGTGCTCTGCCTGTGCTCTGCCCGTACCTGCCCGCGCCCTGCCCGCGCCCTGCCCGCGCCCTGCCCGCGCCCTGCCCTGCCTGCGCCCTGCCTGCGCCCTGCCTGCGCCCTGCCTGCACCCTGCCCTGCCCGCGCCCTGCCCGCGCCCTGCCCGCGCCCTGCCCGCGCCCTGCCCGTGCCCTGCCTGCCTGTGCCCTGCCTGTGCTCTGCCTGTGCTCTGCCCGTACCTGCCCGCGCCCTGCCCGCGCCCTGCCCGCGCCCTGCCCGCGCCCTGCCCTGCCTGCGCCCTGCCTGCGCCCTGCCTGCACCCTGCCCTGCCCGCGCCCTGCCCGCGCCCTGCCCGCGCCCTGCCCGCGCCCTGCCCGTGCCCTGCCTGCCTGTGCCCTGCCTGTGCTCTGCCTGTGCTCTGCCCGCGCCCTGCCCGCGCCCTGCCCGCGCCCTGCCCGCGCCCTGCCCGCGCCCTGCCCTGCCTGCGCCCTGCCTGCGCCCTGCCTGCACCCTGCCCTGCCCGCGCCCTGCCCGCGCCCTGCCCGCGCCCTGCCCGCGCCCTGCCTGTGCCCTGCCTGCCTGTGCCCTGCCTGTGCTCTGCCTGCGCCCTGCCTGCGCCCTGCCTGCGCCCTGCCTGCGCCCTGCCTGCGCCCTGCCTGTGCCCTGCCTACGCCTGCCCTGCCTGTGCCCTGCCTGTGTCCTGCCTGCGCCTGCCCTGCCTGCTGCTGCCCCCACAGCAGGATGAGGGTTCGGGGACCCCCCCGGTGGTTCCTCGGCTCCTCTCTGGCCCCGGGAGCCCCGGCGGACCCGTGAGTTTCATTCCAAGCCGGGTGTCAAAGGCCACGGTGTCCGCACCTCCTGCGGGGCTCAGCACCGCGCCGTGTCCCGCGGGGCTCAGCACCATGTCCTGCAGGGCTCAGCACCGCGCCGTGTCCTGCAGGGCTCAGCACCGTGTCCCGCGGGGCTCAGCACCATGCGTGTGACCGCGGGGCTCAGCACTGTGTCCCGCAGGGCTCAGCACCGCGCCGTGTCCCGCGGGGCTCAGCACCACACCGTGTCCCGTGGGGCTCAGCACCATGTCCTGCAGGGCTCAGCACCGTGCCTTGTCCCGCGGGGCTCAGCACCGTGTCCCGCGGGGCTCAGCACCGCGCCGTGTCCCGCGGGGCTCAGCGCCGTGCCGTGTCCCGCGGGGCTCAGCACCATGTCCCGCGGGGCTCAGCACCATGTCCCGCGGGGCTCAGCACCGTGTCCCGCGGGGCTCAGCACCGCGCCGTGTCCTACGGGGCTCAGCACCACACCATGTCCCACGGGGCTCAGCACCGTGCCATGTCCTCTGGGGCTCAGCGCCGCGCTGTGTCCCGCGGGGCTCAGCACTGTGCCATGTCCTGCAGGGCTCAGCACCGTGTCCCGCGGGGCTCAGCACCGTGTCGTGTCCCGCGGGGCTCAGTGCTGCCCGGGACGCCGCGAGCTCTTCCCCCGCAAGGCCCCAGCGCTTTTCCAAGGCCCCGGTCGCTCACCGAATTGAAAAGTTAAAACTCCTCTGGACAAAACTAAATGTGAAGAGCCACAAGGATCTGGCCTTTCGCAGCACAACCCCTCTTCCCCGGAATTAGTTTACCGTCTGCAAACCCCCAGTAAATCATCCCAAATCATTCTGACCCGTGCAGCTTGCTCGATGGTTTCAGGGTTCCAAAAGCAACATATATATTACGGTTTGATGCTGACCTAAGGGGATAGAGTTTGCATTACGGCATTTGTTGAAAAGATTGAATCCATCAGCGTTAGGTGAGAGAAAAGCTGAGCTAGGCCGGAACGAAGCCAACGAGGCGATATCCAAGTTTAGTCACCGCGCTCGGAAAAGCCTCATTACCAGCAGCCCTCCCACCTTCGGGGAGCAAGGTGCTCTGCTTCAAACCCGCTCCAAACCCCCTGGGCTTTAGTCCTGGGCTTAGCGTTAGGCAGAGCTTTCCAACCCTGGTTCTCTCTTCACCTTTTCCTCAGCAGCCCCGCGAGCGCAAGTGGTTTGTTCTGCATGTCTGGGCTGGCCTGGAAAAACCAAAGCACGGTCCGTGTAGCAAAGACGTCAGGTTTGTAAGGTGATCTGCTGGGAAGCGGCCAACCGGGTGTTTCCGGTGGTTCCCGCCGTGCTGTACGAGCCTGGCGGATCCCGAGTCCCGCTCGTGGTCCCGGAGCCGCGTTGGGAGCCGGGGACGTGGTCCCGGAGCCGCGTTGGGAGCGGGAGACGTGGTCCACGGAGCCGCGTTGGGAGCGGGGCACGTGGTCCCGGAGCCGCGTTGGGAGCGGGGGACGTGGTCCCCGGAGCCGCGTTGGGAGCGGGGGACGTGGTCCCGGAGCCGTGTTGGGAACAGGGGACGTGGTCCTGGAGCCACGTTGGGAGCGGGAGACGTGGTCCCGGAGCCACGTTGGGAGCGAGGGACGTGGTCCCGGAGCCGCGTTTGTAGCAGTTCACTCACCATGGGCCTTGGAACCGGGTTTAACTTTGCGGGTTTTATACACACGGCTGTTTACGGGCAGAGTTGGAGCGAGGGACCAGGGCTGTGCTGCTGGCCGGTTGTCTGTCTGTCTGCCACCCAACCCTGGCTGTGTGTCTGTCACCCAGCCTTGGCTGTCTGTCTTTATGCCACCCAGCCCTGGCTGTATGTCACCCAGCCCTGGCTGTGTGTCTGTCACCCAACCCTGGCTGTCTGTCTTTCTGCCACCCAGCCCTGGCTGTATGTCATTCACCCCGGCTGTCTGTCAGCAAACCCTGTCTGTCTGTCTGCCACCCAAACACTGTCTGTCTCTCACCCAGCCCTGGCTGTGTGTCTGTCACCCAGCCCTGTCTGTCCGTCTTTCTGCCACCCTCCCCGTCCGTCTGCACGTGCAGTTGCTCAGGCCACATCCCACGTGCAGCAGGTGAAATACACTCAACCTGAGGCTTCTCCTCCTCCCCGTGCGCCCGCGGTGCTGCCGGCGGCGGGAGGACGTGCCGGGGAACATCCAGCGCGTGGAAGGGGACAGAGGTGGCTGCAGAGGGGCCTCATCCTGCCCAAAACCTCCCAGCTGCCAGGGAAGCACGTTGGGCCGGCTCACCGTGGTTTGGTCACGGCTCAAAGCCACGTGGATGTTTCCTCCGCTTCCCGTGGGCAAAAGAAAAGTCCAGCTCCGCTGTCGGCAAACAGACGCGGCTGTGCCGTGCTGTCCGCCCCCAGACCTTTACCAAAAGGGTCTTGTGGCGGCAGTAGTGATCCACATTGAGCGCGCTGGAGCCGGCCGGGATGGGGGAGCATCCTGTCCTCAGGGGCCTCGTCCCGGAGCAGCTGAGCGGCCGCGACGTCGCTCTGCATTGAAAGAGCCGTTTCCTTTGTGCGCGGGTCGGGGGGGCAGCTGGGCGGCATCTGCGTGTCCCCGCGCCCTCCGCCGCGCTGCCCCCGCTCGTTCGCTGCCGGCTTCCTCCTGAAAGAAATGGCATGAGGATTAATTACAGCCCTGTTGATGAGAATCTCGATCACGGTGTTTCGGCGGGGGCTCCACGTCTCAGTTCGCTGGTGCTCGTCGGGAAATAACAGATTACGATTTTTACTTCGTTGCTGAGTTTCCTTTTCAAAATAGGTGGGAATGCAGCGAGTGGAGTTAAGTGGGGACGTGCTCCTGGGTTTGGTGTGAGACGTCAGCGTCAGGGCGCTGGGCTCTTGTGCAGAGATCTGGAAGGGCAGCGGTGTCAGGGGGTGCAGCACAGGGACCCCCGCACGTGGGGGTCACAGGAGCTCGGGAGCACAAGTGTGATGGAGACTGAGGGACCTGGGGGGTTCAGCTGGAGAACAGGAGCTGAGGGGAGACCTTCTGATCTCTGAACTGCCTGAAAGGAGCTTGGAGCCAGGGGGGTCGGGCTCTGCTCCCCAGGAACAAGCACCAGGAGCAGAGGAAACGGCCTCAAGTTGCCCAGGGGAGGTTGAGGTTGGATGTGGGAACAATTTCTTCCCCAAAGGGCTGTGGGGCATTGAACAGGCTGCCCAGGGCAGTGCTGGAGTCACCAGCCCTGGAGGGCTGGACAGACGGACACGAGGTTCTCAGGACAGGGGTTGGTATATGCTTGGACTCCATGATCTGGATGGTTTTTTCCACCCAAAACGATTCGGTGATTCTACTCTGCTAATGGACCTTCCTTCATCCCGTTCCATGTAATCCAAGGGAACAGTGGCCTCTGGCTTTCGGCCGTTGCTGGGCTGTGCGTGGAGGGAGGACCCTCAGGTGCCACCATGTCCCCGGCCTCACTCGGGTGGAGGTGACAGTGACAGGCTGCCCCACCAGCTACTCTTGTCGCTTTGGGTAGTAACCGTATTAACGCTGGAGCATCTGCCCCTTCGGAGAGGAGGTGGCGAGAGCGTTTGCGGTGGGAGGGGAACGCGGCTCCTGGAACTCGGTTCCCATGAAGCATCATTTTTTGGAAGGAGAATTCCACATTTGGTGTGAGCCAGGCGCCTTCTGCCTTCATTTCATTCCTTCTCATTATCAAACGGGCAACAAACACCAAGTGTTTATTCAACAGTTTTGCCACCCGTGACTTTTGTAGACGTGTCTCGTGCAGCCTGAAGAGCCGCACTGTGGGATCTCATTCCCCGGATGGAAAGTTCTGGTGCTTTTTGCAGTTGAGAATGAACCGTACCCGGTGTTGAGGGTGCGGGCGCTCGAGAATGAACCGTACCCGGTGCTCAGGGTGCGGGCGCTCGAGAATGAACCGTACCCGATGCTCAGGGTGCGGGCGCTCGAGAATGAACCGTATCCAGTGCTCAGGGTGCGGGTGGTCGAGAATGAACCGTACCCGGTGCTCAGGGTGCGGGCGGTTGAGAATGAACTGTACCCGGTGCTCAGGGTGCGGGCGGTTGAGAGTGAACCGTACCCGGTGCTCAGGGTGCGGGCGGTTGAGAATGAACCGTACCCGGTGCTCAGGGTGCGGGCGGTCGAGAATGAACCGTACCTGGTGCTCAGGGTGTGGGCGCTCGAGAATGAACCGTACCCGGTGCTCAGGGTGCGGGCGCTCGAGAATGAACCGTACCCGGTGCTCAGGGTGCGGGCGGTCGAGAATGAACCGTGCCCGGTGTTGAGGGTGCGGGCGGTCGAGAATGAACCATACCTGGTGCTCAGGGTGCGGGCGGTTGAGAATGAACCATACCTGGTGCTCAGGGTGCGGGCGGTTGAGAATGAACCGTACCCGGTGCTCAGGGTGCGGGCGGTCGAGAATGAACCATACCTGGTGCTCAGGGTGCGGGCGGTCGAGAATGAACCGTACCTGGTGCTCAGGGTGCGGGCGGTCGAGAATGAACCGTACCTGGTGCTCAGGGTGCGGGCGGTCGAGAATGAACCATACCTGGTGCTCAGGGTGCGGGCGGTCGAGAATGAACCATACCTGGTGCTCAGGGTGCGGGCGGTCGAGAATGAACTGTACCCGGTGCTCAAGGTGCGGGCGGTTGAGAATGAACCGTACCCGGTGTTGAGGGTGCGGGCGGTCGAGAATGAACCGTACCCGGTGTTGAGGGTGCGGGCGGTTGAGAATGAACCGTACCCGGTGCTCAGGGTGCGGGCGGTCGAGAATGAACTGTACCCGGTGCTCAAGGTGCGGGCGGTTGAGAATGAACCGTACCCGGTGCTCAGGGTGCGGGCGGTCGAGAATGAACCGTACCCGGTGCTCAGGGTGCGGGCGGTCGAGAATGAACCGTACCCAGTGCTCAGGGTGCGGGCGGTTGAGAATGAACCGTACCCGGTGCTCAGGGTGCGGGCGGTTGAGAATGAACCGTACCCGGTGCTCATGGCGCGGGCGCCTTCTGAATCTCTCCAGCATTATTTTGGTGTTCCATATACCACAGGAAGATTTTTCGGGATGAGAACAATCAGCTATTGGGATGATGTCCCCGGGGCAGCGGTGGCTTCCCCAATGGACATGCTGAAGGTTCAGCTGGACAGGGCGCTGGGCCAGCTTGGCTAGACCAGGCTTTGCTAAGGTTGGACCAGGTGATCCTTGAGGTCCCTTCCAACATGGGATTCGATGATTGTCTGTGCGTAATTGTTTCCCAGAGCCTCAAAGGAAGGGGATACCCGTGTGTCCGGGCACAGCCGCGGTGCTGCCGCGGGCCGGGCCGGGTTCCCTTGGCGCCGTTTGGCTCTCCCTAATTCTCCATCTTCCCGCTGGTGCGCTGTTGGCCGAGCTCCGGCTCTCCCAGCCGCACCGAGACTGTGGTCTGCGCTTTTACGACCTCTAAATTGGACAATTGTAATGTGTTGTTTTACGGCCTTCCTGCGCAAAGGTTGCGCCGGCTCCAGCTGCTCGGGGACCGCGGCCAAAACACTTTCCTACCGTGGCCTCCGCACGTCGGCTGGTCCCGCGGGCCCCGCGCTGGCTCCGGCTCAAACATCAGCTTGATCTTAACATCGCTTTGATGGCTCATAATGCTGAGTGTAACAGGGGATCTGTGCGTTTTGTCTACACTGCTGCTTTTTATGAGCTTTAGTCACTGCTTGAGATCATCTGAAGTCGGTTTTATTGGTCGTTCCAAACCAGAGGTTAAAGACCTGTGGAATACTCATTTTTCAGGGCAGCGATCTCAATGTGAAATTAATTACCGCCACAGGCTGGCGTTAAAATAACCCAGCACAACTGGCATCTCTGAAGCCTGGTGTGCAGGTGAGCTCCTGTCCAGCTGGTTGTGCTGATGGTGGTAGCGGGGTGTTCTCCTTTCCCCGTGCACTCTTCTCTCTGGCAGCACCTGCAGAACTTGCATGTTTTCCCATTTCGCACCGTCCCTCCTGTTCCCCGTTGCTCAGCATGTCCTGTTCTCCATGCCCCATCTTCACTGGTCTTTCTTAGGGTGTTCTCGAAGAACCAGGTTCCAGTATAAGCTGGGGAATGACCTATTAGAGAGCAGTGTAGGGAAAGGGAGCTGGGGGTCCTGGGGCCAGCAGGGTGACCATGAGCCAGCACTGGCCCTTGTGGCCAGGAAGCCAATGGGACCTGGGGTGGGTTAGAAGGGGGTGGTCAGTAGGTCAGAGAGGTTCTCCTGCCCCTCTGCTCTGCCCTGGGGAGACCACACCTGGAATATTGTGTCCAGTTGTGGCCCCTCAGTTCCAGCAGGACAGGGAACTGCTGGAGAGAGTCCAGCGCAGCCACCAAGATGCTGGAGGGAGTGGAGCATCTCCCGTGTGAGGAAAGGCTGAGGGAGCTGGGGCTCTGGAGCTGGACAAGAGGACACTGAGGGGGGACTCATTGCTGGGGATCAAGATGGAAAGGGGCAGTGTCAGGAGGATGGAGCCAGGCTCTGCTGGTGACAACCAGGGACAGGACAAGGGGCAATGGGTGCAAACTGCAACACAGGAGGTTCCACTGGAAGAGGAGAAGCAACTTGTTGGGGTGAGGGTGGCAGAGCCTGGCCCAGGCTGCCCAGGGGGTTGTGGAGTCTCCTTCTGTGCAGACATTCCAACCCCTGGACACCTTCCTGTGGAACCTCAGCTGGGTGTTCCTGCTCCGGGGGGCTGCACTGGATGAGCTTTGAGGTCCCTTCCAACCCCTGGCATTCTGGGATGCTGTGAACCAAACCATGTTTGTTTCCTCTCTCCATACGCACCTGAAATAGTTCAGAAAAACGTATTGAATGTAGCAGACTCCACTGGTTCATGGGGAGGAGGAAGAACGGTGCGGCGCCAAACGGAATTACTTTTGATGTTGGATTGACATCCCTATTTCTCTCATGATGTGCGAGCGGGCGTTACCGTGATGCGGCTGAAGCTCAGTGCTTGTCTCACGTTATGCACTCAGGTCCCAAGCGCAGCTTAACCCTGCGCTCAGGGCTGAGACCCCTGGTGCTCGCGGGTCGGGTCGGCGGGAGCTGCTTTTGTGGATCGGTTCTTCAGCAAAGCTTCCCGTGGCGCGGGAGCCGCTCTGCTCGTCGCTTCAGCCCAGAGCTGCTGGCACGTGCAGATGATGTGTCAGCATCCCGAGATAACGAGCTTTTTAATTGACCTGCGGGTTTATTTGGCCAGACGGTTCACATTTACTGACGCTAAAGAATGTCTCTTCTCCTTGTTGTATGAACCGGTGCTGCCCGAGCGTTCTGCTGAACTTAAAATTGTTTTAAAAGGTGATTGAATCCCAGCTGGGTCCATCCCCCAGGTTTAGGGAGCAGGTGGCTGCTTTTTGAGGTGACGTCTGACACTAAAACCTCCATTTCTGCAGCTCCAGAGACCTGCGGTGTGTTCTCCCAGACCAACATTCCTCTGCCGGAGCTTCTCTGCTCCATTCGTGACCAGTTCCAGATGTGTCCCGGGTCAGCGCTGTTCCCCCAGCTGTCCTGAGCGCTTTGCAGAGCTCTTTCCACAGGTTCTGCTTGAAAATGGAGATGAAATCCTTGCCGGGCACTGCTTGGCACCATTTCCCTGCAGCAGAAGGCTCCGTGGCTTTCTTGGAGCAACCTTTTAATCATTAATCGTTAATATTCCGTATTCCTGAGCCGTTTCCAGGCTCTAAAGCAAGAGCCATCTACAGCTAATTCACCCTGTTCCGAGAGGGAATCCCCCCCCGTTGTACCTGCTGGAGGGTCCGGATCCCGAGCGCTCGAGCCAGGATTCAGGTTGCTTTGGTAGTTGAGTAGCTCGTTGAGCGCAGAGTAAGACAGAGCTGCTCCCCCACTGCACGGCTGGTGTTACTGGGAATGGACACCGGCAATGACTGGTGTTACTGGGAATGGACACCGGCAATGACTGGTGTTACTGGGAATGGACGCCTGCGCTGGGAGCCCCGTCCTGCCCATGGCGGTCTCTGCCGGGATGGCTGGGCTGCCCCGAGCTGTCGCTGACCTTGGACATGCCGCGTCCCCAGGACATACCAGCCCTGTGGACATTGGAACGTGGCCCTGGGTTCACCTGGCTGTCCGGGTGTCACGGCGCCAGGACAGTCCCCAGAGCCCGCGGGTGGCGTCGGATGTTGATCTTCAAACAAGAGCCTAAATCCCAGAATCCCAGAGTGTCAGAGGGTGAAGGGCCCTCAAAGCTCATCCAGTGCAGCCCCCCGGAGCAGGAACACCCAGCTGAGGTTCCACAGGAAGGTGTCCAGGGGTTGGAATGTCTGCAGAGAAGGAGACTCCACAACCCCCTGGGCAGCCTGTTCCAGGCTCTGCCACCCTCACCCCAACAAGTTGCTTCTCCTCTTCCAGTGGAACCTCCTGTGTTCCAGTTTGCACCCATTGCCCCTTGTCCTGTCCCTGGTTGTCACCAGCAGAGCCTGGCTCCATCCTCCTGACACTGCCCCTTTCCATATTGATCCCCAGCAATGAGTCCCCCCTCAGTGTCCTCTTGTCCAGCTCCAGAGCCCCAGCTCCCTCAGCCTTTCCTCACACGGGAGATGCTCCACTCCCTCCAGCATCCTGCTGGCACCGAATGTTCATTTGAGCAGAGGGACAGTTTGCAAGACACCACGAGAAGGGTCCAGGTCAGGATTTAACTGCAAACAAGGGTTATACAGATGCAGAGTAAGGACTTAAAAGGTGACGAGGTGTCAAATCGTTGAATAGTTTGCGTTGGGAGGGATTACAGCGACGTGCAGGTTCCTCAGCAGGAGCAGGAGGGGAACTCTGGTGACAATGACAGAGCCCAGGGAACGGCAGCAGATGTGCCGGGGGCAGTGGGACATGGGGAAAAGGTTCTTCCCCAGAGGTGCTGGACACTGAACAGGCTCCCAGGGAGGGGTCACGGCCCAACCTGTTCAAGAAGAGACTGGACACCGTCCTCAGACACACGGGGTGACCCGTGGGGTGTCCTGTGCAGGGACAGGAGCTGGAACCGACGATCCTGTGGGTCCCTGCAGCTCAGGACACTCTGATCAAAAGCCATCTATTCCAAACCAAAGCTCCTGCAGTTTGTGGCGCTGCCGTTCCGGAGGAGCCGGCGGCCCGTGCGCCGCTCTCCATCGCATCCTCTGCCCCCTCGGTTCAGGTGATGCCCGGCACTTCACGCTCCTCGCTCGCTGTGTTGTTCTTTGTGTGATTTTCCTGTCCCGTGACTCCTGGGATGTGGCGGCAGAGCTCTGCATCTTAATGACGCCGTGTCTGGAGAAGCGCGGCTCTTTGTTGGCGGCGGACGTGCCAGCTGCTGCCTTCAGCTGATATCCCCGGCCTCAAATCAGGAGGGAGAGGGAACAGTTGCTGCCTGTTCGCCTGCGCTTTGTCCTTTGATTCCGCGGCTCCGGGCCACCGGGGCGGTGTTTTACAGAGCCGCTCGGTTGCCGGGTCGCGGTCGTCTCGGCGCAGCACCGCTCGGCTCCGGGCTGCGCTTTGCTGGCTTCATGTTGCCCGGGGAATCTTCATCTGGCCCAGCGTATTGCCCTTATCCCATATTGTACCAGCCCCGGCGTGGCCAGCGGGACTGGGGGGGCCAAGCCGCAAACCCTGGGGGCGGCTCTGGCCCCTCAGTTTAGGGATCAAAATGGCGGCCCCAGGGGTGGCGGGATCACCTCAGCGCACAAAATGGCGGCCCCAGGGGTGGCGGGATCACCTCAGCGCACAAAATGGCGGCCCCAGTGGCACCAGAATCACCTCAGGGCTCAGAATGGCATCCCCAGGGATGGCGGGATCACCTCAGGACAAGAAAGGCCTTGAGGTGCTGGAGCAAGTGGAGAGAAGGGAGCGGAGCTGGTGAGGGGCTGGAGCACAATGTGATGGAGACTGAGGGACCTGGGGGTTCAGCTGGAGAACAGGAGCTGAGGGGAGACCTTCTGATCTCTGAACTGCCTGAAAGGAGCTTGGAGCCAGGGGGGTCGGGCTCTGCTCCCCAGGAACAAGCGCCAGGAGCAGAGGAAACGGCCTCAAGTTGCCCAGGGGAGGTTGAGGTTGGATGTGGGAACAATTTCTTCCCCAAAGGGCTGTGGGGCATTGAACAGGCTGCCCAGGGCAGTGCTGGAGTCACCAGCCCTGGAGGGTGGACAGACGGACACGAGGTTCTCAGCACAGGGGGCAGGGACAGGGTGGGTTGTGGTTGGATCGATGATCTTAAATGTCTCTTCCAACCAAAGTGATTCTGTGATTTTTCCTGACATTTTGGTGACACCGTAGCATCCATGACCCTAAACCTTGCTCTGGACCTGCCGCGCGGTCCCAAACCTGCCCAAACAAACAGCTTTGTGCCATCGGTTTGGTTCTTTTCCCAAGCAAATATGTATGGAGCAAGACCCTGCAGATCCTGGTTGGTTTGCTTGATCAAAATGCAGTTTTATTTCCTATACACTGTTGGTTAAGTCCCAGAACATCTAATTGCTGCCACTATGGAGGACTCGGCTGCTCGCTGCCGAATAAATCTGGAGAGCCTTGTGAAAGGAGATAATAATGTAGGAGATAAAAATATTGCAGGAGATAGAATTATTGCGGGAGATAAAAATATTGCAGGACACAGAAGAGCTCGAATCCAAACTGTGTGGGCACCAAGTGTGTTCATGCACCGTCACAACCACGAGCCGCTGTTAAATTGTGTTTTCTAGCACGAGTCTCTGGGGTTCAATGGGGTTCAAGCCCCCAAAGGAGGGTGTTTAAAATACTGAGGGTTTGTTCTGTATGTGTGTGTGGCACAGGGCTGAGCGGTTTGCGTTCAAACGCAAGGGGAGGCAAGTCCATCCTCTCAATACCTGTTTCTCAAAGCCCGGCTTTAGGAAAGCCAAGCAGCAGCAGCCCCGGCTTGCACGGCTGCGTCTTTAAATCGCGAAACACCGGGATAAATAAACCCAGCCGTTGATTTGCAGACTCTGGCTGTGAAGCCAAGCGCGGCCTTTCCCCGCGGCCGTTTGATCCGCGGTAATTAAAGCCCTTTGCACGGGCTGCTCGTCAGGCGGGACGGCCGTTCCTCCTGAGGGCCGCGGGACGGCCGGTGATGAATGAGCGTCTGTCCTGGCGGCGGGAGATAACACATGGCGCGGTGCCGGCGCCGGCCCCCCCGCAGCGCCGGCTCCGTTTATCTGGGGGTCCCGCCTGCAGACCCGCGTCCCCCGAGCCCCCGGCGCTGCTCCAGCACGACGGGCACGCACCGCGGTATCTGGGTTGGGGAACTGGGGCGAACTGGGGTCTGTCCGTCCCACACGCCCCCCTGTCTCTGCTTTGGTTGCATTTAAATGCTTTATGTTATATTTAAACGCTTTACGTTATATTGAAACGCTTCCCTTTGAATTTCCGAATGGGAGATCAGTCCTATCGCTGCTGTTAACAACTCGAAGTATTTCCAGAGGCTGCAATCCTGATGTGGCTCTACACGGCACCCCCGTTTTTCTCACGTTTTGATACTTTATTATGTCCCTTCCTCTATTTAAGAAGCAAATGGCTTCATTTTCTGTCACTAACGCCTGGTTTTGCTACACAGTGTTGGCAACCATATAACCATAGAACCATGTAACCGTATAACCATAGAACCATGTAACCATATAATCATGTAACCGTATAACCATAGAACCATATAACCATAGAACCACGTAACCATAGAACCATGTAACCATATAATCATGTAACCATATAACCATAGAACCATGTAACCATGTAACCATATAACCATAGAACCACGTAACCATAGAACCATGTAACCATATAATCATGTAACCATATAACCATAGAACCACGTAACCATAGAACCATGTAACCATATAATCATGTAACCATATAACCATAGAACCATGTAACCATGTAACCATATAACCATAGAACCACATAACCATAGAACCATGTAACCATAGAACCATGTAACCATAGAACCATGTAACCATAGAACCATGTAACCATATAACCATAGAACCACGTAACCATAGGACCCTAGAACCATGTAACCATGTAACCATTGAACCATAGAACCATGTAACCATGTAACCATGTAACCATAGAACCATAGAACCATGTAACCATAGAACCACGTAACCATTGAACCACAGAACCATGTAACCATATAACCATGTAACCATAGAACCATGTAACCATATAATCATGTAAACATAGAACCACGTAACCATTGAACCACAGAACCATGTAACCATATAACCATGTAACCATAGAACCATGTAACCATATAATCATGTAACCATAGAACCACGTAACCATGTAACCATATAACCATAGAACCATGTAACCATATAACCATATAACCATGTAACCATAGAACCATGTAACCATATAATCATGTAACCATAGAACCACGTAACCATGTAACCATATAACCATAGAACCATGTAACCATAGAACCATGTAACCATAGAACCATGTAACCATATAACTATATAAGCATATTATAGGGAGTATGAAAAGTGAATATTGTTTGAGTTGGCGATTGCTTATGTTAAACGTTCATGAGAAGTTTAGGTGTGGTACTTGAGCTCAGACTAACTCGCACTGAACAGGGCAGCGTGTGCAGGTCGGATCTTCCCTAAGGGGTCCAGTTCTTGCAGGTCGGTTCCCATCCAAGCGGCTCGTGCTCCCCGGGTCCATCGTGTGCAGCTGCGGGATTGCAGCTGGACACACCTGCCTTTCTTCCTGCAAGTTCTAGCGGCAGCTCCGTGTTAACGGATGGGCGACTGAGCCTGGTCCCGGTGCCGTGCGCGGGGGCCGCGCCGTCCCCGCGGGCGGGTTCAGGAGAGGCAGCTGCGGAGCGGGGCCGTAAAATATTGCCTGAACAAAACGCTTCAAAGCTCCTTTAATAACTCCCAAAATGAAACGTTTGAAAGCGGCCCTTGTAAACTCCTCACCGGCCTTTAATTGCCTCATAAACCACAAGTATTAAAGGGTATTTTTTGCCGCTCTCAGATGGGTTTAACCCTTCGGGGACCTCGTGTCCAGCTGTTTCTCTCCCGCCGCCTAATGAGCAGTTACCACCTTCTTTCTTCTCCTTTCATGATCCATCACGACCCCTGCGCGGCTCAGGTGCGGCGGCCGGCGCTGCCGGGACGGCCCCGGCTCCGCCGCCGCCCCCGGGAGCGCGGCTGCGCTCGGCCCTTCCCAGCGCCGGGACCCGCCGATTTCTCCACGGGCCTTTTCTTGTCCCGAGGCGAAGCCGGGAGCCGCGTTCAGATGGCTAATTTACGGCCCCCCCGCGCCCCGCCGGCCGCGCCGCAGACCCTGCCTGCGCGTAATTGGCAGCTGGTGCCTGGGGAGCGATGGAGCAGCTGAGATCACCCGGCTGCACCCCCCGGTATGGCTCGGGAACCCAGCTGCACCCCCGGCACGGGGCGATAACTCATCCGCACCCCCGACACGGGGTGGCAGCCATCTCTGCAACCCCCAGCTCGACAGGATAACACAGCTGCACCCCCAATATGAGATGGTAACCCCTCTGTACCCCCGACATGGGGTGATTCAGCTGCACCCCCAATATGAGATGGTAACCCCTCTGTACCCCCGACATGGGGTGATTCAGCTGCACCCCCAATATGAGATGGTAACCCCTCTGTACCCCCGACATGGGGTAATTCAGCTGCACCCCCCAATATGAGATGGTAACCCACCTGTACCCCTGACACAGGGTAACTCAGCTGCACCCCCAATATGAGATGATAACCCATCTGTACCCCTGACATGGGGTAATTCAGCTGCACCCCCCAGTATGAGATGGTAACCCCTCTGTACCCCCGACATGGGGTGATTCAGCTGCACCCCCAATATGAGATGGTAACCCATCTGTACCCCCAACATGGGGTAATTCAGCTGCACCCCCAATATGAGATGGTAACCCATCTGTACCCCTGACACGGGGTGATAACCCATCCCTGCACCCCCCAATATGAGATGATAACCCATCTGCAACCCCTGACACAGGGTAACTCAGCTGCACCCCCCAATATGAGATGGTAACCCCTCTGTACCCCCGACATGGGGTGATTCAGCTGCACCCCCAATATGAGATGGTAACCCAGCTGTACCCCTGACATGGGGTAATTCAGCTGCACCCCCAATATGAGATGGTAACCCCTCTGTACCCCCGACATGCGGTAGCCCAGCTGTACCCCCCAATATGAGATGATAACCCAGCTGCACCCCCTGTCAGGGGGTAACTCAGCTGCACCCCCCAATATGAGATGATAACCCATCTGTACCCCTGACACAGGGTAACTCAGCTGCACCCCCCAATATGAGATGATAACCCATCTGTACCCCTGACACAGGGTATCTCAGCTGCACCCCCAATATGAGATGGTAACCCATCTCCACCCCCTGACACAGGGTGATAACCCATCCCTGCACCCCCCAATATGAGATGGTAACCCATCTGCACCCCCTGACACAGGGTAACTCAGCTGCACCCCCCAATATGAGATGATAACCCATCTGTACCCCTGACATGGGGTAATTCAGCTGCACCCCCCATATGAGATGGTAACCCCTCTGTACCCCTGACATGGGGTGATTCAGCTGCACCTCCCAATATGAGATGGTAACCCACCTGTACCCCCGACATGGGGTAATTCAGCTGCACCCCCAATATGAGATGGTAACCCATCTGTACCCCCTGGCACAGGGTGATAACCCATCTCTGCACCCCCCAACTCAAGATGCTAACCCAGCTGCACCCCCCAACACAAGGGCAGCCCCGTTGCCCCCCAGGCACCGCTCTCGTGTCCCTAGGCTCTAGGGACACCCCAGATTGCTGCCGAAAGCGCTGAGCGCTCCTCGCGTAGCCGAAACGCAGCCCCTTGGCGCTGAGATCCCCGACGAGGGATCCCACAGAGCGACTCTGGCACCGAGATCCTATCGGTGCTGCCATCACGTAACCACATAAACTAAACCCCGTCACCTCGGAGCCCCCTGGAGCTCCAGGAGCTTTGAGAACAAGAGAAAACCTTGCCGGTTTATTGCTGGTTTCTCCATCGTCTTTTGCGTTCACGGGACACACGGACCCGCTCGTTGCTGTTTTCCTTTGGACGTGTAGAAAAGCCGAATCCAGGGCCGTACGAGGCGTGTGGGGTTTGGGAGCAGCTGCTGCAGGGGGAACCGGAGGCCCCCGCTCCGGCCGGCCCCACGGGCTGCGGAGCTCGCTCCGCTCCGTCTCCAGAGACCCCGATTTATAGATATCTATATAATAGAATATAAGCGGCCCTGCCTGCAGCTGGGCCAGCTCGGGAGGTTGAGCTCGGTCACCAGGGACATTGCCACCAGGTCCCGGCTCACAGCAGATGTGACCTGCTCGTTTCTCTGGGCGAGCTCCGCGTTACCCCTGCGTGTACATGGCTGTTCCTGGAGCCACGCGAGCTCCACGTTACCATGTGCATGGCTGTTCCTGGAGCCGCGCGAGCTCTGCGTTACCGTGTACATGGCTGTTCCTGGAGCTGCGTGAGCTCCGTGTTACCCCCACGTGTGCGTGGCTGTTCCTGGAGCCACGCGAGCTCCGCGTTACCAACGTGTGTGCATGGCTGTTCCTGGAGCCGTGTGAGCTCCGCGTTACCGTGTACATGGCTGTTCCTGGAGCCACGCGAGCTCTGCGTTACCGTGTGCATGGCTGTTCCTGGAGCCGCGCGAGCTCCGCGTTACCCCCATGTGTACATGGCTGTTCCTGGAGCCACGCAAGCTCCACGTTACCGTGTGCATGGCTGTTCCTGGAGCCGCGCGAGCTCCGCGTTACCCCCATGTGTACATGGCTGTTCCTGGAGCCACGCGAGCTCCACGTTACCGTGTGCATGGCTGTTCCTGGAGCAGCGCGAGCTCCGCGTTACCCCCATGTGTACATGGCTGTTCCTGGAGCCACGCGAGCTCCACGTTACCGTGTGCATGGCTGTTCCTGGAGCCACGCGAGCTCCACGTTACCATGTGCGTGGCTGTTCCTGGAGCTCTGCGAGCTCCGCGTTACCCCCCTGTGTACATGGCTGTTCCTGGAGCCACGCGAGCTCCGCGTTACCGTGTGCATGGCTGTTCCTGGAGCCACGCGAGCTCCGCGTTACTGTGTGCATGGCTGTTCCTGGAGCTGCACGAGCTCCGCGTTACCGTGTGCATGGCTGTTCCTGGAGCCGCGTGAGCTCCGCGTTACCATGTACATGGCTGTTCCTGAAGCCGCGCGAGCTCTGCATTACCCCCATGTGTGCGTGGCTGTTCCTGGAGCCACGCGAGCTCCACGTTACCGTGTGCATGGCTGTTCCTGGAGCCACGCGAGCTCTGCATTACCCCCACGTGTACATGGCTGTTCCTGGAGCCGCGCGAGCTCCACGTTACCCCCATGTGTGCATGGCTGTTCCTGGAGCCGCGTGAGCTCCAACGACGGCAGAATCAGCTCAAGGCGCACAGTTCCGCCCGCAGCCCCGGGCGGCTGCGGATGCGCCGCGGCCGGAGGTGCCGCGAGTCGCCGGCGCGGCGTCCCGGCCCGTGTTTGGCGCTGACGCCGGTTCCTGTCTTGCAGCGAGAACGAGGCGCTGTGGCGGGAGGTGGCCAGCCTGCGGCAGAAGCACGCGCAGCAGCAGAAGGTCGTCAATAAGGTAACGCTCTCCCATACCAAGGGGTCGGGGCGCTCACGTGGGCGCGGACGTGGAGACGGAGCGACCAGACGGGCGCGGTGGCCTTGATTCGGTTCCAAAAGAGCTTTGGTCGCTGCGTCTCCTTCCCGTTACTGTGGGGTGTGGAAACGCGGCGGGGCGAAGCTGCTTTGGGGCTGGGAGTGTTGCGGTGCCCAGTTCGGTAGTGGGTTTACCCTTGACCGTCACCGTTGTGCTCGGGCTGCGGTCAGTGTTGTGTCCTGCTCCGAGCATGGGCACCCAGCACCCCGAGCTGTTTCTCTCTGTGTTATCCACACCCCTAACAGCTTTTCGTTTTTTCTCCTCACAGCTTATCCAGTTTTTGATTTCATTGGTGCAATCCAACCGTATCCTCGGGGTGAAGAGGAAGATGTAAGTCTGCATTTCTACCTCCAGATACCGATTTTCTGTCTGAGAGAATAAAGGGAGGATCGGCAGGGAGGGTCCCCGGAGCTCCGTGTCCTGCGGCAGCCTGGCCAGGGGGCCGTGGGAGCCTCCTCGTACTCGCTCCAGCATAAACCAGCCAACGCCACCGTGCCGCTGGTATCGAGGAGGGTTTGGCACGCCGGCCACGGAGCCCCGAGCAGAACCGGGGTGGCTCAGCGCTGTGCTGGGGGCAGCACCGCTGCCAGAACAGCCCCTCGGGGTTCGTGTCATCAGACCGAAAAGGACACGGCACAGAATCACAGAATGGCCTGGGTTGGAAAAGCCCTCAGAGATCATCGAGTCCAACCCTTGGTCCAACTCCAGTCCATTGACTAGATCATGGCACTAAGTGCCATGGCCAGTCTCAGTTTAAAACCCTCCAGGGCCAGCGAGTCCAGCACCTCCCTGGGCAGCCATTCCAATGCCTGACCACTCTCTGCACAGAATTGCTTTCTCATCTCCAGCCTAAATTTAAGTTTAAGCCCCGTTGTCCTATTGCTGATGCCTGGGAGAAGAGCCCAATCCCCACCTGGCTAGAACTGCCCTTCAGGTAGTTCTAGAGAGTGCTGAGCTCAGCTCTAAGCCTCCTCTTCTCCAGACTAAACAAGCCCAGCTCCCTCAGCCTCTCCCCATAGGGCTTGTGTTCAAGTCCCTTCCCCAGTCTTGTTGCTCTTCTCTGGACTGCTTTACCCCTCGCTCATTGTACCATTCAGTACTTAAGCGCCCTTAGTGATGAAGAACGTTTCAGGGTTAATTTGCTTTGACCCGTTAACAGTTCTGTGGTTTTGTCCCAGGATTGCGCTGTAGCACGATCGTTCCCCCCCTCCGTCGTCCTGTTGCCCCCATCCGACACCCCCAGGCCGGCCAGGTCCCGCTCCCGCAGTCCCGTTCACCCCATTTCTGGCTCTCATTGAGGTGTGAACAGGCGCTGACACCACCGTGTGTCCTTTTGTGCACAAGCCGTGCCCGGCAGCACCATATGGCAGACAGCACCACATCGGCCTTGATTAGTATTAATGAAGACAGTGGTTTAGATGGTGATAATGTCCCAAGACATGCCGGAATGATTTATCTCGTAAGGAGAGAGTGTTTCTCCGCAGTACCCGAGTCCATGAAAAGGGCCCCAGCATGGTCGAGCCCCCGCTGACCACGCGTGATCCATCTCCGGAGCAGTTGGCCGTGGAGCGGGGAGCCCGAGCAGAGCCCTGACAATGCAGGAGGTGACCGGGGACTATAAAACGTCCTCTGAGACCTGAGCTTTTACATTTCTGCTCAATCGACTTGCAAAACCTCACACAGGGGCTCAGTGTGTTCCCCTGTGTCGGGGGCTGCGCTGTACCCAGACACCTACCCCATGTCCCCGGACACCCAGACCTGCCCACGGTTGTGCCTTGTGGGTGCAGGTCACCCGGTTTTGGGCTCTGCCGGGGGGGGAGGTGATGCCCGAGATCCGGAGCCGGCGGCGCGGTGACTCCTGTGCTGTTTGGGAATGTTTTGCAGCCCCCTGATGTTGAACGACAGCAGTTCAGCACATTCCATGCCCAAGTACAGTCGCCAGTACTCCCTGGAGCACGTCCACGGCTCTTCCCCGTACACAGTAAGTACGGCGTGCACGCCAGGGGACGAGGACCCGGCTCTGTGCGGAGGGACACACAGCAGGCGCTTCTCCATCTGCTCTTACAATCATAGAACCATGGAATGGCTTGGGTTGGGTTGCGTTGGGTTGGGTTGGGTTGGGTTGGGTTGGGTTGGGTTGGGTTGGAGGGACCTTCCCAGCCCCCCAGTGCCCCCCCTGCCATGAGCAGGGACGTTTCACCAGCTCAGGGTGCTCAGAGCCCCGTCCAGCCTGGCCTGGGGTGTCTCCAGGGATGGTTCATCCACCTTTGTACAACTTACCGCTCACAACCTCTTTGTTTTGTTCAGCAAAGTCCGGGCCCAGAGAGTTGTGGTGAATGGAGCCAAACCCCATTGTTGGCCGGTCACAGGTTTTGCTCCCCAGGGCTCAGCACCGGGGCCAGTTCTGTTTAATCTCTTTATCAATGGATGAGGGGATCGAGTGCACCCTCAGTTTGCGGATGGCACCAGGCTGGGTGCAGTGTTGATGTGCTGAGGGTGGGATGGCCGTACAGAGGGGGCTGATCCATGGGCTGAGGCCAATGGGCTGAGGTCACCAAGGCCACGTGCCGGGCCCTGCACTGGGGTCACAACAACCCCGTGGGCGCTGCAGCTGGGGAACAGCGGCTGGAGAAGAAAAGGAGCTGGGGGTGTTGGTGCCAGCGGCTGAACATGAGCCAGCGGGTGCCCCGGTGGCCAAGAGGCCACAGGGTCCTGGCTGGTCCCAGCACTGGGGTGGCCAGGGGACCAGCGCAGTGACTGTCCCTGTGCTGGGACCTGGGGAGGATAAACCACGAATCAGTTCCTCGGGAAGCGGAGCTGGGTCGAAGCGGTGCCTGCGTGCTCTGTCACATCTGCTGAATCGTGTCTGTGGACACCGGCTCCAAGGCGGGGTGAGCGGAGCAAAGCCAAGGGCTGCGTGTGCACCCAGTAGTCCCCGATGTCCCCAAGGCTGTGGCGTTAAGGCCCTGAGAGGAGGGAGCAGGCGGTGGCTTTGGAGGTGAAGACGTCATCAGCGTGTAGTCCAGAGCAACCAAGTTCATGGGTGGGTGTGGGTGTTGATCAGAGCGTGGCCTTGTGACGGCGTGTGACCGTCTGCAGGAGGTGGCTTCACGGGGACACAGCGTTCTAGGAGGAGTCTCTGGAAACGCGTGCGCTGGACTGCCCTTCCCACTGCTGCTGGACCCAGTAATCCTGAGCTTTTCTCTATGTCCTTCCCACTGCTGCTGGACCCAGTAATCCTGAGCTTTTCTCTATGTCCTTCCCACTGCTGCTGGACCCAGTAATCCTGAGCTTTTCCTATGTCCTGACTGCTGCTGGACCCAGTAATCCTGAGCTCTTCTCTATGTCCTTCCCACTGCTGCTGGGTCTCAGTAATCCTGAGCTTTTCTCTATGTGCTGACTGCTGCTGGACCCCAGTAATCCTGAGCTTTTCTCTATGTCCTTCCAACTGCTGCTGGACCCAGTAATCCTGAGCTTTTCCTATGTCCTGACTGCTGCTGGACCCAGTAATCCTGAGCTTTTCTCTATGTCCTTCCAACTGCTGCTGGACCCAGTAATCCTGAGCTTTTCTCTATGTCCTCCCAACTGCTGCTGGACCCAGTAATCCTGAGCTTTTCTCTATGTCCTTCCAACTGCTGCTGGACCCAGTAATCCTGAGCTTTTCTCTATGTCCAACAAGGAGTTGCTCCCAAGCACTGAACCCTTCAAATGGGCTACACACTCGCTCCTAGGCCTGTGTGGGCTGAGCCTGCTCAGCCTAAGCACCCGCTGTTCCCACCTGGTCTCCCATCCAAGTACTGACCGGGCCCGACCCTGCTGAGCTTCCCAGAGCAGATGAGATCAGGTGTTCTCAGGGTGGTATGGCTGTATGTGTTATATATATATTATATATATGTTCCCCAAGTATATCCTGATGGTATCTGAGCTAAACCGTTTTTTCAAGGGCAGAGCAGAGGGGCAGGAGAACCTCTCTGACCCACTGACCACCCCCTTCTAACCCACCCCAGGTCCCATTGGCTTCCTGGCCACAAGGGCCAGTGCTGGCTCACGGTCATGGGGATGCCCTGGCTGGACGTCCCACCGGGACAGCATTGAAGCCGCCGATTCCCCACACCCAGTGATCCTGGGGAGCGTTTTAGCAGAGAACCGCAGTATGTGGCGCCGCTGCATTGCTCCCTGCCGCCCGCCCACCCCCTGCGCCAGCCCTGTGTTCCCCGGCCAGCTCCGCTCCTCTCTGATCTCGGCTCTCAGCGCCTCTGTTCTCACGCAGCCCCAGCGGCAGCTCTCGCAGCAGCCCCAGCCTGTCCCGGGATGGGAAGCATCCTGGATGCTGATGCTGCCGTAATCCTGCGGAAATAATGTGTTTTCACAATGAGTGTTAACGTGGCTCGAGACCTTGGTGGGGGTGAGGGACGGGCTGGTCCTGACCCGACGTACCCAAGATGGGTCCTGTGCCACTTGTTGGGCTTTGCTTATGTCACAGAGGCACCCCGAGGTTTGTTTAAGGGACAACAGGGTCCAAAACAACTTTTATTAAACCGGTGAGAAACAGGGTTTAGCACTCCAAAAGTGACTTGAATACAGGTTCGGGTATCAGTTGAGGAAAATTATTAAGGGGCAGCAGCTAATACAACAGGTGGTCCATGGGGTGCATGCACGTGGCTTCACCAAAACAACGCCGGAGCCGGCCTGAGTCCTGGAGGAGTTGCTCCCAAGCACTGAACCCTTCAAATGGGCTACACACTCGCTCCTAGGCCTGTGTGTGCTGAGCCTGCTCAGCCCACAGCACCCGCTGTTCCCACCTGGTCTCCCATCCAAGCACTGACCGGGCCCGACCCTGCTGAGCTTCCCAGAGCTGATGAGATCAGGTGTTCTCAGGGTGGTATGACTGTACGTGTAATATATACATTATATATAAATTCCCCAAGTATATCCTGATGGTATCTGAGCTAAACCCTCTTTTCAAAGGCAGAGCAGAGGAGCAGGAGAACCTCTCTGACCCACTGACCCCCCCCTTGTAATCCCCCCCAGGTCCCATTGGCTTCCTGGCCACAAGGGCCAGTGCTGGCTCAGCCCACAGCACCCGCTGTTCCCACCTGGTCTCCCATCCAAGTACTGACCGGGCCCGACCCTGCTGAGCTTCCCAGAGCAGATGAGATCAGGTGTTCTCAGGGTGGTATGGCTGTATGTATTATATATATATTATATGTAAGTTCCCCAAGTATATCCTGATAGTAGCTGAGCTAAACCCTTTTTCAAGGGCAGAGCAGAGGGGCCTGAACACAGTGTGGGGTTATTGTAAAGGGACACACGTACTCATAGTGAGTACGGAAAGTGCACACTCACGATTATGCGAGGAAATAATTTATACACGTGCTCGTATTGAGCACGGAAAGTTACGTGTGCAAATGTGCACGGAAAGTTACACGTGCTGGCTGTGGGTGCCCCTGAAGCTCCAAACACCCCCACCCTGGCTGTGGGTGCCCCTGAAGCTCCAAACGCCCCCACCCTGGCTGTGGGTGCCCCTGAAGCTCCAAACACCCCCACCCTGGCTGTGGGTGCCCCTGAAGCTCCAAACACCCCCACCCTGGCTGTGGGTGCCCCTGAAGCCTCCAGGGCCCCTGAAGCCTCAGGTTGAGCCCAATTCCAGGAGCAAAACTGAAAGTGTTGCCAAGCCGGGATCTATGTGGAGTGAGGAAGGGCCGGGGGGGTTCTCCACATCCCGCCTGGTTCCAACACCCCCGGGTGCATCTTCTCCTCTGGGGTTTCCTGGGCTGACAAGAGCTGATGCACAAAGAGCCCGTTCAGGTTCGCTCAAGTCTCCCCGTTAATTTGCTCCTTAACGAGAGCGATGTCAAAATGCAGCCGTTTCACGTGCTGGCGGCGTCCGAGCCTTTGTATTTCTTATATGTGTAGGTCTCAGTCGTGCGAATCGCAGCTTTTATTTGAGAATAAAAGAATGGGGTTTTAGTAGGAGAAAGCCGAAAACCTGCGTTGCTAAAGTGTGAACGATCCTGAAAAATAATGCAATATTTCTGGTTCTTAAATTCCATTATTTCCCAGAAAACGAAGCTTGGAGGACAGACACCCACGTTTTACTTTCCGCAGTGCTTTGGGTTGGCGATCATGTATTTCCAGGCGCCGCGTGGAGTCGCCCGTCGCCTCCGTGCTGGGGCGGGTGGGAGTCGGGCCCGTGCGATGTCCCCACGCGGGGGACAGCGTGTGGCCGTGCCCGGCGCCAATGCTGCGATTGTCATTGCAGGCTTCTTCCCCAGCATACAGCGGCTCCAACCTCTACTCCCCGGATTCTTCAGCCAACTCCGGTCCCATCATCTCCGACGTGACCGAGCTCGCCCAGTCCAGCCCTTCGGCGTCTCCCAGCGACAGCCTGGACGAAAGGTACGTGGCTGCTCTCCGCAAAGCCGAGCTTAGCTGGGTCAGGAGAGCGTGTTTGCCAAGGAGCCGGGGAGCCAGACAGCACTAAACCACCCCTGTTCTGTTCCGAATCTCCCAGGAGCCGCAGCTGGAAAACAGCAAAGCCGCTGGGACAGGGTTTGGGGCGCCTGAGCGGGACGTTGGGCCTGCCCCTCACATTCCTGCTTTTGTTCAGCTTTGGGGTTGTTTATTCCACGCGACACTCACTCCTTTCCCTGCCCCGTCTAGTGTGAAACTGTGCTGGGGGAACGTGGTTTCGTTTCCACAAGGAAACCACATTCCTTGGCCTGTCTGCTCCATCCCATGAAATTATCGGTGTCGCGGAATCACACGTTGTTTGGGTTGGAGGGACCTTCAGTGTCCCCCAGAGCCCCCCCGGCCATGCGCAGGGACATTTCACAGCTCAGGGTGCTCAGAGCCCCGTCCAGCCTGGTCTGGGATGTCTCAGGGATGATTCCCTTTTTCCTTCCTCTTTAATAGCTTATTGTGCCATTGGCACTTCCCATGAGGTGCTGAACCACCCACAAACGCCTTTTATTACCTTTCCTACCCTCTGCCAGGAGCGCTCACTCTCAGATACAGGCCATATGTTTGCTTTTGGGCCCTTTGCTCGGTCCTGTGTCCTTTCCAGCAGGACTAATTGTGCCTGTTCCGCCCCCAAACCCGTGAGTTGGGGCCGTAAAGGATTTGATCTGCAAAACCAGGGCTGCCCGAAGGACCCGCTTTCCCTTCCCATAAGACCAGCACGTCCGAAATGTGGGGGTGCCTGTGGACAAGGTCACTCCTGGCTGATGTGGGAGCCGTTAAAGTGCCGCAGCCCCTGTGGCGACGGCGACGCCACCGGCGTCCCCGCGGCGCCTTTAAAACGCTGCAGACGCTGCATTGAGAGCGTGACCACAGCAAAAGCTGCAGCGGTTTGACTGCGCTGGGGAGGCAAAACCAGCCTGTCCTTCCAAAATCCTCACCTAGAGCTGCCTGGGGGGTTGTCCTGTGGTCCCTGTGGTTGTCCTGTGGTCCCTGTGGTTGTCCTGTGGTCCCTGGGGGGCTTATCATCCTGTGACTCTGTGATTCCACGACTGTGTCGGGGCGCGGGGCTGAGCAGCCGGGAACACGCTGGGATTGCAGGAGATGCTGGAGCATCAGGGGAGCTGCTTAGGGTCAGAATCAGAGAGGAAATATTTAGGTGTGGGTGTTGTTCGGCCTCATCTTTGGGGCTGACCGGGCAGGCTTTGTGGCAGCAGTCACAGGGATCCCCGTTTGCCCTTTAGTGTGGAAGCAGCTCTGCGGGCCGACCAGCTCAGGAGCGCGGCGGGGTGAGTTCTTTACCCGCTCTGTGTCTCCCGCAGGAGCAGCCCCGTGGTCCGTATCAAAGAGGAACCCCCCAGTCCCGCCCGCAGCCCCCAGATCGAGGAGGCCAGCCCGGGGAACCCCCCGGCCGTGGAGACCCCGCTGTCCCCCTCCACCTTCATCGACTCCATCCTACAGGAGAACGACCCCAGCAGCACCACGGCGGCCGCCGGCGACAGCGCCCCCCAGCCCCCGCCCCCCGAAAAGTGCCTCAGCGTCGCCTGCCTCGACAAGTAAGTGCCGCGGGGACAGCTGGGTCTGCAGGAGCGCGGCCGCTCGCTCTCCGAACTGCCCGAAAGGAGCTTGGAGCCGGGGGGGTCGGGCTCTGCTCCCCAGGAACAAGCGCCAGGAGCAGAGGAAACGGCCTCAAGTTGCCCAGGGGAGGTTGAGGTTGGATGTGGGAACAATTTCTTCCCCAAAGGGCTGTGGGGCGTTGAACAGGCTGCCCAGGGCAGTGCTGGAGTCACCAGCCCTGGAGGGTGGACAGACGGACACGAGGTTCTCAGGACAGGGGGCAGTGCTGGGGTGGGTTATGGGTGGACTCAGTCTTGAGGGGCTTTTCCAACCAAAACAATTCTGTAATTCTATAAGCTGTTGTTTGCACTGTACAGCTTCCTCAGCAGGAGCAGGAGGGGCAGGGTGAGCTCTGCTCGGTGACAGTGACAGAGCCCAGGGAACGGCAGCAGATGTGCCGGGGGGGTCAGTGGGACATGAGGAAAAGGTTCTTCCCCAGAGGTGCTGGACACTGAACAGGCTCCCAGGGAGGGGTCACGGCCCCAACCTGTTCAAGAAGAGACTGGACACCGTCCTCAGACACACGGGGTGACCCGTGGGGTGTCCTGTGCAGGAACAGGAGCTGGAACCGACGATCCTGTGGGTCCCTGCAGCTCAGGACACTCTGTGATTGCCCACCTGGCTCCAGAGGAGGTGAACACGTTCTCACTCAGCCCTGGCTCACGGGACGGAGCTTGTGGCAGACTTAGGACGGAGCTTGTGGCAGACTTAGGCCGGGCTCAGCGGGCAGCAGGCTGGGAGCTGCTGGGTGACTTCTGATGGGGGATCAGCTGTGCACTCTTATGTCTTTTATCACCACACAGCGCTCGCAGATGCAACTGCAAGTGCTGCATGAAAAACTAGAAAGTTTTTTGGCCGTATCCAAGTGCCAGGAGCTTCTCCCCCGAGCGCGTTGAGATCTCGGCACGGTTCTCACATCTCAGCCCCCGTTCGCTCTGGGTTCTGGGGAAAACAGTGGTGGAGTTCAGGCTTTTCCTCGGAGCGGCAGGACGGGCTTTGTGTCCTTGCAGCAGAAAAGCGCTTTGGAGCAGACGCTGTTGGTTGGAGGGCGCTGCTCTGACTCGCAGCCCAGGGGTGTGAGTCTCCTCGCCGGTTGTGTCAGCCCGTCGCTTTGCGGAGCTGTAGCCACAAAAGCTGCGCCAAGAGCCGTCTCGCGTTACCATTTCACGGTGAGTGCAGCGTCAGCTGAGCTCTGCGGTTGAGCTCTGCTCAACAGAGCCCGGTCGCTGCCTTAAACCCCCCCGCAGTTGCGCAGAGGCCAGAAACACCGGCTTCCTCCAGCCTCCCATCCTCAGAGACGTTTGGAGCTTCGCCTATTTAGACCCGGCCAGGGCCTCTAGACCCGTCTGTCCCACCGATACCCGCCGGCCTTACAAAGAGACTCATTTTATTGTGCAGCTCATCAGAAGCTGAAACTGGCCATAGAAAGGTAATAAACATGAAAAAGGAAACACCGCCACTGAGTCACTCAGGGCTGTACAGAAGCAAAGGACACGGGAAACACTCCCCGTGCCCCTGCGGAGACTCCGCTCCAGCCTTAGAAGCAGCTTAGGACCATTTGAACAGAAAGGCTTGTGCTTGCTCACGTTTGGTGCTCCCTCGCTCCCGCGTTTTGCAGACAACACTGTGCTTCCCCACCTCTTGACGTTCCAGAAGGAAGGACTGCACCCCTTGAAGGTTCCCACACGTGGATCCATCCTGTTCGCCCCAGGAGTCTGTACAAGAGGCGCTGGAGCGCAAGGGGCACCCAGCGCTGGCCGGAGCGTGACCGGCGAACAGCAAACCTGTCCCCGCCACAGGGACCGGGAGCCAAAGTGTGAATTGGCAAAGGAATCCCCAAGCTCTGCGCTCCCCTCGGCTTGGATGGCACCGGTTTTGTGCCTCAGCATCCCCGCCTGTTCCTTGGGGTTACTGAACTCCCCGTGTCCCGTTGTAGCAGAGGGATATAAGGTCGGTGTTGCCGGCTCCTTCCCCGATGTCACCAGAGCCGCCCGTGTGCGCCGGAGCAGAGCAGCTCTGGGGAGACATTATTGCATCTCTTGGTAATTAAAGGGGGCTGATAAAAAGGGTGAGGACAGACTTTCCAGCAGAGCCTGTTTCCATAGGACAAGGCATGATGGTTTAAACTAAAGGAGGGAGATTCAGGCTGGATATAAGGACGGGTGGTGAGAGCCTGGCCCAGGTTCCCAGAGCGGTGGTAGATGAACCATCCCTGAGACACCCCAGGCCAGGCTGGACGGGGCTCTGAGCACCCTGAGCTGTGAGATGTCCCTGGGGTTACACCGGGTGACCTTGGAAGCTCCTTTTCCAACCCGAAGCATTCTGTGATTCCATCATTCCAAACCGTCCATCAGCCGCGGGTGCCCAGCGGGACCTGGAACGACACGGAACCGCAGAGGGAGGAGCTGCTGCTCGCAGCACCGTCAGCGAGCTGCTTTAACGGGGCAGCACGTCGCTTGTCACATCCCCAGGACGCGTCAGACCTGTCCCCGGCGCCCGTCCCGCGCTCACAGCTCCCGCTCACGCCAAACACACGTCGTGGTGCGTGGCACCGAGCTCGCGACCCCGCGGCGCCCTTTTCTGTGACATGTGCTGCTCGGGGTGAGCCGCGGGTACCGGGGAGGTGTCGACAGGCGGCTCTGACATCCTGCCAGCAGCGCTCGGCGATACCTGCTTTTCATCACGAGGCGCATTTCAGTTGTTCTCAGATGTACTGGAGACGAGCAGCCCGCGGGGCCGCAGGTCGCGGTGCACAGGGCCCCTTTGTGCGCCCCGCCGGTTGGGATTTCTTCCACAAGACACCCTTTGTCCGCGGGAATTCCACCCGAACCGAGAATCCCCCTTCATGTGAACAATGGTATTCAAGCAGCAGGTGACGGCACCGACCGTCGGGCAGCGAGAGGGAACGTCTGCCCGAAACGCTGGGCGGCGTCACCCAAACATTGTCCGCCACCCCCTGGAGCCCTTTCCGGAGCGCACAGCGCGCCGAAAAACACGGACACCGGCGTTATCGGTGTCAAACACGCATCCCGCGAGCAGCAGGCGCTGTCGGTGCTGCGCCAGCGTCCTCCCGGAGCCGCGCTCGGGGTGACGGTGACGACGGTCCCTGTGTCAGTGCCACCCTGCAGACCCACAGCCGGAGCGGCTCGTCCTGCTGAGGAGCTGCTGCCTGAGTTGGGCTGGGCTGGAGTGAGCCTGCGCTGTAACGAACCTGCGCTGTAACGAACCTGCGCTGGAATGAGCCTGCGCTGTAACGAACCTGCGCTGTAACGAGCCTGCGCTGTAACGAACCTGCACTGTAACGAACCTGCGCTGGAATGAGCCTGCGCTGTAACGAACCTGCGCTGTAACGAACCTGCGCTGTAACGAACCTGTGCTGGAATGAGCCTGCGCTGTAACGAACCTGTGCTGTAACGAACCCGCGCAGTAATGAACCTGCACTGTAACAAACCTGCACTGTAACGAACCTGCACTGTAATGAGCCTGCGCTGTAACGAACCTGCGCTGTAATGAACCTGCGCTGGAATGAGCCTGCGCTGTAACGAACCTGCGCTGTAACGAACCTGCACTGTAATGAACCTGCGCTGGAATGAGCCTGCGCTGTAACGAACCTGCACTGTAACGAACCTGCGCTGGAATGAGCCTGCGCTGTAACGAACCTGCGCTGTAACGAACCTGCACTGTAATGAACCTGCGCTGTAACGAACCTGCACTGTAACGAACCTGCACTGTAATGAGCCTGCGCTGTAACGAACCTGCGCTGTAATGAACCTGCGCTGGAATGAGCCTGCGCTGTAACGAACCTGCGCTGTAACGAACCTGCACTGTAATGAACCTGCGCTGGAATGAGCCTGCGCTGTAACGAACCTGCACTGTAACGAACCTGCACTGTAACGAACCTGCGCTGGAATGAGCCTGCGCTGTAACGAACCTGCGCTGTAACGAACCTGCACTGTAATGAACCTGCGCTGTAACGAACCTGCACTGTAATGAACCTGCGCAGTAATGAACCTGTGCTGTAACGAACCTGCGCTGGAATGAGCCTGCGCTGTAACGAACCTGCGCTGTAACGAACCTGCGCTGGAATGAGCCTGCGCTGTAACGAACCTGCGCTGTAACGAACCTGCGCTGTAACGAACCTGCGCTGGAATGAGCCTGCGCTGTAACGAACCTGCGCTGGAATGAGCCTGCGCTGTAACGAACCTGCGCTGTAACGAACCTGCGCTGTAACGAACCTGCACTGTAACGAACCTGCACTGTAACGAACCTGCGCTGGAATGAGCCTGCTCTGTAACGAACCTGCGCTGTAACGAACCTGCGCTGGAATGAGCCTGCGCTGTAACGAACCTGCGCTGTAACGAACCTGCGCTGGAATGAGCCTGCGCTGTAACGAACCTGCGCTGTAACGAACCTGCGCTGTAACGAACCTGTGCTGGAATGAGCCTGCGCTGTAACGAACCTGCGCTGTAACGAACCTGCGCTGTAACGAACCTGTGCTGGAATGAGCCTGCGCTGTAACGAACCTGTGCTGTAACGAACCCGCGCAGTAATGAACCTGCACTGTAACAAACCTGCACTGTAACGAACCTGCACTGTAATGAGCCTGCGCTGTAACGAACCTGCGCTGTAACGAACCTGCGCTGGAATGAGCCTGCGCTGTAACGAACCTGCGCTGGAATGAGCCTGCGCTGTAATGAACCTGCGCTGTAACGAACCTGCGCTGTAATGAACCTGCGCTGGAATGAGCCTGCGCTGGAATGAGCCTGCGCTGTAACGAACCTGCGCTGGAATGAGCCTGCGCTGGAATGAGCCTGCGCTGTAACGAACCTGCACTGTAACGAACCTGCGCTGGAATGAGCCTGCGCTGTAACGAACCTGCGCTGTAACGAACCTGCGCTGTAACGAACCCGCGCAGTAATGAACCTGCACTGTGATGAGCCTGCGCTGTAACGAACCTGCACTGTAACAAACCTGCACTGTAACGAACCTGCACTGTAATGATCCTGCGCTGTAACGAACCTGCGCTGTAACGAACCCATGCAGTAATGAACCTGCGCTGTAACGAACCTGCGCTGTAACGAACCCGCGCAGTAATGAACCTGCACTGTGATGAGCCTGCACTGTAAAGAACCTGCGCTGTAACGAACCCACACAGTAATGAACCTGCACTGTAATGAGCCTGCGCTGTAACGAACCTGCACTGTAACAAACCTGCACTGTAACGAACCTGCACTGTAATGATCCTGCGCTGTAACGAACCTGCGCTGTAACGAACCCATGCAGTAATGAACCTGCACTGTAACGAACCTGCGCTGTAATGAACCCGCGCAGTAACGAACCTGCACTGTAATGAGCCTGCGCTGTAATGAACCTGCGCTGTAACGAACCCATGCAGTAATGAACCTGCACTGTAACGAACCTGCGCTGTAACGAACCTGCACTGTAATGAACCCGCGCAGTAATGAACCTGCACTGTAATGAACCTGTGCCGTAACGAACCTGTGCCGTAATGAACCCGCGCTGTAACAAGCCTGTGCTGTAACGACCCTGCTCTGTAGCGAGCCTGCTCTGACCTCGGGTGCTTTGGCAGGACCCCGTGTTTGTGTGTTGGGTTTTTTTGTTGTTACCAACGCCGCACTCCGTTCCGCTTTTCCAACCCTATCGTGGGATAGCAACGGGGAAAAGGCTAAAAATTGGCGCCGCGTGGCGGAATCCTTGGGCAGCAGCTCAAAATACGGAGTGGCCGGCGGCGGCTGAGCTGTTTTCATCCCTTTGGGTGGTCCTGGCAGGGCGGGGAGGGGTGTGTGCGCCGCTCCATCGCTGGCTCGGGGAATGGAAAGCGCAGCTGCGAGCGGTGGAGCCGCTGCCAGCAGAACGTGCGCGCCCCGCGGGGACAGCCGGGGCCCAGCGGATTTTCGGGGCTGTTCTCCCATTTTAGGGTAACGACGGAAAAACGTCACATCCCGCTGAGTGCGCACCAAGGGGCTGCTCGCGCTGAGCTTTTCCCTAATGGGAAACACCCCAGATCGGGACAAAAATCTCTTCGGTATTGCCCTTAGGTAGCTCTGGCTAATGTACAGAATAATGCAGAAGATAATGCAACCTGTCTTGAGCTAAAATGCGTTTCTAAATTGGCATCTCACCCCCAAGGCTTGGGCAGAGCTGGTGGCTGCTGGGGGTGGTCCCGCGCCCCCGCGTCTGTGTGATTCTATATGATTCTATACGATGACAGTGACGTGATGGCCCGGAGAGCGCGCAGGGGCCGGGGGCTCCTGCTTCCCCACCGAAACTGCCCAATATGTTTGAAAAGAGAAGCGATTCCGGACCCCGCGGACCAGAGGAGCGCAGGCAGCGCCGTCGGGGACGCGCCCGGTGACGGGGTTAAGGATGGAAGGGACGACAGCTCTACTGGGGGGACTGGAGCCAGACTGGTGGCACTGGGAGCTGCTCAAGCGCCGCCTGTGACCAGCGGACACCTGAGAAGCACGAGCTGGAGCTCCACAGCAGCTCCCAGTCCTCACTGGGAAGGACGTTGCGCTGGTGACGGAGGCACGAGCGGCGCCGTAACACACGCAGGGCAGTGCTGGAGGCGGCGCGAGGAGCTGGCAGATGGAGTTTTCTCATCAGAATCTCTATCAAAATGGGCCCTTTTCCCAGGAAAAAGCTGTGGAGGGGGAGGCGTCGCCTGCCGCCTCCATCGCCGTGACAAGGGCTTTGGCGCAGCTTGGCCGGGGCCGCCGCGGCATCGGCGTTAACCACGCGGCTGTGCCGGGAGGAGAGGCGGCGGCGGGGAGAGCCGCTCCGCTGAGTAAGGAGGGGTTATTATCACAGTGCTGCTGCTCAGGCTGTAAAACAGCCCACACAGAGCGAGACCACCCCAGGCTGCCTCTCGGCACTTCATCACACGGAAACGCCGACTCCGGGGGCTCGGGAGAGCGGCGCTGGAGCGAGATCGCAGCCCCGGCTCCGCTGGGCAGGGGGACAAAGCCGGAGCGGCTGCCAGGGGCGACGGGGAGCGGAGGGAACCAGCCCAGGGCTGCGGGTGGGACGGGGTTATTGGCCTCCCCAGTTTGAGCGCTCCCTGCCCGGCACAGCCACCCTGGGGACAGGAGGAGCTCTGCGGTGGCACCGGCCCTGCGGCACCAACCCGGGATCCATCGTGTGTGCCAGGGATCCCGCCGTCGCTCTGCAGGGCCTGATGCAGGTGACATGGGACAACGATTTGGTGGGACCCTCATGCTGCAGCTCCCTGTGTCGTCCCCTGTTGATGGAGGTGACACGGGACACCAGTGGGACCCTCGTGCCGCAGCTCCCTGTCTCATCCCTGGTTGATGGAGGTGACACGGGACACCGATTCAATGGGACCCTCGAGCCGCAGCTCCCTGTCTCATCCCTGGTTGATGGAGGTGACACGGGACACCGATTCAATGGGACCCTCGAGCCGCAGCTCCCTGTCTCATCCCTGGTTGATGGAGGTGACATTGGACACCGATTCAGTGGGACCCTTGTGCCACAGCTCCCTGTGTCGTCCCTGGTTGATGGAGGTGACACAGGACACCGATTCAATGGGACCCTCGTGCCGCAGCTCCCTGTCTCATCCCTGGTTGATGGAGGTGACATTGGACACTGATTCAGTGGAACCCTCGTGCCGCAGCTCCCTGTCTCATCCCCGGTTGATGGAGGTGACATGGGACACCAGTGGGACCCTCATGCTGCAGCTCCCTGTCCTGTCCCCGGTTGATGGAGGTGACATGGGACACCGATTCAGTGGGACCCTCGAGCCGCAGCTCCCTGTCCCATCCCCGGTTGATGGAGGTGACATGGGACACCGATTCAGTGGGACCCTCGTGCCGCAGCTCCCTGTCCCATCCCTGGTCATTTATTTGCAGCCGGTGGCCCCTAAATGCGGAGCTTTGGTGTTCCGGCTCGTTTCTGGCACAAGGTTTTCCTCGCAGCCTCTTTTCCCTTCCTGCGACGATGACAAAATACACTTGATTTGCCGTCTGCGCGGCGCTGTGGGGCGAGGGGATGCGGCAGCTCGTGGGGACGGGGACATGAGGTGCCTGTGGGTGACTGAGCGGTGGCCGAGTCCTCGTCCCCGCTGTTGGGTGTCCCAGCACATTCTGGGCCCGGGGACGGCCCATGTCCCTAAGGGGTGACAGCAGAACCGCTGCTCTGCAGGACACGGGTGGCAGCGGGACCTGGGGACAAACCCCGCGGCGGGTACGGAGCCTCCAAGAAGCGATGGAGCTTCCCAGTGTGTTTCTGATTCACCCCACGCTGGAAACTGCAGCTTTGCACTCCCATAGAAACCACAGCATCATTTCGGTTGAAGAGACGCTCAGGAGCATCAATCCAACCATAACCCTCCCCGTCTCTGCCCCCTGTCCTGAGAACCTCCTGTCCGTCTGTCCAGCCCTCCAGGGCTGGTGACTCCAGCACTGCCCTGGGCAGCCTGTTCAATGCCCCACAGCCCTTTGGGGAAGAAACGGTTCCTAAATCCAACCTCAACGTCCCCTGGTGTCCTTGCGCTCGTGTCTCTGGCACCTTCCCCTCAGCTGCCGTGCTGGCTCTGCGCCCCCGGCCCCTCCTGAGCACCTTCCGGAGCCAAAAAGCTCCTTTCCAGGACAAAGAAGGTGACGGATGGAACCCGAGGCCACCGCAGCACCAGACCGTGCGATAACCGAAGCTGCCGCCGCTCCCGGTGCCAAATCTAGGGGGTTTGCTGTGACAAACAGGGCTGGTTTTCCCCACGTGCTCTTCGGGGAGCCCCGGGGGCAGCACCGTGGGGTTGTCTGTTATTCTGAAGCATCGTGAACATAAAGCACCGTGGAAGTGGAGAAGAAGGGGGCGCAGGGCCGGGTCCACTGTCACTGTCACCCCGCAGCCCGCCTGCCACGCGGTGACCGTTCTCCGGAGCTCAGTGTCACACTCCAAGGTCCAAACCAATTGAAAACAGCCCTTGCTGGGATGGCTCACCCACCTGCTCACTCATCCTGGGGCAGCTTCATTCTCTCCGTTGTCCCCAGAAACAGCCTCTCCCACCCAACGGCTCATTTTCCCCATCGCCAGAGGGTTTTTCTGGCCAGCAGAAAGCTGGAACATTCCCCAAAGTGCGGGGAGGGGGGTTCGTTGCCCCTTTTTTGTCTCGTATCCACGCGGGGATGTGACGATGTGGACCAAAGGAAGGCTCCAAACAAAGATTTGGCTGCATGAGCCCCGTGCCCGGCTGCCGGTTACCGAGCCCGCACCCCCAGAGCCTCCATTTGTTGCAGAAATCGGGGGGTTTATCAGCAATTCACTTGCCCTCGGGCCTCCGGGAAGGGGAGTCCTGGTGGTGTCTGCAGGCTGAGGATCAGGAGGAGACATCGCTGGGGTGCGAGCGCAACATTGGGGTCCCAGCGCCGCTCTCCTGCGCCGCTTTTGGGAGGGTCGATAGAGTCCCCGCAGAGCCCCAGCCCTGCCAGAGCCTTCCCAGCATTGACCTCCCCGCTCTCCTCTTTCTTCTGCCCAGGAACGAGCTCAACGACCACCTGGACACCATCGATTCCAACCTGGACAACCTGCAGACCATGCTGACCACGCACGGCTTCAGCGTGGACACCAGCGCGCTGCTGGACGTGAGTGTCGGCCCCACGGACCGCGGCGGCGATTGCCACACAGCCCGGGGTTCACAGGTCACACAGTCCCAGGATGGCAGGGGGTGAAGGGCCCTCAAAGCTCATCCAGTGCAGCCCCCCGGAGCAGGAACACCCAGCTGAGGTTCCACAGGAAGGTGTCCAGGGGTTGGAATGTCTGCACAGAAGGAGACTCCACAACCCCCTGGGCAGCCTGGGCCAGGCTCTGCCACCCTCACCCCAACAAGTTGCTTCTCCTCTTCCAGCGGAACCTCCTGTGTTCCAGTTTGCACCCATTGCCCCTTGTCCTGTCCCTGGTTGTCACCAGCAGAGCCTGGCTCCATCCTCCTGACACTGCCCCTTTCCATCTTGATCCCCAGCAATGAGTCCCCCCTCAGTGTCCTCTTGTCCAGCTCCAGAGCCCCAGCTCCCTCAGCCTTTCCTCACACGGGAGATGCTCCACTCCCTCCAGCATCTTGGTGGCTGCGCTGGACTCTCTCCAGCAGTTCCCTGTCCTGCTGGAACTGAGGGGCCACAGCTGGACACAAGATTCCAGGTGTGGTCTCCCCAGGGCAGAGTAGAGGGGCAGGAGAACCTCTCTGACCCACTGACCACCCCCTTCTAACCCCCCCAGGTCCCATTGGCTTCCTGGCCACAAGGGCCAGTGCTGGCTCAGCCCACAGCACCCGCTGTTCCCACCTGGTCTCCCATCCAAGCACTGACCGGGCCCGACCCTGCTTAGCTTCCCAGATCACATGAGATCAGGTGTTCTCAGGGTGGTGCGGCTACACATATTATATACATATTATATATAAGTTCCCCACGTATATCCTGATGGTATCTGAGCTAAACCCTGTTTTCAAGGGCAGAGCAGAGGGGCAGGAGAACCTCTCTGACCCACTGACCACCCCCTTCTAACCCACCCCAGGTCCCATTGGCTTCCTGGCCACAAGGGCCCAGTGCTGGCTCATGGTCACCCTGCTGTCCCCAGGACCCCCAGCTCCCTTTCCCTACACCGCTCTCCAACAGTCATTCCCCACCTTCTTTTTGCCGCCTTTCCCCGCACTCATCGCTCTTTCCTTTGCCAGCTCTTCAGCCCCTCGATGACGGTTACAGACATGAACCTCCCCGACCTGGACAGCAGCCTCGCCAGCGTGAGTAGCTGTTAAAACCTCTCCCGCCGTTCGAAACGGCTCCGGCGACGGGTGCAGAGCAGCAACGCGGAGCTGGGGGAAGCCACGGGGGGGAAATAATTCAATTAGCGCCGCGGCTTTCTCTGAGCAGCTCATACGGAGAGCGGGGCGGCTTCATCGCTCACCCGCGGTTAATTAGGTGCCGAGACCTCCCGCTCTCCCGCGAGCGCTGCCCCGAGCGGGGCCGGCGCTGGAGCCCGCGGAGCTGCATGTGGTTTCCATAAACCCTCCTTTTCCCTCTCCGCGCTCCCCAGGAGGTTTTCCCCACGCAAACTCCGCCAGGTGCTGCGTTCTTGCTTTGATTTGCTTGCGTGTCGTCAGCGCCGAGGCAGACGAGAGCCAGTCTAGAGCCAGTCTTGCCTGATAAAGGGATTTTGCACCAGATGATGATAATTAGCCAAACGTGGCGTTTTGTGGCTGCGCCGAGACGGCGATTGGAGCAGAGAGGTGGAAATTGGGGTCAAAAGCGGCGAGTCCCAAAGGCTGGGCCGCGGGGCTGTGCCGGCCCCAGCGCCGCCCTGCGACATCGCTCAGGATTTGCCCAAAATGGAACGATTCTGTAGGAAAAAAGGAGCAGGACACTGAGATAAGCAAGAGCTTGGACGCGCCGTGGGTCTGGCCCGGGTCAGACCTGGTCCAGTTGCCACATCACGAGTGACAAACTCTGCGCCTTCCTCCCCCATTTCTTTGGGTGTGAAGAGTGAAGATGGGGTAGCTCAGAAGTTAATTATTTCGTGTCGTTGAGCTGGGAGTTACACCATAAAACACGCGGCGGCAGGGTTTACTGAGCGCGGCTTAACCGGCGTCCTCTGATAGGCGCAGCTTAACCCTCATTAGTGCCGTTCCAGAGCGGTAACGAAACCAAATCCGCGCTCGGGCGACTTTCCCTGCCCGCAGGTGCTGTAAGAAACAACTGGGGGGTTCACAGAGTGAATCTGGAGGGGATTATTCACCCCAAGCGTTTTCCTCCCCTTAACGGTCCCGTCTCAGCCGTTCCATCCTGGGACAGGAGTGACACGGGATCGTGTCCCCGGCCGAGGTTTAACCCGCGCCGGCAATAGGGCGACGCAGCCCCTCACTCACTCCTCCCAATAGGGGAGAGAATCGAAAGGGAGGGAAAGCTTGGATTGAGATAAACACGGCGTAATAAAATAACACAAGTGCTTTAGTTGCTCTTAAGACTTTTCAATGAACACAAATTGATTCTGTGATAAACACCCAAATGTTTGTATGACCTGGTTTAGCGCCAGCTCTAGGTTCTGCTTGGACTCGATCTTAAGGGTCCCTCCCAACAACAACAATATATATGTCAAAAAACTAAACCAACGTGACCCGTTACAAACACGTCCTGAGGGTTTTCCCTGGGCTTGTAGAGCCCGAGGTGCAGAAGAGCTGATCGGTGACACCCGCGTCACCTGAACCGGCCCCAGGTGTGTCCTGGAGCCGGTGAGCTGCACCTTACCCTGTCCCAGCTCCGTCAACCACGTTTTGGGGCTGTAAATCACCCGTTGGGGCTGGAAATCACGGTTTGCTCCGCGACCTCTCTCCCGCAGATCCAGGATCTCCTCTCGTCCCAGGAGCAGCAGAAACCGGCGGAGACGGAGCCCGGCGCGGCAGACACAGGTACCCACGGTGGCGCAAGGATTGGCACCGCGACCGAATCGTTTCTCCTCCCAAAAAGCGGGTTTGGCTGGGAGAGATGGGAAAAGGGGGGTTGGGAGGGGCTGCGAAGCCCTGATGGGGGCGATGGAGCCGGGGGAGCCGGGTGTTCCGCGACGGGAATGAAAACCCGTCACATTCCATCAGAACACCAGCAAAGGTGTTTTTCCCGTGGGGCGCCGTCCCCCGTGTCACCGAGGACCCCCCGGCCCTCCCTAGGCTGGGACTAATTCTGGGTTTAGCCGAGCGCTGCGCAGCCCCGTGGTGGCGCTCCCGGGAGCCAAACCGCGTCCCTCTCGTCCCTGTTGTCCCCATGGGGGTGGCGCGTCCCCACTGAGCGTGTCCCCCCGCAGGGAAGCAGCTGGTGCACTACACGGCCCAGCCCCTCTTCTTGGTGGACTCGAGCGCCGTGGACGTGGGCGGCGGGGACCTGCCCATCTTCTTCGAGCTGGGCGAAGGGCCCTATTTCACGGACGGGGACGAGTACGCCGAGGATCCCACCATCTCCCTGTTGGCCGGGACTGAGCAGCCCAAACCCAAGGACCCTGCGATATCCTAAAACCGGGCGCGGCGGCGCCGAACAGGACGACTCACCGCACTGAAGGGAAACGCAGCCGCCCGCTCCCGCCTTGGCACAGACATTGCGAGCGCTCGCGCCCTCCGGCTCGTGTTTGCTTCCCCGGCGCCGCGCGGACCCCGATTGTGTGTGTGCTTCACCAGGTGTGTTCAGCCCGCTTCCCAGAGCCCGCGGCGCCGCCGGACGCGACCGCGGCTCCGCGTCCCCGAGCAGGCGGCACCGGGGGCGTCCCCTCCGGCGCCCACCGAGGGGGCAGCTCCGCGTCCCCCTCCCCGGAGGGGCCGATAGGATGGTTTTTAACGAGAGAAATAAAGGTTTGCGCTGCGGCGCCGGTGCCTGGGGTCCCGCTGTGGTCTGTGCGTCGCGCCCCGAACCCGCCTGCGTTTGATTTCCTCTCGCTCCGTGTGTTTCTTCGGGGGGTTGTTTCCCTGGTTTTTTTGCTTCGCAGTAAAAAAGAAACGACAAAATTTGTACATTTCCACTTGGGACTGTTAATAGTAAAAACTGTATTTTGGATTTTTACATGAGAGAAGAAGAACCCACTTCTATCTATATATATATATATATAAATATCTCGCCCTATATATACATACAAATATATATAAAACAAACGGTCTGTCACCTGCTGGCTTTTCTATGCTCAAAACCTTTATCTCTGTCCTGTGTTGGGGAAGCGGATGAGATAACAGCCCCGGATCGCCCTTTTTGCTGCGGGTCCCGGCGCCGGAGCTCCAGGTTTGTGCGTTGGAACCCTGGGCCGGCGCTCCGGCCTAAACCCCAGGCTGAGCTTTGCGGGACGTTTGGGAGCGTTGGAAGGTCCCTGCGTCCCGCTCGGTCGGCACGGAGGGGTCGCGGCGTCGGGACGGTGCGCGGCCGGCGCGGTTTGGACGTGAGACGGAGCCGGGAGCTCGTCCAGCACGGAGCCATCGAGACGGGACGTCATGGGACCAACCCGGCACCGGCACCTTGTCCGAAATGCGGTTCCTGGCGTCTGGAGCTCCGCAACGGCACCAGGGCACAGGGACAGATGCGCCGGAGTCCCTCAAGTGTCCCCACACCCTGAATCGCACCGTCATGGACCTGGCTCAGAGGTGACGTCCCCGCTGTCCCCAACTCGGAGGTGCGGCACCAAAACAGCTTTGCGGCCGAGTTGTGGCACTGAGCCCTCTGCTCGGGTCCGGCCCAGAACAGGGGACACGGTGACGTGTGATGGGGCCGCATCTTAATGCCACATCGTGTCCACATTGGGTGACCCGTTGGTGCCGCTGAGCGTCTCCCGTCCCCGCGGTTGCGCTGGGGTTGCACCGGTGAGCGCTGGCTCTGCCGGGGCCTCCAGCTCCGCGCGCCGGGATGTCCCCGCATGGCCGCGTGGGGACAGCGGGTGTGTGCCCGGACCTGCTGTCCCCCCCAAACGCGGGTGATTTTCGGTCTGCGGGGGCTCAGCCCAGGTTGTGGCTGGGGACCCGACCCCGTGGCTCCGCCGCCATCGCCGCTGCGGTGACGCCGGGTGACACGCGGGGACCCCCAGCGCTGCGCGGTGGGATTGTCACCTGTGGGGCGCTTGATCGAGTCCTGTCGGGTGGCCACGCTGTGGTCACACCGGGACGGACCTGGGCACGGGGACACCGGAGCAGCCGCGGCGGCGACGGGACGGGGGGACGGGGACACAGCGACGGTCCTGCGGGGTGGAGGGCGCTGGAGCGGGACGGACACACGGCAGGACAGACGGCCAGGAGGAGGAGGACGAGAAGGAGGGAGCGTCCTGACGGCGCCTGGAAATGATGCTGGTGCTCCAGAGGTCGTTACAACATGGAGAACGTGCGGGACACCCCGGGGTGAACATGGGGAACGTGCGGGACACTCAGGTGGGAACACAGAGAATGTGTAGGACACCCCGGGGTGAACATGGAGAACGTGTGGGACACCCCGGGGTGAACGTGGAGAACGTGTGGGACACCCAGGGTGAACATGGAGAATGTGTGGGACACCCCGGGGTGAACATGGAGAATGTGTGGGACACCTGGTGTGAACATGGGGAACGTGTGGGACACCCTGGTGTGAACATGGGGAACGTGTGGGACACCCTGGTGTGAGCACAGGGAACATGTGGGACACCCTGGTGTGAACACGGGGAACGTGTGGGACACCCTGGTGTGAACACGGAGAACGTGTGGGACACCCTGGTGTGAACATGGGGAACGTGTGGGACACCCTGGTGTGAACATGGGGAACGTGTGGGACACCTGGTGTGAACACAGAGAACGTGTGGGACACCCTGTTGTGAACATGGAGAACGTGTGGGACACCCCGGGGTGAACGTGGAGAACGTGTGGGACACCCCGGGGTGAACATGGAGAACATGCGGGACACCCCGGGGTGAACATGGGGAACGTGTGGGACACCTGGTGTGAACACGGAGAACGTGTGGGACACCCTGGTGTGAACACGGGGAACGTGTGGGACACCCTGGTGTGAACATGGGGAACGTGTGGGACACCTGGTGTGAACATGGAGAACATGTGGGACACCTGGTGTGAACATGGAGAAGGTGCAGGTGTGAACATGGGGAGGGTGCAGGTGTGAACATGGGAAGGTGCAGGTGTGAACATGGGAGGGTGCAGGTGTGAACATGGGGAGGGTGCGGGACTCCAGTGTGAACATGGGGGGGGTGCAGGTGTGAACATGGGGGGGTGCAGGTGTGAACATGGGAAGGTGCAGGTGTGAACATGGGGGGGGTGCAGGTGTGAACATGGGGGGGTGCAGGTGTGAACATGGGGGGGTGCAGGTGTGAACATGGGGGGGGTGCAGGTGTGAACACAGGGAAGGGTCCCAGCGATGCCCCCACATTTGGGGACACCCGGGCGGCCGGTCCCGTGGGGGCTGCACCGCGGCAGTGGGGCCGGGGGCCCCGGGGCGCTCAGGGACCCCCACGTGAGGACGGGGGCGTTTTCCCAGTGGGGACCCCCCCGCTTTACCCCCAACTCCACGCAGCTGCTCAAGGACCTTTATTGGGGACACTGGGGTGCGGGTGGCCGGGGGGGCTGCTCCGCTGGCAGCCGCCACCACGGGGGCACACGGGGGGGTCCGGCCGCCCCCACGGCCCCAGCGCAGCCCCCTCGGGATGGGGGTCCCAGGGGAGGGGGGGGGGGGGGGGTCACCCCGCTGCGGGGACACGTGGGGACGCGGGGGACAGCGGGGGAGGGGGGGCGGTGTCCTGGGGGCGTGTCCATCGAGGCTCGGCCGTCTCAGACCCCTGGGGGGGGCACAGGCTGCGTCAGCCCCGCGGTGTCACCGGCCCCCCCCGCGCCCCCACCGCTGTCACTGTCACCGTCACCTTGGGACGCCAGCGCCTCCTCCGAGTCCGCGTCGCGCTCGAGTCCTGCGGAGGTGGCGGGGCCGGGGGTGGCACCGACACGTCCCGCCCCCCACGCGTGACATGACCCCCCACGCGTGACATGACCCCCACGCGTGACATGACCTCCCACCTGTGACACAGCCTCCCACCCGGGACACAGCCCCCCCACCTGTGACACGGCCCCCAACCCGTGACACGGCCCCCCGACCCGTGACACGAACCCCCCACCTGTCACACAGCCCCCCACCCGTGACACAGCCCCCAACCTGTTACACACCCCACGACCCCCTAACCCGTGGCACGACCCCCTGACCCATGACATGACTCCCCACCCGTGACGTGGCCCCCCTACCCGGGACACAACCCCCCCCACCCGGGACACAGCCCCCTGCCCATGACATGAATCCCCCACGTGTAACACGACCCCCCATCCGTGACATGACTCCCAACCCGCGACACGACCCCCCCCACCCATGACACGACCCCCCCACCCGTGACACGGCCCTGAGTATCGGGGTGTCCCCTGCTAACGGGGCACCCCCACTAGCGGGACACCCCGAGACTGCAGCAGCCCCCAGGGCCCCCCCGGCGCTGGGGTTGTCCCCACGTCCCCACTCGGGACGCCCCTCGCAGCCCAGGGGGTGCTGCTTTGGGGGGCTGGGGGGTCCTCACCCTCCTCCGACTCGTTGGACTGGGCCGGGACATCCAGGACGGGACCTGGGGGGCAGATGGGGTCAGCAGATGGGGGGCAGCAGCGGGACCCGCGTGGGGGGGCAGATGGGGATCAGTGGATGGGGGTCAGCGGCGTGGGGTGGGGGGCAGATGGGGGTCAGCGGCGTGGGGTGGGGGGCAGATGGGGGTCAGCAGCGGGACCCGCGGGGTGGGGGCAGATGGGGGTCAGCGGCGTGGGGTGGGGGGCAGATGGGGGTCAGCGGGACCCACGCGGGGGGGGCAGATGGGGGTCAGCGGCGTGGGGTGGGGGGCAGATGGGGGTCAGCAGTGGGACCCGCGGGGGGGGCAGATGGGGGTCAGCGGCGTGGGGTGGGGGGCAGATGGGGGTCAGCAGCGGGACCCACGTTGGGGGGCAGATGGGGGTCAGCAGCGCGGGGGGGGGGGGGCAGATGGGGGGTCAGCAGATGGAGGTCAGCAGCGGGACCCCCGGGGTGGGGGGGCAGATGGGGGTCAGCAGCGGGACCCACGGGGGGCAGGGGCAGATGGGGGTCAGCAGCGCGGGGGGGGCAGTGGGGGTCAGCAGCGGGACCCCCGTGGGGGGCACACCCACCGGGCCGGGGCCCCCCCCGCCACGGGCTCGGCGCTGAAGGAGCCGCTGCTGGGGGCGTCCAGGCTGGAGGAGTCGCTGCTCAGGGACTCGCGCGTCGCGTCGTCCGCACCCCCAAAGCTGAGGGGGGTCAGACCTGGCGGGGGGGAGACAGGTTGGGGAGCCCTGTGCACACAGTGGGGGTCCCCGCCCATGCTCTGGGGTCCGTGCCCATGTTAGCGGGTCAGTGCCCATGTTGGGGGTCCCTGTGCACAGAGTGGGGGTCCCTACCCATGTTGGGGGGTCCCTGCCCATGCTGGGGGGTCCCTGTGCCCATGTTGGGGGTCCCTGTGCACAGAGTGGGGTCCCTCCCTATGCTGGGGGTCCCTGTGCCCATGTTGGGGTCCGTGCCCATGTTGCGGTTCCTGTGCACAGAGTGGGGGTCCCTGCCCATGCTGGGGGGGTCTATGCACATGTCAGGGTCCGTGCCCATGTCGGGGGCTCCCTGCCCATGTTGGGGTTCCTGTGCACAGAGTGGGGGTCTCTGCCCATGCGGGGGGGTCTATGCACATGTCAGGGGCCTGTGCCCATGCTGGGGGGTCCCTGTGCACAGAGTGGGGGTCCCATGCCCATGCTGGGTCCGTGCCCATGTTAGCGGGTCAGTGCCCATGTTGGGGGATCCCTGTGCCCATGTTGGGGGTCTCTGGTGGCACAGAGTGGGGTCCCTGCCCCATGCTGGGGTGTCGCTGCGCATATTGGGGGGTCCCTGCCCATGCTGGGGGGTCGCTGCGCGCATATTGGGGGGTCTATGCCCATGCTGGAGGTCCGTGCCCATGTTGGGGGGTCCGTGCCCATGTTGGGGGGTCTGTGCCCATGTTGGGGGTCCCTGTGTGCAGAGTAGGGGTCCCCGCCCATGCTGGGGGATCGCTGCCCATGTTGGGGCTCCCTGCCCATGTTGGGGGTCCCTGCTCATGTCGGGGGTCCCGTGCCCATATTGGGGGTCCCTGTGCACAGAGTGGGGGTCCGTGCCCATGTGGGGGTCCCTGCCCCCATCGGGGGGTCTATGCCCAAGTTGGGGGGTCATGCCCACGTGGGGATCCCTGTGCACAGCGGGGGTCCGTGCCCATGTGGGATCCCTGTGCACGGGGGGGGGGGTCCGTGCCCATGTGGGGATCCCTGTGCACAGCGGGGGGTCCGTGCCCATGTGGGGATCCTGTGCACAGCGGGGGGTCCGTGCCCATGTTGGGGTCCCTGTGCACAGGGGGGGTGGGGGTCCCTGTGCACAGGAGGGGCCCGTGCCCATGCGGGGGTCCCTGTGTATAGAGGGGGGTCCGTGCCCGTGCGGGGGTCCCTGTGCACGGGGGGGGTCCGTGCCCATGCGGGGGTCCCTGTGCACGGGGGGGGTCCGTGCCCATGTGGGGGTCCCTGTGCACAGGAGGGGTCCGTGCCCATGCGGGGTCCCTGTGTATAGAGGGGGGTCCGTGCCCATGCGGGGGTCCCTGTGCACGGGGGGGGTCCCTACCTTTGCCCAGGCGCTGTGCCGAGGTGGTGAGATCACCTGGGGGGGCAGAGGGGGGTCAGGAGGAGCGGGGGGACGGTGACCCCGGGGTGTCCCCCCCCACGCTCACTCTCTCCGGACGCCTCCAGCTTGGCGGGGCTGACGGGCTCTGGAACGGACAGACAGGGGGACGTGACCCCGGGTCACCCCGACACCCCGGGGGGAAACTGAGGCACGGCGGGGCCGGGGGGGGGCGCAGGGCCCCCTACCTGGCGTCTGTCCCTCCGCAGAAAGGGCCACGTCCAGGGGGGTCGGGGGGTCTGCGGGGACACGGGATGGGGAACACGGCCCGGACACCCCCCAACTGGGGTGACACGGCCCGAACCCCCGCAGCCAGACAGGGACCCCCCCATGCTGCTGGGGGGCAGCACCCACTGGGACCCCTGAGCACCCAGGGGGCGCCCAGGCCCCCCCAGCCCCCCAGCCCCCCAACCTCTTCCCCACGGCCCCCAGCCCCCCAACCTCCTCCCCACGCCCCCCCAGCCCCCAACCTCCTCCCCACGGCCCCAGCCCCCCAACCTCCTCCCCATGGCCCCCAGCCCCCCAACCTCCTCCCCACGGCCCCCAGCCCCCAACCTCCTCCCCATGGCCCCCCAGCCCCCCAACCTCCTCCCCACGCCCCCCCAGCCCCCCAACCTCCTCCCCACGGCCCCCAGCCCCCCAACCTCCTCCCCACGGCCCCCAGCCCCCCAACCTCCTCCCCACACCCCCCAGCCCCCAACCTCCTCCCCACGGCCCCCAGCCCCCCTACCATCAGCTGTCACCGCAGCCAGGACCAGGAGCACAACCGCGGCCATCGCCGGGACCCTGCGGAGGGGACACAGAGTTTGGGGACCCCTGAACCCCCCCAGTGGCCATCGCTGCTCCCAGTCCCCCCACAGACCCCCCAGGGCCCCCCAGGATCCCCAGCGCCCACAGCAGCCCCTTCCTGCATCCTACAGGACCCTGCAGCCCCCATGGTCCCTGTCCCCAGGTTGGTGTCACCCCAGCTCCAGACAGGACACGGGGCTGCGCTCCCTGTCCCCAGGCTGGTGTCACCCCAAACCGAGCAGGACACAGGGCTGTGGTCCTTGTCCCCAGGCTGGTGTCCCCCCAAACTGAGCAGGACATGGGGCTGAGGTCCTTGTCCCCAGGTTGGTGTCCCCCCAAACTGGACAGGACACGGGGCTGCGGTCCCTGTCCCCAGGTTGGTGTCCCCCCAAACTGGACAGGACACGGGGCTGCGGTCCTTGTCCCCAGTTCGGTGTCACCCCAAACCGAGCAGGACATGGGGCTGAGGTCCCTGTCCCCAGGTTGGTGTCACCCCAGCTCCAGGCAGGACACGGGGCTGCACTCCCTGTCCCCAGTTCGGTGTCACCCAGCTCTGGGCAGGACATGCGGCTGTGCTCCCTGTCCCCAGGCTGGTGTCACCCCAAACCATGCAGGACACGGGGCTGCGGTCCCTGTCCCCAGGTTGGTGTCACCCCAGCTCTGTCAGACTGTCCCCCCCGGGCAGGAGGGGACCCAACCCCATGTCCCCGAGGAGGGGACCCCGTGTCCTGGCCTTGTCCCTGCCGGGGACCCCACGGGCAGCGGGGGGACAGCCTGGCACGGGGTACGGGTGGCACTGGGGGGGGCTGCATCCCAGAGATGTCCCCAGCCCCCGCCATGTCCCCAGCGCCCCCGCACCACCTGGAGATGTCCCGGGACCCCATCCCCCAGTGCCCCCAGTACTACTGGGAGGAGCCCCCCAGTCCCCACAGTAGCCAGGTCCTGGTGGGGTCCTGGTGTCCCCATGTCCCCTTGTCCCCCCCGTGCCCGGGGCGTGGGCAGCAGAGCTGGCGCCGTGCTGTCCCGGGGTGTCCCCTGTCCCCACTGTCCCAGGGTCCCTGCTGGCCCCAAGTTCTCCCCTGTCCCCACTGTCTGTGGGGTCTCCACTGTCCCCACTGTCCCCGTGGCCTCTGCTGTCTCTGGGATCTCTGCTGTCCCCGGGTCCCCACTGTCCCCACTGTCCCCGTGGTTCTTGCTGTCCCGGGGTCCCCACTTTCCCTGGGGTCTCTCCTGTCCCTGTTGTCCCGGGGTCTCTGCTGTCCCCACTGTCCCAGGGTCCCCACTGTCCCCGGGGTCTCTGCTGTCCCCACTGTTGGTGTCACCCCAGCTCCAGACAGGACACGGGGCTGCGGTCCCCGGGGTCTCTGCTGTCCCCACTGTCCCCGGGTCCACACTGTCCCCGGGTCTCTGCTGTCCCGGAGTCTCTGCTGTCCCCGGTCCCTGGGTCTCTGCTGTCCCCGTGTCCCCGGGGTCTCCGTTGGCCCGGGTGTCTGCTGTCCCGGGGTCTCTGCTGACCCCACTGTCCCCGGGGTCTCTGCTGTCCCTGGTTCCTGGGTCCCTGCTGTCCCGGGTCTCTGCTGTCCCCGTGTCCCCGGGTCTCTGCTGTCCCTGGTTCCCGGGTACCTGGTCCCCGGGTCTCTGCTGTCCCCGTGTCCCCGCTGTCCCGGGGTCTCTGCTGTCCCTGGTTCCCTGGTCCCCGGGTCTCTGCTGTCCCCGTGTCCCCAGGTCTCTGCTGTCCCTGGTTCCCGGGTCCCTGGTCCCTGGGTCTCTGCTGTCCCCGTGTCCCCGGGGTCTCTGCTGTCCCTGGTCCCCGGGTCTCTGCTGTCCCCGTGTCCCCGGGTCTCTGCTGTCCCGTGTCCCCGGGTCTCTGCTGTCCCGTGTCTCTGCTGTCCCCGTGTCCCCGGGTCTCTGCTGTCCCGTGTCCCCGGGTCTCTGCTGTCCCGTGTCTCTGCTGTCCCCGTGTCCCCGGGTCTCTGCTGTCCCTGGTTCCCGGGTCCCTGGTTCCCGGGGTCTCTGCTGTCCCCGTGTCCCCGGGTCTCTGCTGTCCCCGTGTCCCGGGTCTCTGCTGTCCCTGGTTCCCGGGTCCCTGGTTCCCGGGGTCTCTGCTGTCCCCGTGTCCCCGGGTCTCTGCTGTCCCTGGTCCCCGGGTCTCTGCTGTCCCCGTGTCCCCGGGTCTCTGCGGTCCCGGCCCCGGGTCCCCGGTCCCCTCACCTGCGGGGCACGGCCATGCCTGCGGCTCCGGGGCTGGCGGCGCTGCGGGCACCGGCACCGGCACCGCCCGGGGCCGTTATAGCCGCATGGGGCTGGGGAGGAGCCAGGTGGCACCGGGCCAGCCAATCCGGGAACCGGCACCGGCACTGCGGCTGGGACCGGGACCGGGAACCGGCCCCGGCACTGCGGCTGGGACCGGGACCGGGACCGGGACCGGGAACCGGCACTGCGGCTGGAACCGGGACTGGGACCCGGGAACCGGCACTGCGGCTGGGACCGGGACCGGGACCGGGAACCGGCACTGCGGCTGGGACCGGGACCGGGAACCGGGAACCGGCACTGCGGCTGGAACCGGGACCGGGAACGGGGAACCGGCACCGGGAACCGGCACTGCGGCTGGGACCGGGACCGGGACCGGGACCGGGAACCGGCACTGCGGCTGGGACCGGGACCGGGAACCGGGAACCGGCACTGCGGCTGGGACCGGGACCGGGAACCGGGAACCGGCACTGCGGCTGGGACCGGGACCGGGAACCGGCACCGGCACTGCAGCTGGGACCGGGACCGGGAACCGGACCCGGGAACCGGCACTGCGGCTGGAACCGGGACCGGACCCAGGAACCGGCACCGGCACTGCGGCTGGGACCGGGAACCGGGAACCGGCACCGGCCCCGGGAACCAGCACCAGCACCGGTACCGGCCCTGCGGCTCCGCACCGGGTACCGGGCACCGCGTACCGGGCGGGGCCGGCCCGAGCGGCGCCGGGACCCCCCTGCGGGGACCCCTCAGCCCGCGACCCCCCGCCCCACTGCAGGGACCCCGGAGCCCTGACCGGGACCCCCAGCAGCGTTTTGGGGACCCCAGAGCCACGGCAAGGACCAGCACCACTGTGGGGACCCCCTAACCCAGAGCGACAGCGGGACCCCCAGCACCATTTCGGGGACCCCCTAACCCAGAGTGACACGGGGGCCCCCAGCACCATTTGGGGACCCTCTAACCCAGAGCGACACGGGGGCCCCCAGCACCATTTTGGGGACCCCCTAACCCAGAGCGACAACAGGGACCCCCCAGCACCATTTCGGGGCCCCCATGGCCCAGCACCATGGCTGGTCCCACAGCTCTGGGGACCCCCAAACATGCCCCCCCAGCACCACTTCAAGGACCCCAGGACCCCCAACACCACTTTGGGGACCTCCAAGCTCCCCCCAGCTCTGGGGACCCCCCCAAACCCAGAGCTCTGACTGGGCCCCCCAGCACCATTTTGGGGGCCCCCAGGCCCAGCACCATGGCCAGTCCCACAGCTCTGCCCCCCCCCCAAACCCAGAGCCCTGGCTGGTCCCCCCAGCACCACTGGTCATACTGGGGGTGCTGTGCACCCTGTGCTGGGGTCCTGGCCATGGCTGGGGGGGCACTGGGCACCCCCAGCAGCCCTGGGATCCCCAACCCGGGGTCCCCCCGGGCTGTCCTGGGGGTCCCCCCACCCACAGGGCTCCCCCGGGCAGGCAGCCCCCCCATAACCCGGGCACCCACAGGGCCCCCCCAGGAGGATGGGGGGTTTGGGGATGGAGCCGGGGGGTCCCACCCTGCCCCCCCGCAGCCCGAACAAGGGCCCCTTTGTGTCCGGGGTGCTCAATGTCCCTTTGTTCCCGGATTAAGGGGGGGCTGCGGGCCGGGGGGGCAGCGCCGGCTCCGGTGTCAGGGGCTGCGCTGGGGCTGGGGGTCCCCCCGGGGCTGGGGGCTCCGGCCCCGTCCTGTCCCACCGCGGTGCCGGTTGGCAGCGCCGGGGTGGCCATGGGGACTGGGGGGGCACCAGCCGCAAGGCCATGGACCCCCCGGCCGCGGCGCCTTCGCTGGGGTGCCCTGGTACGGCAGCGCCCCGGCTGCGGGCACAAAGCGCCTTTGTCCCGGCACCGCGGCACCGCTGGGCACCGGAACCAGCGCGGCGCGTGGCCACGGCACCGCGGCCCTGGCACCGGCACCGCGACACGGGGCGGCCCTGCGCCCCAAACCGGCACCTGCGCCCCAAACCGGCACCTGCGCCCCCAACCGGCACCTGCGCCGGCACCGCCCGGGGAGCTGCTGTGGGCCCGGGGAGCCAGAGCGGGGCCAGTGAGCCAGTGTGGGGCCAGTGTGGGGCCAGTAACCCAGTGTGGGGCCAGTAACCCAGTGTGGGACAAGTAACCCAGTGTGGGACCAGTGAGCCAGTGTGGGGCCACTAAACCAGTGTGGGGCCAGTGTGGGGCCAGTGAGCCAGTGTGGGGCCAGTAAACCAGCGTGGGACCAGTAAACCAGTGTGGGGCCAGTGTGGGGCCAGTGTGGGGCCAGTGAGCCAGTGTGGGACCAGTGTGGGACCAGTAAACCAGTGTGAGACCAGTAAACCAGTGTGGGGCCAGTGTGGGGCCAGTGAGCCAGTGTGGGACCAGTGTGGGACCAGTAAACCAGTGTGGGGCCAGTGAGCCTGTGTGGGACCAGTAAACCAGTGTGGGACCAGTAAACCAGTGTGGGCCCAGTGAGCCACTGTGGGGTCAGTGAGCCAGTGTGGGGCCAGTGAGCCAGTGTGGGACCAGTAACCCAGTATGGGACCAGTAAACCAGTGTGGGAGCAGTACCCAGTGTGGGACCAGTGAGCCAGTGTGGGACCAGTAAACCAGCGTGGGACCAGTAAACCAGCGTGGTCTCAGTGAGCCAGTGTGGGACCAGTGAGCCAGTACGGTCCCAGTAAACCGGCATGGTCTCAGTGAGCCAGTGTGATCCCACTAAACCAGTATGGCCCCAGTAAACCAGTATGGCCCCAGTAAACCAGTATGGCCCCAGTAAACCAGTATGGTCCCAGTAAACTGGTACGGTTCCAGTAACCCAGTGTGGCCCCAGTAAACCAGTATGGTCCCAGTAAACCAGTGTGGCCCCATTGAACTGGTATGGTCCCAGTAAACCGCCATGGTCTCAGTGAGCCAGTGTGGTTCCAGTGAACCAGTATGGTCCCAGTAAACCAGTATGGTCCCAGTAAACTGGTGTGGCCCCAGTAAACCAGTATGGCCCCACTGAGCCAGAATGGTTCCAGTAAACCAGTGTGTTCCCAGTAAACCAGTATGGTCCCAGTAAGCCAGTACGGTCCCAGTAAACCGGCATGGTCTCAGTGAGCCAGTGTGGTTCCAGTGAACCAGTATGGTCCCAGTAAACCAGTATGGTCTCAGTAAACTGGTGTGGTTCCAGTAACTCAGTGTGGCCCCAGTAAACCAGTATGGTCCCAGTAACCCAGTGTGACCCCACTGAGCCAGAATGGTTCCAGTAAACCAGTGTGTTCCCAGTAAACCAGTATGGTCCCAGTAAGCCGGTGTGGTCCCAGTAAACCAGTATGGTCCCAGTAACCCAGTATGGCCTCAGTAACCCAGTACGGTCCCAGTAAACCAGTATGGTCTCAGTAAACCAGTGTGGCCCCAGTAAACCAGTATGGTCCCAGTAAACCAGCACGGTCTCAGTGAGCCAGTGTGGTTCCAGTGAGTCAGTATGGTCCCAGTAAACCAGTACGGTCCCAGTAAACCGGTATGGTCCCAGTAAGCCGGTGTGGTCCCAGTAAACCAGTATGGTCCCAGTAACCCAGTATGGCCTCAGTAAACCAGTACGGTCCCAGTAAACCGGTATGGTCCCAGTAAGCCGGTGTGGTCCCAGTAAACCAGTATGGTCCCAGTAACCGGTATGGTCCCAGTAAGCCGGTGTGGTCCCAGTAAACCAGTATGGTCCCAGTAACCCAGCATGGCCTCAGTAAACCAGTACGGTCCCAGTAAACCGGTATGGTCCCAGTAAACCAGTATGGTCCCAGTAACCCAGTATGGCCTCAGTAAACCAGTGTGTTCCCAGTAAACCGGTATGGTCCCAGTAAACCAGTATGGGACCACTAAACCAGTATGGCCCCAGTGACCCAGCATGGTCCCAGTAAACCAGTATGGTCCCAGTAAACCGGCATAGTCCCAGTAAACCAGTATGGTCCCAGTAACCCAGTATGGCCCCAGTAACCCAGTATGGTCCTTAGTAAGCCAGTATGGTCCCAGTGAAACAGTATGGACCCAGTAAGCCCCCTCCCACTTTGGGGGTGCTCCCCCCTCCCCCCAGCTTGTGCTGTGGGTGCTCGGGGGGGTTGTCGGGACCCCCCACCCTCTCTGGCTCCCCCGGGTGCTGCACAACGGGGGGGGGGGGCGGGAGGGGGACAGGGGGTCACAGACCCCAGGGGACAGGGTGGGGGATTTTGGGGAGGGGTCACAAAGGGGGGGGGGCCTCTGTGGGGAGATCCCAGTGTCTGGGGGGTCCCATTGGGGGAGTCCCAGTGCCTGGGGGTGTCAGTGCTGGGGGGTCCCACTGGGGGGTTCCCAGTGCCTGGGGGGGTGTCAGTGCTGGGGGGTCCCATTGTGGGGGTTCCCAGTGCCTGGGGGGGTGTCAGTGCTGGGGGGTTCCCACTGGGGGGGGTTCCCAGTGCCTGGGGGGGTGTCAGTGCTGGGGGGTCCCACTGGGGGGTTCCCAGTGCCTGGGGGCGTGTCAGTACTGGGGGGGTCCCACTGGGGGGGTTCCCAGTGCCTGGGGGGTGTCAGTGCTGGGGGGTCCCACTGGGGGGGGTTCCCAGTGCCTGGGGGCGTGTCAGTACTGGGGGGGTCCCACTGGGGGGGTTCCCAGTGCCTGGGGGGGTGTCAGTGCTGGGGGGTCCCACTGGGGGGGGTCCCAGTGCTTGTGGGGGTGTCAGTGCTGGGGGGTCCCACTGGGGGGGTTCCCAGTGCCTGGGGGGGTGTCAGTGCTGGGGGGTCCCACTGGGGGGTTCCCAGTGCCTGGGGGGTCTCAGTGCTGGGGGGTCCCACTGGGGGGGTTCCCAGTGCCTGGGGGGGTGTCAGTGCTGGGGGGTCCCACTGGGGGGTTCCCAGTGCCTGGGGGGGTGTCAATGCTGGGGGGTCCCACTGGGGGAGTCCCAGTGCCTGGGGGGTGTCAGTGCTGGGGGGTCCCACTGGGGGGGTTCCCAGTGCCTGGGAGGTGTCAGTGCTGGGGGGTCCCACTGGGGGGTTCCCAGTGCCTGGGGGTTCTCAGTGCTGGGGGGTCCCACTGGGGGGGTTCCCATCTTGGGCTGTGTCCCAGTGCAGACTGGGGGTCCCAGTGCTGGAGAGGGGGGACCAGGGCCCCCACCCCGGTGCCATGGTGTGTCCCCGCAGCACCCGAACCCTCAGTGCTGCTCTGTCACCGCGGGTGTCACTGTGTCCCCAGCCCCCCACCCTGTCTCATGTGCTGGCTCGATGGGGTGGGGACACCATGTGGGGGGGACAGACAGGGACGTGGGGACAGGGGTGGGCACAGGGGTGGGGATGCTGACATGGGGACAGGGATGGGATGGCGTCATGGGCACAGGGATGGTGACATGGGGTCAGGGGTGGGCACAGGGATGGTGACGGTGACATGGGGACAGGGATGGTGACATGGGGATAGAGGAGGGGACAGGGTTGGGGAGGGTGACATGGGGTCAGGGATGGTGACATCGGGATAGAGGAGGGGACAGGGATGGGGATGGTGACATGGGGTCAGGGATGGGCACAGGGATGGTGACGGTGACATGGGCACAGGGTGGTGACATGGAGATAGAGGAGGGGACAGGGATGGATGGGGAGGGTGACATGGGCACAGGGATGGTGACATAGGGTCAGGGATGGGCACAGGGATGGTGACGGTGACATGGGCACAGGGATGGTGACATAGGGATAGAGGTGGGGACAGGGATGGGGAGGGTGACATGGGGACAGGGATGGTGACATGGGGTCAGGGATGGGCACAGGGATGGTGACGGTGACATGGGCACAGGGATGGTGACATGGGGATAGAGGAGGGGACATGGACTGGGATGGTGGCATGGGGACAGGGATGGTGACATGGAGATAGAGGTGGGGACAGGGATGGTGACAGTGACATGGGGACAGGGATGGTGACATGGGGATAGAGGTGGGCACAGGGGTGCAGGGACCCAGAGATGGGGGAGTGGGTGGGAAAGGGCAGGTGGGTTGGGGATGGGGAGCACTGGGAGCACTGGTCCTGGCACAGGACATACTGGGCAGCAGGGGAGCACTGGTCCCAGCTCCAGGAGCACTGGTGGCACTGGTGGCACTGGTGGCACTGGTGGCACTGGTCCCTGCCCCAGGAGCACTGGTGGCACTGGTGGCACTGGTCCCTGCCCCAGGAGCACTGGTGGCACTGGTGGCACTGGCGGCACTGGTGGCACTGGTCCCAGCCCCAGGAGCACTGGTGGCACTGGTGGCACTGGTCCCAGCCCCAGGAGCACTGGTGGCACTGGTGGCACTGGTGGCACTGGTCCCTGCCCCAGGAGCACTGGTGGCACTGGTGGCACTGGTCCCAGCCCCAGGAGCACTGGTCATACTGGGAGCACTGGTGGCACTTGTCCCACCCTACGTGAACTGGTCTCATTCCCACTTGAACTGGTCCCATCTCAACTCAAACTGGTCCCACCCCATGTGAACTGGTCCCACCCCATGTGAACTGGTCCCATCCCCATGTGAACTGGTCCCACCCCCGATCTGAACCGGTCCCACCTCATGTGAACTGGTCCCACCCCATGTGAACTGGTGCCACCCCCGATCTGAACCGGTCCCACCCCATGTGAATTGGTCCCATCCCGAGTTGAACAGGTCCCATTCCCACGTGACCCGGACTGCTCCCCCCCCCCCCCCCCGCACTGGCCGCAGTGGTCTCTCCCCAGCCCCGCCCCCAGCCTCGCGCAGGCGTGCTGGCGGGAGGCGACGCTCTGTCCTCCTGGCGGAGTCGGCGGCGCCGGCGCGTAGCGCCCCCCATGGTCCCGGCGGGGCCCGGGCCGGCCCGTCCGCCGGCGCCGCCGCCAGGAGCCGCCGCCATCTTGTGACCCCCAGCGGAGGGAGGGAGCCGGCCCCCCGCGTCCCCCCGCGTCCCCCCCCCGTCCCCCGCCGTCCCCCCGCCGTCCCGGGCCGCACAGGCCCCGGCCCCGGCCCCCGGCTCGGCCCCCGGCCCGGCCCGGCCGCTCCGGTGAGGGGACAGCGGGGGGAGGGGCAGGGGGAGGGGGGAGCGGGGGGGGAGGGGAAGGAGTGAGGGGAAGGGGGGGGGTGGAGTGAGGGGGGGAGCGAGGGGGGCGGTGAGGGGGTGAATGAGGGGGATGGGGGTAATTTGGGGGGGGTGTGAGGGGGGTGTGTGGGGGGTGTGAAGGTGGGGAGGGTGAGTTGGGGTGTGAGTGAGGTGGTGAGGGGGGTGAGGGTGAGTGTGATGGGGTGAGGGTGAGGATGGGGGTGAGTGTGAGTGTGGGGGGTGAGTGTGTGAGGGTGGGGGTGAGTGTGGGGGGTGAGTGTGTGAGGGTGGGGGTGAGTGTGGGGGGTGAGTGTGTGAGGGTGGGGGTGAGTGTGAGTGTGATGGGGTGAGTGTGAGAGGGGGAGTGAGTGTGGGGGGTGAGTGTGTGAGGGTGGGGGTGAGTGTGATGGGGGTGTCAGGGGGCTGAGGATGGGGGTGAGTGTGAGTGTGATGGGGTGAGTGTGATGGGGTGAGTGTGAGGATGGGGGTGAGTGTGAGTGTGATGGGGTGAGTGTGTGAGGGTGGGGGTGAGTGTGGGGGGTGAGTGTGTGAGGGTGGGGGTGAGTGTGATGGGGGTGTCAGGGGGGTGAGGATGGGGGGTGAGTGTGATGGGGGTGAGTGTGTGAGGGTGAGTGTGTGAGGGTGGGGGTGAGTGTGATGGGGGTGAGTGTGTGAGGGTGAGTGTGTGAGGGTGGGGGTGAGTGTGATGGGGTGAGTGTGTGAGGGTGGGGGTGTGAGTGTGGGGGGTGTAAGGATGGGGGTGAGTGTGTGAGGGTGGGGGTGTGAGTGTGATGGGGTGAGTGTGTGAGGGTGGGGGTGTGAGAGTGATGGGGTGTTAGGCTGGGGGGGGAGGGTAAGTGTGGGGGGTGAGGTGGGAGTGCAGGTGAGAGGGTTTGATGGGGTGTGAGTGTGTGAGGGTGTGCTGGGGTGTGAGTGTGAGAGTGTGAGTGTGAGTGTGAGGATGAGGATGATGGTGGGTGCGATGGGGTGTGAGAGTGTGAGTGTGAGGATGATGGTGGGTGCGATGGGGTGTGAGTGTGAGGATGATGGTGGGTGCGATGGGGTGTGTGTGAGTGTGAGGATGATGGTGGGTGCGATGGGGTGTGTGTGAGTGTGAGGATGATGGTGGGTGCGATGGGGTGTGTGTGAGTGTGAGGATGATGGTGGGTGCGATGGGGTGTGTGTGAGTGTGAGGATGATGGTGGGTGCGATGGGGTGTATGTGAGTGTGAGGATGAGGATGATGGTGGGTGCGATGGGGTGTCAGTGTGATGATGGGGGAGGGGTGCCCTGTGTTCTGGGGGGACGTGGGGCAGGGGTGCCCTGTGTTCTGGGGGACGTGGGGCAGGGGTGCCCTGTGTTCTGGGGGGACATGGGGCAGGGGTGCCCTGTGTTCTGGGGGGACGTGGGGCAGGGGGTGCCCTGTGTTCTGGGGGACATGGGGCAGGGGTGCCCTGTGTTCTGGGGGACGTGGGGCAGGGGGTGCCCTGTGTTCTGGGGGTACCTGGGGCAATGGATGCCCTGTGTTCTGGGGGGACGTGGGGCAGGGGTGCCCTGTGTTCTGGGGGGACATGGGGCAGGGGGTGCCCTGTGTTCTGGGGGACATGGGGCAGGGGTGCCCTGTGTTCTGGGGGACGTGGGGCAGGGGTGCCCTGTGTTCTGGGGGGACGTGGGGCAGGGGGCACCCTGTGTTCTGGAGGGACGTGGGGCAGGGGGCGCCCTGTGTTCTGGGGGTACCTGGGACAATGGATGCCCTGTGTTCTGGGGGGACGTGGGGCAGGGGTGCCCTGTGTTCTGGGGGTACCTGGGGCAGGGGTGCCCTGTGTTCTGGGGGGACATGGGGCAGGGGTGCCCTGTGTTCTGGGGGGACATGGGGCAGGGGGTGCCCTGTGTTCTGGGGGTACCTGGGGCAGGGGTGCCCTGTGTTCTGGGGGGCGTGGGGCAGGGGTGCCCTGTGTTCTGGGGGACGTGGGGCAGGGCTGCCCCATCGGGCTGCGTGGCAAGGCGTGGGGTGTGTTCAGCGGGTGTCGTGGTGCCGGGTGACCCGCCGGTGCGGTTCGGTGCCGTGGGGCGCGTGGGCAGGACCCAGCACCACATCCTCACTTTTCCCCGCTTCTCCTGTTTGACTCTAATAATTCCATTTGCCTCTCGGAGCGGGAGGCGGGGGGGGCCCAGCCCCTCACTTTTGGGGCCCACCGGGCCCTTCCCGGCACTCTGGGTCACCAGCCCGTTACCAAAACGCCGCCGTAATTACCAGGGAGCGCAGGGGGAAGCTGCGGTTTCTGCAAAACGGGAAGAATCTAACGAACTTTGTTAACCGCAAACAACGCGAACCCGTTTCTGCCCAACCGAGAGGTTTTCCTTGTCCTAGTTAATCCATATTTATTGCGCCATATTGCGATCCCGTCGCCAGATGCCGGAGCCCCGTCCTCGCTCTCGCGGTGAATCCTCTGCGATCCCAAACCACTTTTTAGGCCCCGGTGATGAGTTTTTGCCGCAAGTTTTTGAAACTCGCTGTGTGATGCAGAAAGGTCTAAATTTAGGGTATGGACCCCTGGCTGCTTCCCCTCGTCCCCGAGCCCGGCGCTGGACAAGCTTCGCTCTCCTTCCCACGATTTCTCTTTGGAAAAGTCGTTGGGCAGCACCACGACGATGCCAGAATTGGGCGCTTGAGCCTCTTTCCCTGCTCCCCGGGGCGGGATGTCCAGGGCAGTGGTGGCGTCACCGTCCCTGGAGGGTTGACAGGCGGACATGAGGTTCTTGGGGACACAGGTTAGTGCCGGGGGGGGGTTATGGTTGGACTCCACCATCTTAAAGGTCTTTTCCAACCAAAAAGACTCCGTGATCCTGCAGGATCGGGGACGCGGTTCCTGGTGAGACAATATTTGCGAACTGGGTCGACTGAGCCCACCGCGCTCACCTAAATGAGGCGTTTTCCCCTAAACCGTGGCCTTTGCAGACTGTTGGCTGCTGCGGTTCGGATGTAATGGAGCAAGCGGTGATTTAAACCGATAAGGATGTTATTGGGTCTCTGGCGTCTCCATTGGGAGGACGACTAAGGGCAAGCGCTGGGGTTACAGCCTGGACGCCTGAGCCGGCTGCGGAAACCAGTGCAGGGGGGCTGCGGAAACCAGTGCAGGCCAAAACGCCCCCAGAATCACATCCCCGTCCAGCCAGACTGCTCCCAAACCTGCACCCTGATCCAGCCAAACTGCTCCCAAACCCTCATCCTGATCCAGCCAAACTGCTCCTGGAATCTCATCCTGATCCAGCCAAACTGCTCCCAAACCCTCATCCCCATCCAGCCAAACTGCTCCTGGAACCACATCCCAGTCCAGCCAAACTCATCCTGGAATCTTGTCCTGATCCATCTAATCTGTTCCCAACCCTCATCCCATGTGCAGCCAAAATGCTTCTGGACCCTCATCCTGATCCAGCCAAACTGCTCCCAAACCCTCATCCCCATCCAGGCCAAAATGCTCCTGGACCCTCTTCCCCATCCAGCCAAACGGCTCCTGGAATCTTGTCCATATCCAGCCAAACTGCTCCCAAACCTTCATCCCGATCCACCCAAACTGCTCCTGGAACCCCATCCCAGTCCAGCCAAACTCACCCTGGAATCTTGTCCCGATCCATCTAATCTGTTCCCAAACCCTCATCCCTGTGCAACCAAACTGCTCCTGGACCCTCATCCTCATCCAGCCAAACAGCTTCCAAACCTTCATCTGCATTCAACCAAACTGCTCCCAAACCCTCATCCTGATCCAGCCAAACTGCTCCTGGAACCACATCCCAGTCCAGCCAAACTCATCCTGGAATCTTGTCCCGATCCATCTAATCTGTTCCCAAACCCTCATCCCTGTGCAACCAAACTGCTCCTGGATCCTCATCCTCATCCAGCCAAACAGCTTCCAAACCTTCATCTGCATTCAACCAAACTGCTCCCAAACCCTCATCCCGATCCACCCAAACTGCTCCTGGAACTGCATCTCAATCCAGCCAAACTCATCCTGGAATCTTGTCCTGATCCATCTAATCTGCTCCCAAACCCTCATCCCCTGTGCAGCCAAACTGCTCCTGGACCCTCATCCCCATCCATCCAAACTGCTCCTGGAGCCGCGTCCCCGTCCATCCAAACTGCTCCTGGAGCTGCGTCCCCATCCATCCAAACTGCTCCTGGAGCCGCATCCCCATCCATCCAAACTGCTCCTGGAGCTGCGTCCCCATCCATCCAAACTGCTCCTGGAGCCGCGTCCCCATCCATCCAAACTGCTCCTGGAGCCGCATCCCCATCCATCCAAACTGCTCCTGGAGCCGCGTCCCCGTCCATCCAAACTGCTCCTGGAGCCGCGTCCCCATCCAAACTGCTCCTGGAGCCGCGTCCCCATCCAAACTGCTCCTGGAGCCGCGTCCCCGTCCATTCAAACCGCGTGGGCTGTGGTGTCACCGAGCCCTGTGTCGCGCGGGGTGTCCCTGTCACCCGCCGTCGGACGGGGCCGGGTGTTCTCTCCACACCCCGAGGGCTGTGGGGGGTTACAGACGGGGTGTGGGGGGAGCCCTTTGCAGGGGGGGTGCTGAGTGCCTGTGAGCTGCAGAAAATGAGGGGTTACGGCTTCTCTGCGGCGGGGGTCACACTGGGGCTTGGCATTGGCTCAGAGAGGGCTTGCCTGGACCCCGACCCCTTACCGTACCCTGTACCCCTTACCCATACCCTGTACCCATACCCTGTACCCCTTACCCATACCCCTTACCCATACCCTGTACCCCTTACCCATACCCCTTACCCATACCCCATACCCTGTACCCCTTACCCTGTACCATTTACCTGTTCCCTTATACCCTGTACCCTTTACCTGTACCCCTTACCCCATACCCTGTACCCCTTACCCATACCCCATACCCTGTACCCCTTACCCATACCCATACCCTGTACCCCTTACCCTGTACCATTTACCCATTCCCCCATACCCTGTACCCCTTACCCGTACACCCATACCCTGTACCCTTTACCTGTACCCCTTACCCATACCCCTTACCCTATACCCCGTACCCCTTACCCATACCCCTACCCCTCACTGACACCCATACTCTGTACCCCTTACCCATACCCCTTACTTACCCTGTTCCCCATATCCCTCACCTGTACCCCACACCCTCTGCCCTTTACCCATTACCTGTACCCCATACCAATACCCCTTACCTGTACCCCTGTTCTCAGGACAGGGGGCAGTGCCGGGGTGGGTTATGGTTGAACCTGATGATCTTCAAGGGCTTTTCCAGCCTCAATGACTCCACAATTCCGTAGCCACCGTGTGCGTCTTCCCTTGCGAGCAGCATTTTGGGGGAGCCTTAGGGGGGTCCCCGAGCCCGCAGCACTGGGGTGCGGGACCTCGCTTTGACCGCTTCACTTCTCATTTCAGCCCCGCCAGTCGCTCCGGTTTGGTATCCAGAGCTGGAAACCGGGATGTTCAGCTCTTTCTCCCTGTGTCGCCATCCTCAGCTCGTCGAGCTGCTTTCTCCAAATTCCTGCCGGTTTATTGAGCGCCGTGAAGGCTCGTGGATTTTTCCAGAGCTTCCCGTGGCCCCGGGGGGGTTGTGGCATTCGGAGGGGCCTGGTGCCGGGGGGCCGGTTTTATTCAATATACCCATTAACGATTTAGATGAGGGAATAGAGTGACTGTCAGCAAGTTTGGTGGTGACACCAAGCTGGGAGCAGTGGTGACACTGGAAGCTGTGCTGCCATCAGAGACCTGGACAGGCTGAGAGTTGGGCAGGGAAAATGTAATGAAATAGAACAAGGGCAAGTGTAGAGTCTTGAATCTGGGCAGAACAACCCCAGGTTCCAGTATAAGTTGGGGAATGACCTATTAGAGAGCAGTGTAGGGGAAAGGGACCTGGGGGTCCTGGGGACAGCAGGGTGACCATGAGCCAGCACTGGCCCTTGTGGCCAGGAAGCCAATGGGACCTGGGGTGGGTTAGAAGGGGGTGGTCAGTAGGTCAGAGAGGTTCTCCTGCCCCTCTGCTCTGCCCTTGAAAAAAGGGTTTAGTTCAGATATGATCGGGATATACATGGGGAACTTATCTATAATATATATATAATATGTGTAGCCACACCACCCTGAGAACACCTGATCTCATCTGCTCTGGGAAGCTCAGCAGGGTCGGGCCCGGTCAGTACTTGGATGGGAGACCAGGTGGGAACAGCGGGTGCTGTGGGCGGAGCCAGCACTGGGCCCTTGTGGCCAGGAAGCCAATGGGACCTGGGGGGGGTTAGAAGGGGGTGGTCAGTGGGTCAGAGAGGTTCTCCTGCCCCTCTGCTCTGCCCTGGGGAGACCACACCTGGAATCTTGTGTCCAGTTGTGGCCCCTCAGTTCCAGCAGGACAGGGAACTGCTGGAGAGAGTCCAGCGCAGCCACCAAGATGCTGGAGGGAGTGGAGCATCTCCCGTGTGAGGAAAGGCTGAGGGAGCTGGGGCTCGTTAGTTTGGAGAAGAGGAGACTGAGGGGTGACCTTATTAATGTTTATAAATATATAAAGGGTGAGTGCCATGAGGACGGATCCAGGCTCTTCTCGGTGGCAAACCATGATAGGACAAGGGGTAATGGGATCAAGCTGGAACACAAGAGGTTCCACTTAAATTTGAGAAGAAACTTCTTCATGGTGAGGGTGGCAGAGCCTGGCCCAGGCTGCCCAGGGGGTTGTGGAGTCTCCTTCTGTGCAGACATTCCAACCCCTGGACACCTTCCTGTGGAACCTCAGCTGGGTGTTCCTGCTCCGGGGGGCTGCACTGGATGAGCTTTGAGGGCCCTTCCAATCCCACACATACTGTGATACTGTGACACTGTGTTTCTGAGCCGGGTCACCCGCGTGGCGCTGCAGTGACAACAGAGGGGACACGGTGACGCTCAGCCCCCTTTTGGTAAGGGATTCAGAGGGACGGGCCTGCCCAGGCCAGGCTGCCACATTCCACCTGCCGTTATGGCTTAAAAACACTCAATTCAGGAAGCCCAGAAGCCCCAGACCGTGGTTGACGCCTCCAGGACGCGCAGAGCCCAACGCTGCCCCTTCCACGAAAGCCCTTCGAGGGGAAAAAGCCCTGAACCGAGCGCACAGCAGAGAAGTTGCCTTTTTTCCCTGAGCTCTTCAGGTTCAAAATATGTGAAAAGTGGGGCAGGGTGCCCCGATTTCCGCCCTATTTCACGTGTGAACGCCTCGGGAGCCGCAGATCGCCGTGCGTAGGAGAGATGGGATATCTCCCCATCCTTCTCTTCTCCCCGGTTGGCACTTTGCGCCCCATTCCACGGTGTCACAGCAAGTGTCACCTCTGCCGGTGTCGCCTCCGGAGCGCCGCGTCCCCTCGCTGTGGCTTTCGGCTGCTGGCTGGATAAGCGGGAGTTCAGTTTTAGAGCCGGTTTTAGTCCAGGCTGGGCTGACGGAGCCCGTTAACCCCGCAGGAAATTCATTATTCCAGGGATTAACGAGCTCTTCTCGCTCCGTCCCAGGCGGGAGGGGCCGGATCCCGCAGCTGCCTCTTTGAGGTGTTTATTAACCCTTGTGTAGCAAATTAAACATGCAAATGAGCCGGCCGAGTGCTCGCCAGCGCTCCAGCGGGTTTAGACTCACTGGCTGTGCCGGGATGTGGTTTGAGCTGGTTTTGCCGCGGCCAGAGCAGAGCCCGGGCTGCTGTGTGGGCATGATGCTCATTGGGGTGAGGGACGGGCACCAAGGCCCATTTCCTGCTGCCGTGGGAGGGTTGGGGACATGCGGGTGGCCCCACGGTCCCCACAGCTGGGCTCACGTGTGGTGTCACCAGAGCTGGTGGGCTCACATGTGGTGTCACCAGGTCAATGGGCTCACATGTGGTGTCACCAGAGCTGGTGGGTTCACATGTGGTGTCACCAGGTCAATGGGCTCACGTGTGGTGTCACCAGAGCTGGTGGGCTCACATGTGGTGTCACCAGGTCAATGGGCTCACGTGTGGTGTCACCAGGTCAATGGGCTCGCGTGTGGTGTCACCAGAGCTGGTGGGTTCACGTGTGGTGTCACCAGAGCTGGTGGGCTCACGTGTGGTGTCACTGGGCTGGTGGGTTCACATGTGGTGTCACCAGGTCCATGGGCTCACCTGTGGTGTCACCAGAGCTGGTGGGTTCACATGTGTGGTGTCACCAGGTCCATGGGCTCACGTGTGGTGTCACCAGAGCTGGTGGGTTCACATGTGTGGTGTCACCAGGTCCATGGGCTCACGTGTGGTGTCACCAGGTCAATGGGTTCACATGTGGTGTCACCAGTGCTGGTGGGGTCACATGTGGTGTCACCAGGTCAGTGGGGTCACATGTGGTGTCACCAGAGCGGGTGGGGTCACATGTGGTGTCACCAGGTCAGTGGGGTCACATGTGGTGTCACCAGAGCTGGTGGGTTCACGTGTGGCGTCACCAGGCCTATGGGCTCACATGTGGAGTCACCAGAGCTGGTGGGTTCACGTGTGGTGTCATCAAGCCCATGGGCTCACGTGTGGTGTCACCAGGTCAATGGGCTCACATGTGGTGTCACCAGAGCTGGTGGGCTCACATGTGGTGTCACCAGGCACATGGGCTCACATGTGGTGTCACCAGGTCAGTGGGGTCACATGTGGTGTCACCAGAGCTGGTGGGTTCACATGTGGTGTTACCAGGCCCATGGGCTCACGTGTGGTGTCACCGGAGCTGGTGGGTTCACATGTGGTGTCACCAGAGCTGGTGGGCTCACATGTGGTGTCACCAGGCCCATGGGCTCACATGTGGTGTTACCAGAGCTGGTGGGCTCACATGTGGTGTCACCAGGCACATGGGCTCACATGTGGTGTCACCAGGTCAGTGGGCTCACGTGTGGTGTCACCAGAGCTGGTGGGTTCACGTGCGGTGTCACCAGAGCTGGTGGGCTCACATGTGGTATCACCAGGCTGGTGGGCTCATGTGTGGTGTCACCAGTCCACATTTTGGACTCATGTGTGGTGTCACCAGGCCCATGGGCTCACATGTGGTATCACCAGGCTGATGGGCTCATGTGTGGTGTCACCAGTCCACATTTTGGACTCATGTGTGGTGTCACCAGGCCCATGGGCTCACGTGTGGTGTCACCATTGCACATTTTGGGCTCACCCGTGTTGTCCCCGGGCAGAGCTCCGTTTCCCCGCAGCCAGAGCTGCTTTCTCCACGCGTCCCCCAGCTCTGGCCACTTTGTCCCCGCGTTGCGCTCCCATTTCCCCATCACCGTCCCACCTCCCACCCCAGTGCCGCAGGGGGGGCTCCCCGCCCTGGGTTGAACTGGGCGAACTGGTCTGGGGGAGAAAAGGGCCGGAGTGGGGTGCGCCCAGCCCCGTGGCGGGTTCGGCGCCGCGCCGGCACCCCCGTTTTCCCCAATTTCTCCCCCAAAGTGCCTCGCTCTCACCCCAACTCCTGTGTTTGTGTTTTAGGGGAAGCATGTCGGGGCCGGTGCCGAGTCGGGCCAGGGTCTATGCGGACGTGAACACTCAGAGACCCCGCGAGTACTGGGACTACGAGTCGCACGTCGTGGAATGGGGGTACGCACGGGTACGGGGGGACACCGGCGTGCGCGGCGCGGGGACCGCCCGTTCGCTTTCCGGCGCTGCCGTCCAGCTCCGGTGTCGCTTTGTGGTTGGACTCGATCACCTTGAGCGTCTCTTCCAACCAAAACGATCCCAAAGCGGAGCCGCCTGTAGGGAAGTGTTTAAAATAGAGCTGGGGCTTGGCTGGAAGCGCTTAATTAAAGCGGCGTGGTAAGGGTTTGGTTTTGATTGCCGGTTACGGCACAAGACGGTGGAATTCACGCCGCCAGCCCTGGGAATAATGGGGAAAACAGCGCAAAGCTTGGAGCAAATTGGGGCTGAAGGGTGAACGGCTCGCGACTGTTCTTTGTGGAGCTCCCCAAGGGTTTGGGCTGTTGGAGAACACAAAGACGAGCGGTTGGTTGTTTCATCCGGCAGCCGCTTTGCCGAGGGGCTGCGGCACGACCGGCGTCGGCGTCGCGGGTGTCACCGTCGCGTTCGGCCGCCAGAAACGCTCCCGGGCGTCCCAGGACTTGTGCTGGAATGCATAATACACATCTTATATCTGCTCATATAGGAATTAAACCCTTTTTCTCCATGCCGAAGCCCCCGGGGAGCCGTCGTTCCCCCGCGCTGGTAACGGCCCGTTTTGTGCGAGCATCCCGGCCTTTTATCCCTGGTACTTCATCTTTTCCCTGCTCTTGACCATGAGGGTGAATGGGTGAACCCTCCCAGGTTTGACGAGCTGCTTGTCCTCGAGTTGCTGACGAGCTTCTCTCATATCATCTGCTAATTAGCGACTTGGGAAGTGGAGCTTTCCAGCCTGTAACTCCCTTTCCTTCCTCAGCTTGTTAATCCGTATCAAATCCCCCGTGTGCCGTAGCAGAAATAATCACTGATGCTTCAGCCCCCTCGGGTGACTTGGGGTAGCGGATTGAAACACGTGGAGGTTTCCTGGGCGCAACTTGCTTGATTTTCTTTGGATTCCGTGTACAGAATAATTCTCTTTACAATCCCTTGGGCTTGCGGGGTCCTTTACACCCCAGTATAAAGGAGGGAGAGAAGCGTTGGCTCTGATTCGATCAGGACACCGTCCCTTCATCTCTTCTTTACTCTTTCTCCACCAGGAACCAAGATGATTATCAGCTGGTGCGGAAACTCGGCCGCGGCAAGTACAGCGAGGTCTTTGAAGCCATCAACATCACCAACAACGAGAAGGTGGTGGTGAAGATCCTCAAGGTGGGTGTTGGCGCCTTCCCCTTCCCTCCCTCTCCGTTCGGCGTGATATTCGTTAGAGGAAAACACCCGTCCCGCTTGTAATTAGTCCGTAGGGTGTCGGAAATGCGGGAAGCTCCGTTCCGCGCTCGTCGCGGTTCCTCCGGCACGACCGGAGCCGCCGGCGCTGAGCGCGGTGCCACTGGTGACCGTGTCTGCTGGTGTTTCCTCAGCCTGTGAAAAAGAAGAAGATCAAACGAGAGATTAAGATCCTGGAGAATCTGCGGGGAGGCCCCAATATCATCAGCCTGCTGGACATCGTCAAGGACCCGGTGGTGAGGAGGGGAGCGGAACCTGCGGGATCCCCCTGCGCCCCGACTGGCGCCCCGCGGCCCAAACCGGCCCCGGGACGTCGCAGCCTGTGCCCCGCTCTGCTGGGATCGGGGCAGGATCCCCCCAGGTTGGGGCAGGATCCCCGGGTTGGGACAGGATCCCCAGGTTGGGGCAGGATCCCCGGGTTGGGGCAGGATCCCCAGTTTGGGGCAGGATCCCCGGGTTGGGGCAGGATCCCCGGGTTGGGACAGGATCCCCCAGGTTGGGGCAGGATCCCCGGTTTGGGGCAGGATCCCCAGGTTGGGGAAGAATCTCCTGTTTGGGGCAGGATCCTTGTTCAGGGCAGGATCCCCGGTTTTGGGGCAGGATCCCCAGTTTGGGGCAGGCTCCCCAGTTTGGGACAGGATCCCCAGTTTGGGGCAGGATCCCCATTTTGGGGCAGGATCCCCGGTTTGGGGCAGGATCCCCGGTTTGGGGCAGGATCCCCAGGTTGGGGCAGAATCCCCTGTTTGGGGCAGAATCCCCAGTTTGGGGCAGGATCCCTAGTTCAGGTCAACGCTGGTTTGGGGCAGGCTCCCTAGTTTGGGGCAGGCTCCCCAGTTTGGGACAGGATCCCCATTTTGGGGCAGGATCCCCGGTTTGGGGCAGGATCCCCAGGTTGGGGCAGAATCCCCTGTTTGGGGCAGAATCCCCAGTTTGGGGCAGGATCCCTAGTTCAGGTCAACGCTGGTTTGGGGCAGGCTCCCTAGTTTGGGGCAGGCTCCCCAGTTTGGGGCAGGATCCCCAGTTTGGGGCAGGATCCCCATTTTGGGGCAGGCTCCTGGGTTTGGGGCAGGCTCCCCAGTTTGGGGCAGGATCCTCGTTCAGGGCAGGATCCTCGTTCAGGGCAGGATCCTCGTTCAGGGCAGGCTCCCCATTTTGGGGCAGGCTCCCCATTTTGGCGCAGGCTCCCCAGTTTGGCGCAGGCTCCCCAGTTCAGGGCACCACTCACCAGGACCCTGTGGGTTTCCCAGCCCCATTTTTGGCAGCAGGTGGCAGTTTCCCCAGCCAGCCCCATGAATCCCCGGTGCTGGCAGCACCGATTCCGCCCCATCCCCAGCTCCATCCCGCCCGCCGTGCCGCTGACAAACCCCCGTGGGGATGAATAATCCGGGCGTATCGAGCTGGTTTAATCCCTGGCCGCGCGGCAGCTGTTTGCGGGAGATAGCGGGGGCCGTCTCGCTCCTCCGGGAGCGCTCAAGTCTCTTTTCTTCCCGTCTCGGCGCCGCGGTCACGGCCCCGCAGTCTCGGACGCCCGCCCTGGTCTTCGAGCACGTCAACAACACCGACTTCAAGGTGAGGGACTTGCTGCTGTCGCCGATGCCTCTGGAATCGGGGGATGGGGATTGAGGGAGCTCGTCCGGGTGCTGCCGTGTCACGGCGTCGGCTTCCTGACCCGCTCCGATGCCGTCGAGGGGTTCCCGACCCGCTCCGATGCCATCGAGGGGTTCCCGACCTGCTCCGACGCCGTCGAGGGGTTCCCGACCCGCTCCGACACTATCAAGGGGTTCCTGACCCCCTCTGATGCCGTCGAGGGGTTCCCGACCTGCTCTGATGACATCAAGGGGTTCCCAACTCTCTCTGATGACATCAAGGGATTCCGGACCCACTCTGATGCTATTGAGGGGTTCTCAATCTGCTCTGACTCTATCGAGGGGTTCCCGACCCGCTCCGACACTCTCGAGGGGTTCCCGACCTGCTCTGACACTATCAAGGGGTTCCCGACCCTCTCTGATGCCATCAAGGGGTTCCGCACCCACTCTGACACTATTGAGGGGTTCCTGACCTGCTCTGATGCCGTCGAGGGGTTCCCAACCCGCTCTGATGACATCAAGGGGTTCCCAACTCTCTCTGATGCCATCAAGGGGTTCCCGACCCACTCTGACACTATCGAGGGGTTCCTGACCTGCTTGGGTGCTATCAGGGGGTTCTTGACTCACTCAGATGCTGTCGAGGGGTTCCCAACTCTCTCTGACACTATCAAGGGGTTCCCAGCTCTCTCTGATGCCGTCAGGGGGTTCCCAACTCTCTCTGATGCCATCAAGGGGTTCCCGACCCACTCTGCTGCCGTCGAGGGGTTCCCGACCTGCTCTGATGCCATTGGGGGGTTCCCAAGTCTCTCTGACACTGTCAAGGGGTTCCCGGCTCTCTCTGATGCCATCAAGGGGTTCCCAACTCTCTCCGATGCCGTCGAGGGGTTCCCGACCCGCTCCGACGCTGTCGAGGGGTTCCCGACCCGCTCTGATGCCGTCGAGGGGTTCCCGACCCGCTCCGATGCCATCGAGGGGTTCCTGACTCGCTCAGATGCCGTCGAGGGGTTCCCGACTCTCTCTGATGCCATCAAGGGGTTCCTGACCCACTCTGACACTATCGCGGGGTTCCTGACCCGCTCTGATGCTGTCGAGGGGTTCCTGACCCTCTCTGATGCCATCAAGGGGTTCCCATCCTGCTTGACACTATCAGGGAGTTCCTGACCCACTCTGACACTATCGAGGGGTTCCCAACCCGCTCTGATGCTATTGAGGGGTTCTCGATCTGCTCTGACACTATCAAGGGGTTCCCAACTCTCTCTGATGCCGTCGGGGGGTTCCTGACCCACTCAGATGCCGTCGAGGGGTTCCCAGCTCTCTATGATGCCACCGGGGGTTTCCCAGCTCTCTCTGATTATGGGTTATGGGGAGGAAGGTGATGAGGAAGGTTGTGGGGAGGAAGAAGATGAGGAAGGTTATTGAGATGGGCTCCAGGATTTAAAGCAGCAGCCGCTTGGTTCTGTTGTCAGGAGTAATTACCGCCCTGTAATTACCGCCCTGTGATTACCACCCTGTAATTACCACCCTACATGCTGACATGAGCCTTTTCCCACCCAGTTCGTGTCCCCAGGGCCTGGTTTTGGGGACTTGCCCCGCTGGGGTTTGCAGGGGCGCTGAGATGTGCTCCCCTCCTCATCCTCCTCATCTTCCTCATCCCCCTCCTCATCCCCCTCCTCATCCCCCTCATCCCCCTCCTCATCCCCCTCCTCATCCCCCTCCTCATCCCCCTCCTCATCCCCCTCATCCCCCTCCTCATCCTCCTCATCCTCCTCATCCTCCTCATCCTCCTCACCCTCCTCATCCCCCTCACCCCCCTCATCCCCCTCATCTTCATCCCTGTCCTCAGGCTGGGAAATGGAGTCGGTCCAGCCGCCGGGGCTCCCTGGGTGGGCACAGGGTTGTTGGCCAGACTGGGCTGTGCTTGGGGCTCCTGGCCACAAAATTGGGGCTCCAAAGCCACTCAACACCCGCTCTGCACCGCGAGGAGCCGCGGATAACGGTGCCGCAGTCCGTTAACCCACCGCTCATTAACCCACCGTTCATTAACTCGCCGCTCATTAACCCGCCGCTCATTAACCCGCCGTTCATTAACCCGCCGCTCATTAACCCGCCTCTTCTCTCCCTTCCCGCAGCAACTGTACCAGACGCTCTCGGATTTCGACATCCGGTTCTACATGTACGAGATCCTCAAGGTGAGCCGGCCCGGAACCTCGGCCAGAGCGAACCCCACGGCCCGAGCCGCGCTCACCCGGCTACCGAGCCCTCCCGGCCCATTGCCCGCCCGGCCACGTGCGCCGGCATCCTGGGCCATGGCGCCGGGGTGCACAAGGTCACCCCATCCTTGAGAAGCACAAATTGTCTCATTCTCTCCCGGCGTCTCCTCTTCCTGAGCGGGACGTGGGTTTGGCGACGGCTCCGGCCACAAGTGGCCGTTTGGGCTGTGCCGGAGCGCTCTGGGGGGTCACCGGGGGTCCCCAGGGCACCGAAACCCCCTCCTGGAGCCCTCGTGTGTGGAATGGGGGCTCCTTGGGCACGATGTCCCCTCCGCTGGGGGACACGGGGTTTGTGCCCCACTCGGTCACTCGTGGGGGGGACGCGGATCAGAGCCCCGCGCGGGATCTTCCTGGTGTCCCCCCGCTTAGAGGGGACAGCACAAGGTGTCACCAAACACCGTGTCCCCAATGCGTCCCTTGTCCCTGACACGTCCCTTGTCCCCGCAGCGTTCCGGATGGGTGTCACCAAACACCGTGTCCCCAAGGCCGTCCCTCTGTCCCCAACGCGTCCCTTGTCCCGCAGCGTTCGGATGGGTGTCACCCAACACCGTGTCCCCAAGGCCGTCCCTGTGTCCCTAACACGTCCCTTGTCCCCGCGGCGTTCCGGATGGGTGTCACCCAACACCGTGTCCCCAGGGCCGTCCCTCTGTCCCCGACGCGTCCCTTGTCCCCGCGGCGTTCGGATGGGTGTCACCAAACACCGTGTCCCCAAGGCCGTCCCTGTGTCCCCAACACGTCCCTTGTCCCCGCGGCGTTCCGGATGGGTGTCACCCAACACCGTGTCCCCAGGGCCGTCCCTCTGTCCCCGACGCGCCCCTTGTCCCCGTGGCATTCTGGATGGGTGTCACCAAACACCGTGTCCCCAGGGCTGTCCCTCTGTCCCTTGTCCCCGCGGCGTTCCGGATGGGTGTCACCAAACACAGTGTCCCCAAGGCCGTCCCTCTGTCCCCGACATGTCCCTTGTCCCCGCAGGCCCTGGATTACTGCCACAGCATGGGCGTCATGCACCGGGACGTCAAACCCCACAACGTCATGATCGACCACGAGCACAGGAAGGTACGGGGGGAACACAGGGGGGGTCTCCCCGCCTCCATTTACCTTATGGGGGTGTCACCCGCGCTGTCCCCGCTGTCACAGCACCCAGCTCTGCTCCCCACCGCTCGGCTTGCGCCAAAGAGCCTTTGTGCCGGCATCTCGCCCCTGTTATCACAGGCTGGTGTCACCAGCGGCGTTTTGTCACCGCCGCCCTGGGCGCCCGAGCCGCACCGACCGCTCCTGTCACTCTGAAATCACTCCCGTCACCCCAAGGTTGCTTCTGTCACCCCAGAATCGCTCCTGTCACCCTGAAATCACTCCTGTCACCCCAAGGTTGCTTCTGTCACCTTGAGGTCACTCCTGTCACCCCAAGGTCACGCCTGTCACCTTGAGGTTACTCTTGTCACCCCGAGGTCGCTCCCGTCACCCCGAGGTTGCTCCTGTCACCCCAGAATCACTCCTGTCACCCTGAGATCACTCCTGTCACCCTGAGGTCGCTCCCATCACCCCAAGGTCGCTTCTGTCACCCCAGAATCACTCCTGTCACCTTGAGGTTACTTTTGTCACCCCGAGATCGCTCCTGTCACCCTGAGGTCACTCTTGTCACCCCAAGATTGCTCCCGTCACCCCGAGGTTACTCCTGTCACCCTGAAATCACTCCTGTCACCCTGAGGTTGCTCCTGTCACCCCGAAGTCACTCCTGTAACTCCAAGGTTGCTTCCGTCACCCCAGAAATCACTCCTGTCACCCTGAGGTCGCTCCCGTCACCCCGAGGTTGCTCCTGTCACCCTGAGGTCGCTCCCATCACCCCAAGGTTCCTTCTGTCACCCCAAAATCACTCCTGTCACCTTGAGGTTACTCTTGTCACCCCAAGATCGCTCCTGTCACCCTGACTTTACTCCTGTCACCCCAAAATCTCTCCCGTTCCCTCTTTCCCCCGCAACATGGCCAAGAGCCGCACTGACCGCTCCTGCTCCCCTAATTAACCTGAAATTAATATGAGGTTCTTTGTGGACATCTCGATTTTAATAAGAATTGTGGCGTAAGCCGAGCAGGGAAACAGGGCCAAGCTGCCGGTTCTATACGGGAGGTTGTAATTAGAGAGTAATTAGGGCTGGTTTGGGTTTGTGGTGTCACCGGCCCAGGTGTCACTTGGTATTAACGAGCTGGGCGAGGGACCGGGGTTAATGAGCGAAGCTGGGGAGCAAAACCCCCCGAGGAGGTGGAGAAATGGGACAAAACCTGGTGGAATTCCCTGGGGGAAAGTGGAAAACCTGTGGATGGGGCACTGGGGTCACCCCAGGGTCGCTCCTGTCACCCTGAGGTCACTCTTGTCACCCTGAGATCACTCCTGTCACCCCAAAATCACTCCTGTTACCCTGAGGTCACTCCTGTTACCCTGAGGTTACTTCTGTCACCCCGAGATCACTTCTGTCACCCTGAGGTCACTCCCATCACCCTGTGGTAGCTCCTGTCACCCTGAAATCACTCCTGTCACCCCAAGGTTGCTCTTGTCACACCGAGGTCACACCTGTCACCTCGAGGTTACTCTTGTCACCCCAAGATCGCTCCTGTCACCCTGAGGTTGCTCCTGTCACCCCAAAATCACTCCTGTTACCCTGAGGTCACTCCTGTTACCCTGAGGTTACTTCTGTCACCCTAAGATCACTCTTGTCACCCCAAGGTTACTCCTGTCACCCCAAGGTCGCTCCTGTCACCCTGAAATCACTCCCGTCACCCCGAAGTTGCTTCTGTCACCCAAAAATCACTCCTGTCACCTTGAGGTTACTCTTGTCACCCTGAGATCACGTCTGTCACCCTGAGGTCACTCTTGTCACCCTGAGATCACTCCTGTCACCCCAAGATTGCTTCTGTCACCCCAAAATCACTCCTCTTACCCTGAGGTTGCTTCTGTCACCCTGAGGTCACTCCTGTCACCCCAAGGTTGCTTCTATCACCCCAAAATCACTCCTGTCACCCTGAGGTCACTCCTGTCACCCCAAGGTTGCTTCTGTCACCCCAGAATCACTCCTGTCACCCTGAGTTCTCTCCCATCACCCTGCGGTTGCTCCTGTCACCCCAAGGTCACTCTTGTCACCCTGAGGTCACACCTGTCACCTCGAGGTTACTCTTGTCACCCCAAGATCGCTTCTGTCACCCTGAGGTTGCTCCTGTCACCCCAAGGTTGCTTCTATCACCCCAAAATCACTCCTGTCACCCTGAGGTCACTCCTGTCACCCCAGGTCACTCCTGTCACCCTGAGGTTGCTCCCATCACCCCAAGGTCGCTTCTGTCACCATGAGGTCACTCCTGTCACCCTGAGGTTGCTCCTGTCACCTTGAGGTTACTCTTGTCACCCCAAGATCGCTCCTGTCACCCTGACTTTACTCCTGTCACCCCAAAATCTCTCCTGTTCCCTCTTTCCCCCGCAACGTGGCCAAGAGCCGCACGTGGAGCGGCCGTGGGGCAGCGGAGCAGCCGTGGGGCGGGCGACAAAAGCCCCGTTCCCATTGCCAGACACAGGCGGGGCGGCGAGTCGCGGTCCCCGTGGGGTGACAGGTCCCCGCGGGGTGACAGGACCCGTCCCCACGCTGTCCCCTGTCCCCGCAGCTGCGGCTGATCGACTGGGGCCTGGCCGAGTTCTACCACCCCGGCCAGGAGTACAACGTGCGCGTGGCCTCGCGCTACTTCAAGGGACCCGAGCTCCTGGTGGATTATCAGGTACGTCCCGGGGGGGTCGTTGTCGCCGGTGTCACCGGTGTCACCTGTGCATGGTGGAGCTGTCCCCAGGGGCCTGAGAATGGGGGAAAAGGGGGAAAAAGTGAGACACAGAATCACAGAATGGACCGGGTTGGAAAAGCCCTCAGAGATCCTCCAGTCCAACCCTTGGTCCAACTCCAGCCCATTGACCAGATCATGGCACTAAGTGCCATGTCCAATCTCAGTTTAAAAACCTCCAGGAACGGCGAGTCCAGCACCTCCCTGGGCAGCCATTCCAATGCCTGACCACTCTCTGCACAGAATTGCTTTCTAATCTCCAGCCTAAATTTAAGTTTAAGCCCCATTGTCCTATTGCTGATGCCTGGGAGAAGAGCCCAATCCCCACCTGGCCAGAACTGCCCTTCAGGTAGTTCTAGAGAGTGCTGAGCTCAGCTCTGAGCCTCCTCTTCTCCAGACTAAACAAGCCCAGCTCCCTCAGCCTCTCCCCATAGGGCTTGTGCTCAAGTCCCTTCCCCAGTCTTGTTGCTCTTCTCTGGACCCGCTCCAGCACTTCAATCTCTTTCCTGACCGGAGGGGCCCAGAACTGAACACAATACTCCAGGTGTGGCCTCCCCAATGCAGAGCACAGGGGAAGGATCACTGCCCTTGGCCTGCTGACCACGCTGGTTTTAGAATCATAGATCATAGAATTGTTTTGGTTAGGAGAGACCCTGAGGATCATCGAGTCCAACCATAATCTAAATCCAGCACTAAACCATGTCCCTAAGAACCTCGTCTAAACGCCTCTTAAATCCCTCCAGGGCTGGTGACGCCAGCACTGCCCTGGGCAGCCTGTTCAATGCCCCACAGCCCTTTGGGGAAGAAATTGTTCCCCAGATCCAACCTCAACCTCCCCTGGGCAACTTGAGGCCGTTTCCTCTGCTCCTGGCGCTTGTTCCTGGGGAGCAGAGCCCGACCCCCCTGGCTCCAAGCTCCTTTCAGGCAGTTCAGAGATCAGAAGGTCTCCCCTCAGCTCCTGTTCTCCAGCTGAACCCCCCAGGTCCCTCAGTCTCCATCACACTTGTGCTCCAGCCCCTCACCAGCTCCATCGCCTCCTCTGCACTCTCTCTAGTATTTCAATGTCCTTCTGATGATGACGGGCCCAAAACTGATCCCAGGATTCACGATTTGGCCTCCCCAGTGCCAAGTACAGTGGCACAATCACTTGTCTAGTCCTGCTGGCCACACTGTTCCTGACACAAGCCACGATGCTGGTGGCCTTTTTGGCCACCTGGGCACACGCTGGCTCACGTTTGGATACAGGACGGGATCCCATTGGCCTTCTTGGCCACACCGGTGGCTCATGTTGAGCTTCCTGTCCATTAGTCCCCCAGGTCCCTTCCAGCCACTCTGTGCCAGCCTGGAGCGCTGCAGGGGGTTGTTGTGGCCAACAGGACCCGCCACTTGGCCTCGTTGAACTTCATCCCATTGGAATGGGCCCATTTTTCCAGTCTGTCCAGATCCCTCCTGCCCTCCAGCAGCTCCACACTCCCTCCCAACTTGGTGTCAGCAGCAAATTTGCTGATGATGGTCTCAATCAAGACTTTCCCGCCTGGGATGGATGAGACCGCGTGGAGCTCAGGGCCCGAACCCAGCGCTGGTGTTGGAGCCGGGCGAGCGTGGAGCTGCCGCGCTCTGGGGGGGATTGGGTGCGTGTCCCCCTCCTCGCGGTGTTCCCGGTGGTCCTGGGGTGTCGCTGACCCCCCGCCCCGGCCCTGTTGTGGGTGTTTGCAGATGTACGACTACAGCCTGGACATGTGGAGCCTGGGCTGCATGTTGGCCAGCATGATCTTCCGCAAAGAGCCCTTCTTCCACGGGCACGACAACTACGACCAGGTGAGCGCCCCGGCACCCCATGCCTTCCTCCGGCACCCCACACCCAACCCAGCACCCCACACCTTCCCCTTGGCACCCCACGCCTGCCTCTGGCACCCCACACCTCCCCTTGGCACCCCACACCTTCCCCCGGCACCCCACACCTCCCCTTGGCACCCCACACTTCCCCTTGGCACCCCACACCCTCCTCTGGCGCCCCACACCTTCCCCCGGCACCCCACACCTCCCCTTGGCACCCCACACCTTCCCCCGGCACCCCACACCTCCCCTTGGCACCCCACACCCTCCTCTGGCGCCCCACACCTTCCCCTTGGCACCACACACCTCCCCTTCGCACCCCACACCTTCCCCTGGCACCCCACACCTCCCCTTGCACCCCACACCTTCCCCTTGGCACCACACACCTCCCCTTCGCACCCCACACCTTCCCCTGGCACCCCACACCTTCCCCTTGGCACCCCACACCTTCCCCTTGGCACCCCACACCTTCCCCCGGCACCCCACACCTCCCCTGGCACCCCACACCCTCCTCTGGCACCCCACACCTTCCCTTTGGCACCACACACCTCCCCTTGGCACCCCACACCCTCCGCTGACACCCCACACCCTCCCCCGGCACCCCACACTGTCCGCTGACACCCCACACCCTCCCCTTGGCACCCCACACCCTCCCCTTGGCACCCCACACCCTCCACTGACACCCCACACCTCCCCTTGGCACCCCACACCTCCCCTTGGCACCCCACACCTCCCCTTGGCACCCCACACCTCCCCTTGGCACCCCACACCCAACCCAGCACCCCACACCCTCCGCTGACACCCCACACCCTCCGCTGACACCCCACACCCTCCCCTTGGCACCCCACACCCTCCTGGGGCTCTGGGTGATCCCAATACGTCACCATGAACCAACCCGGTGCCGCAGCCCCGGCGCAGCCACCATCGGTGCTGTCCCTGCTGTGCCACCTCCTGGCTCCGTCCCCCCCACGCTGGCTCCGGCCGCTCCCCCATTCTCCGCTCCCCGTTTTGTGTCTGGGGGAGCTGGTTGTACTGGGACCCGCCTGCCCGGCACAGGACGGGGCGCAGCCCTGTTGCGGTTACCCCGGAGCGGGAGGATCGCGGGCTGTGGGTTTGGAGCCGCTCGGCAAGAGCAGAACCGCATTTTCCGGTGGTACCACAACCGCCGGCGGCCCCAAACCCGGTGCGAAGGGCCTGCCAGGACCTGCGCCGTGGGATCATGGCTCCGGCGCACCCGCCCGCGGCGCCGGGAGGGGACACCCCACGCCGGGCCCGGTGCCAGCGCTGGGATGCGGCTCCGGCTGTGGAATTCTGGCCCCGCGGCACCGCCGGCACCTGTTCGCCCTTTGCTGCCGGGATTGGAGCGTGGCACGGCTATGGCGCAGCGTGGCACGGATCCCAGCTGTCCCGGGGCTTTGCGCTGAGCGCCGGAGCGCGGGCACGGAGCGGTGCGGGCGGCGGTGGCCCCGCTGTCACCGAGCATCACCTCTCCCTCCCCCAGCTGGTGCGCATCGCCAAGGTGCTGGGCACCGAGGACCTGTACGACTACATCGACAAGTACAACATCGAGCTGGATCCCCGCTTCAACGACATCCTGGGCAGGTGGGACCCGCCGCCGCGTCACCGCGGGGACGCCGAGGGCGGCGCGGGGTTGGGGTGGGACACAAGCAGAGCCCAGGGTCGGGGTGTGGGGACGTGGCTCTTGGAGGCGGCAGAGCCGCCCCGAGAAGGGTCCAGCTTCAAATGCTCCTCGCTGGAAGGCGCTGCCGCTTCCTCCATGGGGGACACGATCCAGCCCACCCTTGAGCTCCATGGTTCACGGTGCGTCTCCTCGCGGAACCGCCGGCTCCGTGCGCCGGTGCTCGCGAACCGAGCAGGTTTGACCATTTTGAGGGCAGGGTGGCTTTTGTGTTCGCACCCCGACGTTTGGCTCCGGTTAAGATCTACACCCAGGCCCCTCCGCACACACCGTCGCCACAGGAACAAGCTCCGCAATTGTCCTGGCAAACAACCTGCACGGGGAAAGTCTCCTGTAACCATTTGGCGGCGCGCCGGCGGTTTGTGGGCTGGAAGCGTTGGCGCATGGGCGCAACGAGTAAACGCAGTGGCTTTGAGTCGGGTTCACGAGCAACGCCATGCGATCGCACGGCCAAACAGCCTCGCTCGGGATGTGCTGTTGGCTCCGCGACTTGCTGGGCCCGTGGGTCCCTGCGTCCTTCTCAGGGGATGGTTTTGGTAGCGAGGGGCAGGGTGACAGTGACAGAACCCGAGAGATGGCAGGAAGATGTGCCGGGGAGGGGCAGCTGGACATGAGGAAAAGGTCTTGACTTGACCCAACGTCTTGGCTTGACCCTATAACGTCTTGGCTTGACCCTATAACGTCTTGGCTTGACCCTATAATGTCTTGGCTTGACCCTAAAACGTCTTGGCTTGACCCAATGTCTTGGCTTGATCCTATAACGTCTTGGCTTGACCCTATAACATCTTGGCTTGACCCAATGTCTTGGCTTGACCCTATAATGTCTTGGCTTGACCCAATGTCTTGGCTTGACCCTATAATATCTTGGCTTAACCCAATGTCTTGGCTTGACCCAATGTCTTGACTTGACCTATGTCTTGACTTGGCCCTATGATATCTTGGCTTCACTTTACAGCTTCTCTTGACCCAATGATGTCTTGGCTTGACCCAATCTCTTGGTTTGACCCAACAACGTCTTGACGTGGCCTAATGTCTTGGTCTGACCTAACAATACCTTGGCTTGACCAACATCCTGGCTTGACCTAAGCTCTTGGCTTGACTTAATGACATCATGGCTTGACCCAATGTCTTGACTTGACCTAACTATGTCTTCACTTGATCCTATGATATCTTGGCTTCACCTTACAGCTTGGCTTGACCCAATGATGGCTTGGCTTGACCCAGTCTCTTGGTTTGACCCAACAACCTCTTGACTTCGTCTAATGTCTTGGTCTGACCTAACAATACCTTGGCTTGACCAACATTTTGGCTTGACCTAATCTCTTGGCTTGACTTAATGACATCATGGCTTGACCCAATGGCTTGGCTTGACCCAGTGTCTTGACTTGACCTAACAGCTGGGCTTGATCCAATGTCTTGGCTTGACCCAATGATGTCTTGTCTTGACCCAGTCTCTTGTCTTGACCCAACAACATCTAGACTTAGCCTAATGTCTTGGTCTAACCTAACAATACCTTGGCTCGACCAACATTTTGGCTTGACCTAATCTCTTGGCTTGACCTAATCTCTTGGCTTGACCTGATCTCATGGCTTGACCTAATGACATCTTGGCTTGACCCAACGTCATCTTGGTTTGACTCAACATCTTGGCTTGACCCAGTCTCTTGGTTTGACCCAACAACTTCTTGACTTGGCCTAATGTCTTGGTCTGACCTAACAATACCTTGGCTTGACCAACAATCCTGGCTTGACCTAATCTCTTGGCTTGACTTAATGACATCATGGGTTGACCCAATGTCTTGGTCTGACCTAACAATACCTTGGCTTGGCCAACATTTTGGCTTGACTTCATCTCTTGGCTTGACTTAATGACATCATGGCTTGACCCAATGTCTTGACCCAATGTCTTGACTTGACCTAACAGCTTGGCTTGATCCAATGTCTTGGCTTGATCCAGTGTCTTGGCTTGACCCAATGATGTCTTGGCTTGACCCAGTCTCTTGTCTTGACCCAACAACATCTTGACTTAGCCTAATGTTGTGATCTAACCTAACAATACATTGGCTTGACCAACATTTTGGCTTGACCTAATCTCTTGGTTTGACCTAATCACTTGGCTTGACCCAATTATGTCTTGGCTTGACCCAATGATGTCTGTCTTGACCCAACAACATCTTGACTTAGCCTAATGTCTTGGTCTGACCTAACAATACCTTGGCTTGACCAACATTTTGGCTTGACCTAATCTCTTGGTTTGACCTAATCTCTTGGTTTGACCTAATCTCATGGTTTGACCTAATCTCATGGTTTGACCTAATGACATCTTGGCTTGACCCAGCGTCATCTTGGTTTGACTCAACGTCTTGGCTTGACCCAACGGCACGTTGCTTTGACAACATCCTCAGACACACGGTGTGAATTTTGGGGTGTCCTGCGCAGTGCCAGGGGTTGGTCTCCATGCTCCAACGGCTCCTGGTCCCCGCAGACACTCGCGGAAGCGGTGGGAGCGCTTTGTGCACAGCGAGAACCAGCACCTGGTCAGCACCGAGGCGCTGGATTTCCTGGACAAGCTGCTGCGCTACGACCACCAGACGCGTCTCACGGCCCGCGACGCCATGGAGCACCCCTACTTCTGTATGTACCCCCACCCGCGTCCCCTGTCCCCCCGGGGGGGCTCGGTGACATCCCCCTCCCCACCGCCACCCGCTTCTTTCCCTCCAGACCCCATCGCCAAGGACCCAGCGCGGCTCGGCACCGCGGCCGCGCTCTCGGCCGCCAACACCCCCGTCAGCTCCTCCAGCATGTTGGCAGGTGAGTCCCGGCCTGTGGGGACACCCGGGGACACCCCCCGCAGGTGTCACCCCCGCCCCGTGCGTGTCCCCGCAGGGATCACGTCCATGGCGGCGGCGCAGCCGCTGGGCAGCCTGGCCGCCTCGCCCGGCATCTCCTCGCCCAACGCGCTGGGCTCGCCGGTCCCCGCCGCGGCGCAGCCGTGACCCCGTCCCCGTCACCGTCCCGCAGCGCCGGGGCCGCCTTCTGCCTCCCCCCCCGCCACGAACCGCGGGGGATTTGGATGATTATTATTTTTTAATTTTGATTTCTGTTGAGTCTGGAAAGCGAGAGCGAAGCCGTAGGTTCCCTGCGCCGACGTCCCCGCCGCGGCGCCGGTGCCGGCGGTGGCCGCGCCGCGCTCCCGGGGGTCGCGGTTGGTGACGCGGCCGTGCTGTGGAAACCCACAAAAATGACAAATAAAGTTTATTTTCTATGGCCATAGGGGGGACACCCCGGCCCAGGTGTCCCAGCGCGATGGGGGGTCAGCGGGACACCCGGCCCAGGTGTCCCAGCGCCATGGGGGGGTGACATCAGGGTGACACCCTGGCCCAGGTGTCCCAGCGCCATGAGGGGGGTGACGTCAGGGTGACACCCTGGCCCAGGTGTCCCAGCGCCATGGGGGGGTGACATCAGGGTGACACCCTGGCCCAGGTGTCCCAGCCTATGCGGGGGTCAGGGTGACAATGTCCCCACTCGGGTCCTTGTGTACCCCCAACCTGTCTCCGATGCACTGACCAGAGTTTTGGGGCTCACGGGGTGAATCTCAGATTTGGGGGGGGGTGTCACCCACACCCCGAGTGACAGGGTGGCAGCATAATTGTCCCTTGTCCTGGGAGGGGGGGTCACATCGCTCTCCCCACCTTGTCCATCCCACCCCAAACCAGCTTCTCCAAACCTTCTTGGGGGGGTACAAACTGCCCCCCAGAAGCCCCCCCCAGCATGGGGGGGGGAAAACGAGGCTGCACCACCCAGGCTTGGAAAAACAACCAAAGACTTTAATCACACAGTTTTTGAGAGAAATAATCTGGAAAAGGGTTAAAAAGTGGCCGGAGGCAGCAGCGGGACCGGGGGGGGGGCTCCAGGTGACACCCCCCGCCCCCCGGGGAGTGTGACAGGGACATGGGGACAGTCCCTTAAAGTGCCAAAATGCTTAAAGCTGGGGAGGGGGACACGGCCCCACCATCCCGGCTGCGGCCCCACGTCCCCAGGGTGGGGGGGATTGTCCCTGTCACCCCCCCGGGGGATAGTGCATTGATCCGACATTCAATTGGTGAGGACGGTGACAGCGGCTCGTCCCTCCACGGCGCAGGGTGACCGGGGGGGGGACACAGCGTTGTGCCCCCCCCTCACTGGGTGCCTTCGTAGTTGAGCACGTAGTAGTCGTGGACGTACATGAGGACGGCGATGGGCTGCCCGATGATCAGCGACAGCCACACGGCCGCGTTCCCGTAGTTCCCACGCAGGAATTTGGACACGAACCAGGCCAGTGGGATCTGGGGGAGGCGGGGGGGGGTCAGGGGGACAGTGTCACCCCCCCCAGGTCGCTGTGTCCCCTCCCCGGGGGGGCGGGAGGGACGGGGGGACGGGGCCGCGCTCACCTGAGCCGCCATCCCCATGAACGCCCAGAGCCGGAACATCTTCAGGGGGACGCTCACCAGGTACTGGGGGGACATGGGGGGGTCAGGGGGGGCCCAGGGGGTCCCAGACAAGGAGTAGGGGGTCCCAGGCATGGACTGGGGGGGCTAAGTAGACACTGAGGTGTTTTTGGGGGGGGTCTCAGAGGGTCCTAGACAGGGACAGGGGGTCCCAGACAAGGAGACTTGGGGGTGCTGAGTAAAGACAAAGTGGTTTTTGGGGGGTCTCAGGGGGTCCCAGACAGGGACAGGGGGCCCAGGGGGTCCTAGACAAGGAGTAGGGGGGGGTCCTGGGCATGGACTGGGGGGGGCTGAGTAAAGACAAAGGGGTTTTTGGGGGGGTCTCAGGGGGTCCAAGACAGGGATAGGTGGGTCTTAGGGGGCCCAGAGAGGCACTGGGTGGGGGGCAGGGGGTCCCAGAAAAGGAGTGGGGGGGGTCCCGGGCATGGACTGGGAGGGGCTGAGTAAAGACAAAGGGGTTTTTTTTGGTGGGTCTCAGAGGGTCCCAGACAGGGACAGGGGGCCCAGGGGGTCCCAGACAAGGAGTGGGGGGTCCCAGGCAGGGACTGGGGGGGGTTCAAGGGGTCCCAGGCAGGGACTGAGGGGGCTCAGAAGGTCTCAAGGGGTCCCAGGCAGGGCCGGGGGGGCTCGAGGTGTCCCAGGCAGGGACTGGGGGGCTCAGGAGGTCTCAGGGGGTCCCAGGCAGGGCCGGGGGGTTTTGGGGATCCCAGGCAGGGACTGGGGGGCTCAAGGGGTCTCAGGGGGTCCCAGGCAGAGACTGGGGGGGCTCAGGGGGTCCCAGGCAGGGTCTGGGGGGGGCTCAAAAGGTCTCAGGGGGTCCCAGGCAGGGACTGGAGATTTTGGGGATCCCAGGCAGGGACTGGGGGTGCTCAGGGGGTTCCAAGCAGGGACTGGAGGTTTTGGGGGTCCCAGGCAGGGACTGGGGGGCTCAGGAGGTCTCAGGGGTCCCAGGCAGGGACGGGGGGGTTTTGGGGGTCCCAGGCAGGGACTGGGGGGCTCAGGAGGTCTCAGGGGTCCCAGGCAGGGACTGGAGATTTTGGGGTCCCAGGCAGGGACTGGGGGGCTCAAGGGGTCCCAGGCAGGGACTGGGGGTTTTGGGGATCCCAGGCAGGGACTGGGGGGCTCAGGAGGTCTCAGGGGGTCCCAGGCAGGGACTGGGGGTTTTGGGGGTCCCAGGCAGGGACTGGGGGGCTCAGGAGGTCTCAGGGGGTCCCAGGCAGGGCCGGGGGGTTTTGGGGGGTCCCAGGCAGGGCCGGGGGGGCTCTGACCTCGTGGAAGAAGGCGGACGCCAGGAACACGGCCGTTTGCGCCGTCCACTTGCTGACCCCCCTCTTGAGCATGGGCTTGTAGAAGTGCCTGCGAGCGACCCCCCCTCAGCGCCACCCGGGGGGGGGACAGTCCCCTCGGGGCGGGGGGACAGTCCCCTCCCGCCCCCCCTACCTGAGGCACCACTTGTGCACCGGGATGTTCCAGTTCTGCCAGAAATACGTCACCGACTCCGAGTTCCTGGGGACAAACAGCAGCAAAACGGGGCTGGGGGGGGGAAATGGCTGCGTCCCCACTGTCCCCAACACCACGGGGACCCCCCCGCGGTGTCCCAGGCCTGGGGACAGCTGTGTCCCCCCCTCACCACCAGTCCCTGTAGAACTCCCGGTCCCCGAACTGCATCAGTTCGGCCACCACGTTGAGGCAGGAGTGGAAGAACCAGTAGAAGAAGATGAGCCAGATGAAGTGGTTGGGGACCTGGGGACATGGGGACACACGGGGGACATGAGGGGGGAACCGGCCCCCCAGGCGTGGGGAGGGACAAGGGGGGGTGGGGAACTCACGGCCAGTTTGAGGAGCCGCTCGATGATCCGGGAATAGTCCATGTCCTGCAATGTGTCACCCGCTGTCACCGCTGTCACCCCTGGCCCAGAGCCCCGGCCAGCACGGGCAGAGGGCGGCGGGGGACAGGGACAGGCGGGGGGACAGGGACAGGGGGACAGGCAGAGACAGGGAAACAGGGGGACAAGCAGGGACGGGGACAAGCAGGGACAGACACGGGGACAAGCGGGGACAGGCTGGTGGGACAGAGGGACAGGCAGGGGGGACAGAGAGACGGGGGAGACAGTAGGACATGGGGACAGGCAGGGGGGACAGGCAGGGGGGACAGGGGGCAAGTGGGGGAGACAGGAGGACATGGGGACAAGCGGGGACAGGTAGGGACAGGGGGACAGGCAGGGACAGGGGGACAGGGGGGAACAGAGAGACGGGGGGGACAGAGAGACGGGGGGGGGACAGAGAGACGGGGGGGGGACAGAGAGACGGGGGGGGACAGAGAGACGGGGGGGGACAGAGAGACGGGGGGGGGACAGAGAGACGGGGACAAGCGGGGACAGGGGGACAGGTGGAGACAGATGGACACGCAGAGGGGACAGAGAGACAGGGGGACAGAGAGGCAGGGACAGAGGGACAGGTGGGGACAGGTAGGGGGGACAGGCGGGGACAGAGGAACAGGCGAGGGGGACAGAGAGATGGGGACAAGCGGGGACGGGGACAGGTGGAGACAGGTGGACAAGCAGGGGGGACAAGCAGGGACAGGCAGGGGGGACAGAGAGACAGGGACAAGCGGGGACAGAGGGACAGGGGGACAGGCGGGGACAGAGGGACGGGGGGGACAGAGAGACGGGGCGGGGGGGACAGAGAGACGGGGCGGGGGGACAGAGAGACGGGGCGGGGGGACAGAGAGACGGGGGGACAGAGAGACAAGGCGGGGGGGACAGAAAGACGGGGGGACAGGCAGGGACAGGGGGACAGAGAGACAGGTGGGGGGGACAGAGGGACAGGGGGACAAGTTGGGACAGAGAAACATGGGGACAAGCGGGGACAGGTGGGGGGGACAGAAAGACAAGCAGGGACAGAGGGACAAGTCGAGGGGGGACAAGTTGGGGGGTGTCCCCAACCTGGGGGGGTCCCCAACCCCGGGGGGTCACTCACCCGAAAGGGCTTCATGGAGTTCTGGATCGTCGGCACCATC